>NW_026136714.1:13133600-13191100 GCF_905237075.1 Dicentrarchus labrax
AAGCTGACAACACTCAAGCCTGAGCCCTCTTAGGTGCCTTCCCCTGGGGAAAAAAGACTATCACTGATGGAGTTTCTGTTCCTCACTTGTACTTGTACTCAGATGTACAATAAATAAAAATAAAAAGAAAGGTTGGATGTCACAAATTCAGACAAGGCAGATGGTTCAAACAGCAATAATCTCTCTAGCACACAAACACAACAGCTGTCACCTCATGTCACTCCCAAATACGACTCAAAAGATGACCGCTGGTAAATTGCGGGGAGTTCATACGCTTGACTTGTGCACAAACACACACACACTTAGACACCCTCAGTGTACAGTACCCGATGGTTGGGCGTTGGAAGTAATGAGTTTGTGTACAAGCTGTTATAAAATGACAGCTGGGAGTGTGGACCCCATCGCCGGCAGGTACGGCCCCTTTTTTGTACACCGAATACAACCACACTCACCCGCACACAAAACACACTGCTGCTGCTACAGAGTACTTCCCTAACTGCATACTTCTGTCAATACCACTTCTCTTTCAGGGAGTGAGTCAACGTTAGAGTAGAAGAGAGGAGTGTGATGGAGGTGGTTCACACCTCTGTACGTGAGTGTGTGGCTGTATGGATGTATGTTGTTTGCATACACTTCTACCACACACTTAGCAAGGGTGGACAGATGTCCTCCCATGTGTGATGAGTGTGGCAGGTATGGTAATGTGTAAACTAATGTCACACAACCACACCTTGCAGCGTGCATCACGTACTGATCCCACTGCCAACTACTGGAGCTGTAATTCACTCCATCTCCTCCTTTCAATCACTTCCACAATTTGCCCATCAGTAATTCATCTTCTGGTACCGTGCTCTCGCTCACTCACTATTCTTATCAGAATATTGTCAGACTCTGAGGCACTTTAATTGACAAGTACAAGAAAAGAAAAATGAACTTTTCTTGTTAATGACTGACGCAGAAATTCTGGTCAATTAAGGACAACTAGAAACAGTAAAAGACATACAATAAATAGTATACAACCCATATTGCAATATTAAATGCATTCATCATGGTCTGCATTTGGGTTACACCACATAATTTCCCTTCCAGTCTGTAGTCTCTCAATCTCAAATTTCTTTCTGAATGACAATCAGATACAAATGTAAGGCTAAAAGCATGGGAAATGAAAGCAGGGCCACCATAAGCTCTTTGTTATTCACCTGTGAGCGCTGCGAGGGAGAGGTTTATTAGATGGAGAAAAAGAAGAAAACCCAATAAGCATTCGCTGAGGTCCAGACAGGGTGCTCTTGCTCTCTGCATCCCTCTTTCTTCCTTTCAATCTTTCTACCTTTAACAAAGTCTTTCCTCACCTGACTGCTGAGCGTGTGCACCCTTAAAAGCTCTCAGAAACACATTAATTTGCAGTCTTCCATCCTGCCACCCGTCCATCCATCCATCTGCCTATCCATCTATAAAGCAGCTCAGCTTCTCCCTCCATCCTCAGCGCTCCATCTGTCCATCACTGCTCATTACTCTCCCCATTTTCCATTCGTTCCTCTGTCATATTTGTGACCATCCATCCATCTTCTTCAATAAACACAACAGAAACTGCTGCATGTAAGAATATATGAATTCCCTATTGTTGAAATAAAAGTGGTAGCCCTTTTTTGACAAAGATCCACTCATGTGAATTCATCAAGCTAAATACTAAAGGTTTCCTGTGACTCCACAGGTAAAACCATTAAAAAAACCCATGCTGTTGCAGCAGTTACTAAAAGTAGCATTTGTTGGATTGGTTTGGCAATAAGGAAGTGATTAATAGAGTGAAATCAGTACAGATAAATAAATCAGAAACATCTTTAAGAGTCCAGGGAGAATCTCGCTCGTAAATCTCGATTTACTCTAAACTAAGAAATTAAACTGCACAAGTAAACACTTTTTAACTCATCTGTATTAGTTTCAGGGGAAAAGATTTTATGGTCTATATACATTTTCTGACAACTCCAAAACAATGCTGGTTTAACCTTGAATAGAAAATGCTCACACTCACAAACAAACACAATCTCAAGTTTCTATATAGCAAAGGGAATTAGTCTAAACAGACAAATAGCTGTTTATTCTCAGCTTTATCTGCAAACTAATCCAGACAAACAAAAAAGCGTCTAACATCCCCGCTACCTGTGGCGACTTGATCTGATAAAAGTCCCCGCCAAAAAGATTCCCCTTTGTGCAAAACCAACTCATCATCTCCAAATGTGAACAATGTATCTTTCCCTGAAAACTAATTTCCCTGTGAAAATGGGGTTTTAAGTCTTTTGAGGCTCCTTTTAGATTCTAATAAACTAATTCCAAGGCCGATGCCGAGAGAGGCTTATTTCAATTTCACAAGGCTTTGTTCGAATTTGTTTTACATTATGATGCCGGTGGGCAGGGAGGGAGGCGGGGGGCAGGGTGCTGGGTGATGTTTTGTTTTAATGCATTCAGGTATCTTGTTTTGTTGTTTGCGCTCCTCGCATCATAAAGGGAAGGAGGAAAATGATATGTACCAACTCAGTCTGGTTCATCCACTCTCAATCTTTCTGTCTCTCCTGATCTGTTATACAGACAAATACTGGGATACTCTCTCTAGAAACAAATAAATAGTGTATATTCAAATAATAAAAGTCATGCTTTAAGAAATGCCTATCCACACTGGTGAAAAGAAGCCTGTGTCTGTACCACTGTAAGACTGTCTTTCTATAAAATAATATTTTCACTGCACATTACAGCAAAGTAAATCTCCATAAACCCAGTGATTATTCTCACTATTTTCCAGTCGGACTGAATAAGCCAGGCAGCCTCATACCAACTGTTGTAAGTCCCTAACAAATAAACAAACACACACACACTCATGCACACACAGAGAGAAAGTGTGAAAAGTTGATCCCTTTCTGTTGCGAGTTGACAATCAATCAAACAGCTATAAAGACGGATTTCCTCACATGTAAACACCAAATAAAGAACACGAATGAGTAAAGTTGCAGGCACGACAACTAGTTCCCGGGGGAAAGCAGCGCATGCAAAACTGTGGTTAAGATACAGGGTGCAGAGCAGTATAATAGTAATTGCAGCCACTAATGACTATAATAACATACCTTAACACTGGGCTGCTCAACTCTGGGCTGCCTCTGTTGATTGCAATCATTGTTAATTGCATGTGTTTGAGCCAATTAAGAACAGTAGCAATTTCAACTGTTGCTGCTCTGACTGGGTCCGTTTCATTGTAGACAGTTTACAGAATGTCTACGCATGAATACTTTTTAACATAAAACTTCTGCGGAAAAATATAATTATGAGAACACACAAAAAACAGTGTTCAGAATATTCAGGAACAATCAATAACTTCAACAAACTCAGCATCATCACAGCAGCTCATGTTCGACGGGCCTTCCGCAAACATAAAGACTGTATGCGTTGTGTGTTCAGATTAACAGCACTGCCACTGGCTGAGTAAGGCTGTAGCAGCCATTAGTTAACTGTTATCTCTCCAGGGGCAGAATATTGTGTCCGCATGGAGTGCATGTGCAGCAAAACCAATAAAAATGAATTTCCAAAGAGGACTTTTACTTCATGTGGATAATCATGCATGCTTACACAAACGTACAGATACAGTACACCTAAAGCAGACATGTAGATACCTCCCCAACACCATAATTACACGCATGGAGGGGTGAGTTGGGTCAGCAAATATGAGTAGAAAACAGATGCATACAGAGGGAAAGCAATAAAAGCAATACTTGAATATATATTATATCATGCATTCAAATGCAAATACATACACATCATTCTGCTGTATCTTGGGTAGGCATAGGGATGCTCAATGTTTTTGTCATGCACTCTGACTCTACTGTAAAATGCCTCAAATAACACACACAAGCGTGCCTGCATATATACATACATAAATATTAGAGCCTGACCTATATGGGATTTTTTTTAGACCATTACAGATTGTGGAGGGAAAAATTCAATGATAATCAAAATGGCAGGCGATATAGGGAAATTACAAACATATTCAGAAGGTTGCTTTCTTAAACAAATAACTTTATTAAAGAGTATTTAATTTAAATATTATTTTACATGTTAAATAATTTAACATGCATTGTCAACCAACCCTCACTGACATTGCTAAGAGCTGCTTCTTCTCTCTTACTCTGTGCTGCTTACCACAGCATTATAAATCATAGTTCAATCTGCTGGATATCTTAACACAAAACCAATATATTAACACAGGCATTAAAAGTTTTTGGATAACATATGCATCGATACCAATATGTCTCTGATATCAACAATATCAGCGGATAATATGGGCCAACTGATAATATCCTAGAACCTGACCATGCATTGGTCTAGCTCTAGCTAATTCTGTCTCTTTTTCTCTGGCTCAATACAGGACGTTGTCTGTTTAATGAAATGCCGAGCCATGACATCATGCACCACTGTGCCCTCACAGGAGGAAATAACCAAGATAAAAACTTTGATAATTTGGTCTGTGATGTTCTACAGTCTCAAGGAAGCTGTGGCATTGTGCTAAACTGCACAACGTCACAGGATTAGAAAGAATGTGCCGTGTTTAAGAGCTTTCAGTACTTCAGTTACACCAGAGCTGCAATGGTTTGGAGTTTACAGTAGTTTGATTCCTACTCCCTCCTTCTTAATTTCATCCAACAAATGCTGTAGGTACGTCTCCCCTACAGCCAAATTAATACTGTGAGTTTGATGTTAAGATAATGCTAATGCAAACTGAACATTTCTTAACATTTCATCACAAATTGGAAGGGTTTTATTGTGGAAGTACTACAATAAGTGCAGTCACCAGGGTTTGAAACTCACTGCTGATTCTTTGGCAAGAGATTTTTTTTTAGGCTTTTTGTCAGCGAGAATGGTAAGAGAGGAATGGTAAAAAAAAAAAAAAAAACACCCACGGTGAACTGCTTACATGAAAAGCTGAAAGCGACAGGTGCACAACACAGTTTGGGCAATTCTCAAGCCTCCAACATGTCATTACTGTGCCATCCTGTCATATGGAAAACCACTTATGTGTGGCAGAGTTGTTCTTACCAGAATTGAAATCCAGCAACATTCCTTACGCTTTTTCATCAGTCATCCATAATTCTTTTGCAGATGCTGGGTTACAATGATCTGCAAAAATGATTAAAAAATACCCACACACTGCTATCTCATTCCCAATTCTTATTTTACTTCAGTTGGACATGACAGCATTTCCACAACAGACCTCCTCACTTCTTTCTTTGGGCCACAATAGCAACAGTGGGCAGTTTTACAGGTCTTGTCAGCAGAGAGTATGGCTGGGTGGGTAGAACAGAGTCATGCTTATAAAAGATCACCCCTTGCCAACAACCGACATGATGGAACCAGCTGGGCTAGCTAGAAGCTGAGGTAACATGTCATTGTATGAAAACTTCCAACTGGGTGGTACTGCTGTGAAATACTACCCCTAGAGTTGCCCAGGCATATTTTAATCATTAAACAACAGCCTTCCTTCACTTTTACTGCATTCTTTTTTTGTTACTTTTAGGACCTTAATAACCTATTGAGTTTCCCCTTTACCAGCCTTTAAGGTAATAGAAACTATTTGCATGTATTGTATACTGCAGGACTGCTACTGCAATGGAAAAGTGATGTTCTAAATCTCTAATATAC
Source organism: Dicentrarchus labrax (assembly GCF_905237075.1). NCBI lineage: Eukaryota > Metazoa > Chordata > Actinopteri > Moronidae > Dicentrarchus > Dicentrarchus labrax. Next base: position 13,139,280 of record NW_026136714.1, read on the forward strand.
TGTGTATAGAAACAAAAATGTACCTCCCCAAAATAATTTCAATTCATCAGTCACTATCTCTCTAGTATGTCGTCAACTTCTTTACCAACTAAGGAATAAAGTTACGTTTCTATTTTTCAACAAGAACCTATTCTCATTTAATTATGTCACTCGTTGCTTCAATGTAGGTGTCAATTCATTCCAAAGAAAGGCATTACGTACTGAAACAACATTTTCCAATTAACCAAACACCTCCAACTGTGGCATGTCTTCAGTTATTGTTTGTTCTACAGAAGCACCGATACATCACCACTAAAACCAGGGATGCGCATGTCTCTTTTATTATCCCCATTTCACAGTTGTTTCTTGTAGCAATATAATAGCTTTTACTTATAATGTATTGTGTAAAAACAAAACATTTAACTGGAAGTAGGTGCAAGCTTGATTATGACAATCGCATGACAATCACATGACAATCACGGAGTTTTGAATGAAACTAAAATTAGCAGAGCTCAGGTGATAATTATGAATCTTTCAAGGTCTCTCAGTGTTCAAAATCCAAACTTATTCATTAAGCCTTTAGAGGGAAAGCAGGCTTGGTCAATCACTCATGTGCATGTTTACTGATTGAGATTCTCCAGGGATTAAATCCTGACCCGCTGCACACATGTAGTTTACACTCACACACTCCAACACACACTGCCAGCAGCTATTTCACCATGCTGCTGAATGCTATTAATTCTTGTGCCATATCTCCTTAGGTGAGAAACTGGTGACAACCAGCAACCTCAGTCAGAGAAACATTCCTTCTCTCCCTCTCCCTCTCTCTCTCTCCCCCTCGCCATCCCTCTCTCCTCCTCCCATCCCTCCATCTCCATCCATATTCAGCAGATCCAGGCATGTGCAATAAGGAGAGAAGGAGGGAGGATTGGGAGTGGAAGGTGGAGACAGAGGGGAGGGTGGGTTGGTGATTGTAAATTCAGCATTCAGCACCAGCTCTTCTTGTTGCGCAGGAATGACCCATCATTTCACACTGGGCCAAATGGCATGAATTCATAAATATAAATAACAGCAGCAAATTCATCTTTTCAGGATGCTGTACAGAGGCACAGACAGGGCCATATTAGAATAAAGACGCCTTCCCTCTCACTATCTTTCTTATTATTACCCACCACACACACCTTTTTGCCTTCTGTATCAACTTCCACATTTTTCCTGCTCCTTCTTCCTCACTCCGCTTTTTCCATTGTCACTATCTGCTTTTCTGTTGCTTGTTTGCAAGTTCATCCAACTCTGTGATGATTCAGAGTCAAGCAGTATGTGAGAAAAGTAAAAAAGTAAAATGACAACATTATTTTACTTCCTTTCTCTTCAGTCCATACCTTTTCTATACTTGAGCTGTTGCTTTTTTTTTTTTTTTTTTTTCCAATTTGGCATAGGTTTATGGGTTAAAAGGGGTTTGCTTGAAGCAGCAAAAGAGTGGGCTGAGATTGGCCAGGGCGGCTGACAGTTGGATTGATAAGCAGCTTGGCTCTCCCTCTGCACAACCAACGCATCCATTTGCCTTTTGCACAGTTCTTCAGTCCTTTTCGCTGTAAATTTCCATCTTTTCTACCCCCTTGATTGCTCAATTCTGTGCCTGTTTTTTTTTTTTTTTTTTCCTCTTTGCAGCAGTCACACAAAGACACACGCACACACACACACACACACACACAATCAAAAGTGTTATGTGGCTGTACTCATACACACAACGAGAGACACACCAAGCATTAGAGCTGGGGCAGATACAACTGATTAGTCAAACTGCCACCTCTCCACACCACCAACGCTAATGGTTGCCACGGTAGTCAGAGATAAATATGGCCAATCAGAGACAATCACCGGGCGGGCTGAAGAGGCAGGTGAACTAATGATAAGGATGGAACAGAACGATGAAATTCTCTCACAGAGCCTGACAGTCATTTAGCAGGACTGAAAACAAGTGTTTTTCTCACGCATCAGGTGGGAGCAAATGACACCCACAGCCTCTCTCTCTTGTTCACTCCTCTATCAGGCTCGCCCCTCACTATCTCTCGTTGTCACTCCAATTCCATTTACCACTTTTCTGTAACAGAAATTCAAACCGGTAGAGAAGGGATCAAATAAATGTAAATACAGATAAAGTGGAGATAGAAATAGCACACCACCATTCTTTCAGCTGAAATTTAATGGTTAGATGAATATGTAGGTAAAATATAATGTGCTGCTTAGGAACAGTGTCTATTCTTGTTTTTTCTCTCCCTACTATTCAGCTATTTTAATAAGAAAATAATGAACTGAATTGCTACCTCTAAAAATGGAAATCAGATCACATTAATTTTGTATTATTCTTTTTTAAATATTACCATTTTTTGATAGAGAAATGTCTGAGTAAAGACATCAAACTTTAGAATCAAATATGACAGCACCAAACAAACAAACACCATATGCTTGGAACAATAATAACTATTAATAAAAATAAAGTAAATTAAAATTGACTTAAGAAATTTAAAAGCCTCTAAAACTTTATTAAGAATTTAACACTCAAAAACTCTGCTAGTCTATTTCAGCAGGACTGTGTGGGAAATCATCCAAACTGTTCTAACTTATGCTCTATTATTTCTTGTTTGCATATCTGCCAATAGGCGACACCGATAACCCAATATCTGTCAATAATGCCAATGTATCAGTTGGTGTCTAATTGGCACAGCTCAAGCTGAAAGGGGCCATCTCAGCACAGCATGTGATCCATCTAAGAGGTCCTCTTCATCCAGATGACGAGCACATTACTTAGGCCAACACATGCAGCTTAAATCCTCTCCTGAGTGAATTTCAAATGGAAAAACAGAGCACAAGCAAAGAAGAAAATGCACTTAAGGGCACTTAATCACAGATGTGGCTCCTTGGTCTAAATCAGAAATGAATGAGGACAAACTGGAAGTGTATGGGACCACAGATGTACCAGCACTTTGTGGAGAGCAAAAGGGCATAGAGCCATTAATGATGAACACCATACAGTTATTCTTCTATTCCAGATTTAGAGCTTTAAGCAGTTCTTCAAATAATAATGGTTTTGAAAAGCCCACAGAAAAAGGTCTTACCTGCAAGAACAGGGCTCACCTACTGTATAAGACTTCAGCCGAGGGCAGTGACAGAGATCTTAACTCTCTGAGCCACACATGACCTTTCTCTTTTATGTTTCTTTTTTCTTTTTTGCTCTCCCCCCACTCTTCCCCTCTATTTTCCCTGAATTCGTGTTTTCTCTTGTTCCAGGCTGTTGCTGCAACAGGCTTTTATAGGAAATGAGCACACTGTTACATATCAAACAAAGGTCAGTGTGTGTTAGTAGAATATGGAAAATGAAGTCATGTCAAATCACACAGAAAGGTCAGTGTGACGTGTGCTTGAGTGATCGGGTATGACTTCCTGTGAGCAACTGTTGCCTTCAGTATGAACTAATACACATGACTGCATCTGCTGTTAGAGCTCATTCACAGGATCAATACCGCCAATCACTGAAACACGAGCAGAAACATCCTCTCAAACTAACCAAATAGGACTCCACTAGATAACACTGTGTTCTACAGTTGACTAGTAATATTTTTTTTTACATCTCAGACTCTTATTGCACAGCAGATAATTCTCCATTCATTTTGTATAACTACATTTTCTACTGCTGTATTGCTGCTGCCAGTAAACCACCCATTCCTTGAAGTGAATATTTATGTTTTGGCTGCACCTTAAGAAAGTAAACAGATGTAGACTTAATAGTCTCCATCTTCATGTATTATTTTCTGTAGTTTGGTATGCAGTTCCATGGAAAGTCATCATGTAGGTGTAATGACATTACAGCCGAGGAATATGCAGCCATTTTGCAGAATTAAGCCATTTCCTCATGATGTTTCCCAGATAGTTACACTCCCATACACTCCCATCCTGTTCACACTGTTAAACAAATTTAAGAGTGTTGTCATTAATACAAATCACTTGATTTACACATCAGTGAAACTTTATGGGAACCTCTGGAGCGTCAAATGCACCACAGAGTCTGACTCCCGTCTCCATTCCTCAAAGAAAGAAAGTGTTTTTTGGCACAGAAGAAATGTCCCACCCCACTAATGTTGCTCTGATTTAGGATGATAAAGAACTTTCAGTAAAATGAGTGCCATTGATGGACAGCAGTAAAAAACAGAAAACCCACATACTGACTTAGAGCTGCTTGATTTCTAAGTCACAGAGGATATTTATTTCTATTAGTTGACTGTGCATTCATTTATCAGTGTATTTACTGGTTTCTATTTAGTTAGCAGCATTTTGCACTGCCACACAGCGTTAAAGACATCATTTTCGTGTGTGGCAACATTTTTCCCACTTCAATATAGGACCTCATACTAGGAACAAATGGAAAGTCCCTCTCTTTAAAATGGAAGGCAACACGCTGGCAACAAAGCAATAAGGTTACCTTGGAGGAAAAAGGCTTTATTCTGAAAGCCAAGGGTCCACTGCTGACACCTGAGTTCCTTTGATGGAGCCAAGACAAACTGCTTTTATTGAAACATCAAAAAAGGTTGAAAAGGAAATAATCTTGACATCTGTGAGCTGAACTAGCATGCAATACCAGTGGCCAATGTCAACGTACTCGGGTATTTATTCCCTTAATAAAAAACCTCAACCTGGACTGCGCAAGGAAACAGCTGAATCAAGGATGAAGGGGGCTAAGGTTGGTCAAGGTCTTCAACCCCATCATAAACATGTACAGATGCACAAACTGAGGAGACTGACAGACATCCCAAGGAGATGCTTGCTACTCTAGTCCCATTACAATTAAAAAACATGAAACTAGATTTATATTTGAATCTACACATACAGTACATGAGAGAGAGTAAATTAAAGCAGTCTGATGTGCTGTGGCCTGTACGCTCATCTCCCACCTATTTAATTGCAGCAGCTCCACTCTGGTTTGGGTCAAAGTGTCATTTGGTTCTTCTGAATTATTCAATATAGGATATTCCTACAGCTGTAGGCTCTTATTAGGCTTTTTTTCACATGGATATGCACCTCTATTTGCTCCATGTGAGCAGAGTGAAAAAAGGACTGTGAGAATGCTAATTGATAACCCCCCAGGGCTGATAGAGCAGGTGGCTGACGAATCAGTGCAAGTGTGTGAATGTGGTTTCATCATACTGCAGATCAAAACAGATGAAAAGAGGTGCCAAGCACACTGAGGATGGTGTGTTTAATCAAGTAGCTGTGATGTAGCTCATGTTTGAGGAGAGGCTGGACCTCAGCAAGACACAAAGGAACCAATGGATGTGTATCAATAAGGGACAGACACATCAGCCAGGAGTCCTATCATAGCAGGCCTGGGCAATGCTTACTGGAGCCTGACAAACAGACTGAACCACTATTTCATTTCCCTTTATACATTCAACCTGACACTGTGCTTATGTTATCCATATTCTTGTTTGGAAGGGAACATCATTTACAGCTGACACACAGGCTGCAGCAGCAGTCCAAGCCCCCAGGAACAGCACTGGGTTGTGAGATGATTTTGGCGTAGTGGCTGCACGGAGTATGGCAACTTCTGCATTCATCGTGTGACGCACACTGGCCCAAAAAGCATTTTTCCTTCACACAATCATTGGAAAAGGAGCATCTGGAAAACGGTGAATAAATTTTTCTGGGCATCACAAATCCAGAGGAATGACTCTTTGTCTTATCAGAATTTGTTCCATTCGGTCCAAAAGGACTTGGAAGGTCTAGAGGAGCTGTATGATTAAATGATCTTATCCCATTCAGGTGTGCGTGAAACCAACAGGAAGTTAGCTGGCTCGGCTAGCAGAAGTCTTCGATGTTCAAGCTCTAAACTGGTTTGAGTGGAAAAGCACTCTAGTGCGTACAACATGTTGAAAGTGCTAGGAGCAGTAAGCTTCACAGTTCAAAGAAATATGGTGAGTTGAGTTTCTGTAGGGTTGACTTACCACCATTGTGTTATTGAATGCTGCGACAAAGCTGGCTAGATCTGATTGGTCAACTGTTTACTAAGACTAATTTGAATGAACAATTCAAAGCTGCAATGCTAATACTAGAGGTCTGATACTAGACTAGTCATCCATGCTTAGTACACTCATTTTATTATTTTATACTATTTTGTATTTGTTCTTCCATCTGTTATTGATACACCTATATTGTGGCATGTCTCAGCATGAAAAAATATCCCTATCAATATTGCGATATTGATTTCAACCATATCACCCAGCCTTATATTAAAGTTAAACAAACTATCTCTCATCCCGCAAAATAATTTTAACTTCCTACTCCACTCTCCTGTCCTCTCCATCACTGTCTCCTCCCTCTCTGTCCTCTTCACTTCCCTCTATGGCAGCATGATGGAGTAGGGATGTCTATGGAGAGGTATGACAGTCGGATCGTTGGCTGTCACATAGACCGATGTCCATCTCTACCCGCCCAGACAATTCTGACAGCTTAACAATGAACGTCTCAATGCCCAAACACCAGACGCGCCTATGTGTATACATGCACAAATACACAATCACAACACAGTGATCGGGGGCGATAAGATAGGCAAACAGGCAGTTATGCATGGATAAACACAAACACAAATACTCTGCTACACAGACAGATTACTCCTTTGAATCTATTCTGGCAGCAATCGTGATACGAGCACACATTAGACTGCTTCCTGACATAAAAGGTAACCCTGATCGGAACGAAGCATTCCACAGCAAGCGTTGAGCAAACACTGTTTTCACCACTTACATATTTGGTTAAAGTATTGCGTTTTAAGAATAGCCAAGAAAAACACCCCAGCTGCAAGACTTGAAAACGATTTCCCCAAAGTTGAGTTAAAAAAAAAATGCCCCCACTACTTTACTTTGACTTTGTTGTGAAAACTGGGCTTCACAAATGACAACCTACAGTCTTGAAAAGCTTTGCTGTTTCCACACAGAGAACAACACTTTTACTCAAACACGCTTGAGCCCAGGATGTTTTTGTTTCCCTTTGCAGACTCAATGAGCTTACTGTAATGCCATCAGCCATTTCATTGTGCTCTGCGACTGTGAAATGGTTTTGCTTGCTTTCAGTCCACCCCAAAGATGGCTATTTATCACAAAGTACAATATTTTCTGCAGTTAAATTTGGGCTCACAGTGCAAGACTTCCAGTACCCAGTTAAGAAAACAATAGTTCACAAAACAATCTAATCACAAGGTCCACTTAGTAGCTGTTCTGGAGCATTCCGTTGTATTGCACAATCAACCTCATCAGATGGAGTTTTGCCAGTTGTCATAGAATTACAGATGTTCAAAATGTTCATTTTATGAGCCCTTTAGGTACGTTAAGCAAAGTCCGCCTGGTGAAGAAGATGATGTGATTAACCTTGTGGTGAGATTGGCTTGTCTAAAACTCACTGATTTGTGAGATTTTCAGAGTTTTATCCTTTCAAACCAAGCTACATAAATGAGTAAAAACATTATTAACTACCCAAAACACTCTACAGGCAGAATATTGAATATAAAACATTACGAGACAAATTCATGAGGACAGTTAATATGTGGTGTTGTTTTAATCTTCAAATCTTGTATTCTTCATCAGGACAGGTATCTGTAGAGGTGTCCTCCCCCCCCCCGTTCCCAGTGTTTACAGTTGGGCAGGGGTTTGGTAGCCTTCCTACCAGCTCAGCTTCTTCAATAATAGATGCCTGCAAGACGTTGCTGTTCTATCTCCAGCTAGGGGGCTGTGAGCCAGCGGTTGAGATGGCTCGTGGAGGGTTATTCATAGATTGCACGTACACACGCACTTCCCATTTCACCCATGCAATTCTGCTCCCTCTTCTCCCAGCTGCCCTATTAAACTGAAGAATCTCGGGAAGTGAAATGAAACTAGTAAATCTCAACTGCTTTTATGATTGACTTGATATGATTTGTATTATAATTTGGACCCAGTGCTCCTTCTCTCTCTCCCGTTGCCTCCCACCAACGCACTCCCTATCCCCTTCTCACTCCTTTCATTACTAAGAGTGGCTCTTGTGAAATAGGCCATAGGGTCTTCACAACACACAGATGTTCATATGTATACACACATATGCGCACAAAGCCTCTTGCATGCAAATGTACGCACATCCACACAAACTGTAACCTTTCTGTCCCTTGCTAAGCAGGTCTACAAGCAAGCTGAAGGCAATAGAAGGTGGACAGCTCTTAAAAGGTTAGAGAGTCTCAGTTTGAGGACCAGGGGAGAAAGCATGATTGAAATGTGGAGATGAGATGAACAGTTATAGAGGAAAACTGAGATCTGACAATCCAATCAGACCCCTCCCCTGACAGAATGGGCTGAGCTCATAAATGAATGTATGAGAAAGCCTGGAGAGATAACCAATGGGCATAAGAACCTCAGAGCAACGGAGAGAATCATTATATCGACTAAGTGATGGAGTGACTGACAGACTGACTGACAGACTGATGGAGTGACTGTCTGAATGGGCCCTTTGAAATGCAGGCAGTTTGAAGTTGGATGTCTCAGGGTCTTTGACCATCAGAGTCTAAACAGACAAAAGGCAGGAGAGGGCAGCTTATTCGACTACGAGCCCTTTAGCCTTCTGTGGCTTCATCAAAAGAAATGATAACCATACCTCCGACTTCCTCTCTGCTTGGCTGATGTGCCCTTGGGCTACACTTTCCTCACTGCTCTGTTTGTGAGTGCATCTGTTGAAAATGAAGGCCAAGTCATAAGTGCTGGCCAGGCCTTTCTACTTCACACTCAGATCAGGGGCCTAAACACCTGCAATATCCTCTCTCTGAAATTACTTTTTTCCTTTGACACTTTGCCAATGAGAACTCAAAAACTGGTCTTATCTGTGGAACAGCAGAGTGAAGGCTTCACCCTCGGTAGCCTTTTGAACCATACTTTGAAGATAGCATTAATGTACAGACATTTTACACAGTGCTATGAGTGACACTATATGTTCTGAGACACAGTATTGTGCCTTGAGTCCAAATCCTCGTCACAGTCATCGTGACTCAGAATTCAGTTCTCCCAGCAAACCTTGTCATGCTGTTTTTCCAGGCTCTAACCACTCTATCTTTCTTAGTACAGCAAAAAAAAAATATCTTAAAAAAGGAATCCAATCTCTCAGGTCCCTCTCTGCAGCAAGGAACGACTCTGGCCGAGCTTCTGACACAGCCACAGAAGGGCCTGCAGCCACACATCTGTCACCAAAGCCAAATGACTCACAGAAGCCTGGGCCCAGTTACCTGCTAGGGCCCCATGTCTGTCCCAGTTGCTGACCACAGGAACACACATGTACATACTTTTACACAGGCAGAGTGACAAATACACACCTGCTACCCTGAACACTGACACACACACAGTCTCTGACTCGCTCTGCTTTTTCCAGTCTCCTGTGGATGGCGCGTGTTCTTTCAACATCCTTTCCTGCCAATATCAGCTCTTTTTAACAGAGTAGGAGCAAATCATTCAGTCTATATTCTGTGGTGAGAGGCCAAGGCAAACTGGGCCTGCGGAGGCAATGGAATAGGAGCTGCTGGCACCAGGAGAGGAGAGGAGAGGAGAGGAGAGATCGGAGAAGGGGGTGTGGCACAGGAAGCACATTAACTCTATCTGTATGGTAATACTATTACCTCCCATCTGATCAGCATGGTCCCCTCCACATTCACTGGCTACCTTCTAGCTTTCATTAGCAGCATGAATTATGGATCTGCCCTCGCATCTAAATGCTAAGCATTATGCCATTTGTGACGCAGTTTTCCACATTCTTCTCTCTCTCTTTCTTTCCTGTCTCTCCTATCTTCCTCCACTTCACTCTCCCGATCTTTTCCAGAGCTGCCACAGACTACGATTACTGCAGAACTATTAGGGGCTGTGCTGAACAAATTTCCATACCATCATATGCCCCTTGAGATACTGATACTGAGAGTTTGCTGATTTTATATGCGTGCGCACACACACACACACACACACACACACACACACACACACACACACACACACACACACACACACACACACACACACACACACACACACACACACACACACACACACACACACACACACAAAACCTAGATTTTTTTAGCTGCAAGATCTGACAGGACCAAAAACTGTCAGGATAAAGCTGGAAAACATGGATAAATGAACAAAATCAGGAAATTCGATAGAAGAAATAATGAAAAAAGAGTGAGGAAATGTGAAGAGACAAGAAAAGAGGTATGGACTAAAAGAAAAAGAGAGCCAGTGGATAAGAGAAAGACAACAAAAGGGAAGAAAGATGGAGCTTGCCTGTTTCAAGCTGCTAGAAGTGAAGCCACATCAATAAGCCCCGTGCAGTGCAGGTTTTTAGAGGATACATCAATGGAGCGACTGAAACTGGACACTGTGTAATAACAGCTCACTAAAAACATTACAGCCACTCATAAAGAGTCCAAACCCGCTTTAATAGCTGCCGAGATGTTTCCTTTGGCCTAACCAAGGCGAAAGGGGACACATCAGAACAAGACAGGAAAAGAGCGGGTTTGTGCGTGCACTAATACAGGTCAACGGATCTGTCTTCAGCTAGATGATCCGTATGACTTTTCTGTAAAACCCCAAACCGAGTTCATCTGTCCGTCCAGCCGTTCTTTCGTTAACAGAGTCACAAATAGCCCAACTGCGGTTTGGTGAATGACATCAACCTCTCATTGACTCTTTTACGAGCTCCTCTGACCAGCGTGAGAAACCATGGTACTCTAACCTCATGAAGGTACAGCCCAAAGACCCGACTGAAAGTACACATGCAGAAACACACACTTCAACAGGGAGGAGATGCACTGAATGTAAATGTTTGACGCAGACACTATGGAACAGCACAGAGACCGCACATACTTTCCCATGTTGATGGCGGAGTAACTGAGTTTTACAAGTTGAGCTTCTCCTCCTTGCCGCATTTCTGGATTAAACGCAAGATCTTTTTTGGAAACGTACACCAAAGCAGCCTTTTAACTGATGATTCAGTTTGTTATGGTTGGAATGTGAACTAAGAGCAAACACACATCACAGAGAACATTAGCTCTCGCCCACTGTGTCTTTTTTCCCCCTCACAAATTCATAAAACATCATCAGATTACAACAGCAGGAGAAGGTCAATCAAAAGGCAAAAAATAGAAACACGAGCAAACTGTATGAGGGACGGACAAAAGGTGTCCTCACACTGAATGTGAAGCTAAATTTAGGGGCAGAAATCACTCGAGGGCAAAAGAAGGTAAATATGTGTCCACTTTCAGAATGCTTCAGCTTTGGCAAAAACATTCTGCTCGTGTTTTGTTGTTATTGACACATTCACACAGCGATAAGAGAAAACAAATCCGGAGCCAAACAACAAGAAACGTGGAGTTTCATTTAAACTTTGAAATCAGGCTAACAAGTACGCACCATGACACACAAGTACACTAGCTCCTGTTACATGATGTTAGCAACACAGGTATTTCAATATGTACGTTGAAACTGTTGTCTCTGGGGCGCCCTGGCAGATCATCTGGTAGAGCTGGCGCCCCATGTACCAAGGCTGAGTCCTTGCTGCAGCAGCCATGGGATTGAGTCCGACCTGTGGCCTTTGCGGTTGTGAGATGTTTTTCTTTGTTGTGGCAGCAGTTTGTGAAGATTGTGATTTTTAATGTTAAACACAGACTAAACTTTAATACAGGATGCATAAGACAGGGTGTTACTCTTCCCAAAGCCATCCATATTGAAATCACAAATCACACTGAAACTTTACTGAATACAAGCAGTTCTAATGTGTAACAGAGAAAGTTGATAAAGCCGCTCTGAGAATTACCTGCTGCGGCTAATTATCCAGACAAACACAATGGTAGTCTGTTATCGACCCCACAAACGTGACGCTACAGCTTCAGCGTGCCACAGAGTGGAGAGCAGAGTGGTGGAGAGAAGACGGCAAACAGACAGAAGGAGGTTTTAAAAGATAGAAGTCAAGATGGACAATCCACTGTCTTATCTTTAAACTCCTCCCTGCAAACTGACCCACACTATACACACCTCATCTCATGAGATTCGATTTAAACCATCAGTGCACAGCCCTCGGATCAAACAAAACTCCTGATGCCATTTTAGCCATCATCGTCGCAAGGGTCAGTTTGTGTGAAGAAGTAGGGAATTGTGACAGCACAGTGAATTGAGGCTGCACGCAGCCTGAGGTGTTCCTGCTAGGCTGTTTAAGATGGTGACACACCTTTTCCTGCCTGTCACAAACAACCAATAGAGCCAAAGTTTGGCTGTCGTGTTTCTTGCGACTGCAAATTACACAAAACAGTTAGTTAAGTAACTTTTAGGTAACCTAACACGTCTTTATGTTTGTATGACGACTCTGCCATTTTGCCAATCCACACATACGTATATGGAAGTGCAAAACGGAGAGGATTTCCTGTGAGTCACATTGCATTTAGGGTTTCACTTCACTTGCTACGAGGGTGCACTGCACTTGACCTGCATAATTCAAAGATCGGGCCAACACTTCATGACGTGGGATAAGTTTTGATGGGGATTCCCTGAGGACTGATGGGACTGAAATTGCTTGAATGGGTCCTGCCACGAAGGAAAAGCGAGAGAGAGAGCATAAGGAAACTCACAAGTGATAGAAAGAAAGACGGAAAGAGACCTTATTCCTTGCCTCCGCGTCATCCTCCCTCCTCCTCTTTACTCCCAGGGGAGCTGGCTAAAAGACAGACAGGGATATGGGCTCTTTTTTCCCTTCATCTTTTGATAATCCCATCTTTTTTGTGTTTGATGTTCCTCTCTATGCTCTCTGAACAAATCCCCTGTCCCTGCCCCCCTAATCGCATTACCTCCCAAGGTGTAGTGCACTCTGGGTAACTGGACCTCACCAGCGCCAGCGCACTACTCCACCATGACCCAGTACTGACTGCCAGCAGAACATACATGCACACAGTCACACACTTAACTCCCTCTAAGACACAAACAAACAAATACTGGCACACAGGCTCATAAAAAAGAAAAAGACGCCAACTTGTCTCTTGCCAGAGCAACTGACTCATACTGCGATGGCACGGGGTAGGCCTCAAACTGGCAACAGAAGCAGCATCACACCTGAATACAGCAGTATACAGTTGTGACCAAAATTATTAGCCCCCATTATGAAATTAGACAAAACTCTTGATTTCTCCATGGAAATGGACATTAACAACACGTGTTTGTTATTTTGGAAACAAATACACTACAAAGACAAAAGTTGACAAGTTTGATTAGGATATTTTATTGATACAATGAGTTGTAACAAAAAAGGGCAAAAATTTGAAATCCAAAATTATTAACCCCTGGCCAATAATAGTCAATAGTGTACCCTTTCTGAGCCACAACTGACAACAACCTCTTAGAGTAGTTCTTTACTAGGTTGGCACAGGTCTCCTGAGGGATTTTGGCCCATTCTTCCAATGCAAATTGTTCCAGCTGGTCCAAATTGCGTGGTTTCCGAGCATGAACATTCACTTTGAGCACCCGCCACAGATTCTCAATAGGATTGAGGTCTGGGCTCTGTGCGGGCCACTCCAGGACCTTGGTTTTGGTATCCTTCAGGAACTGTTGGACCAATTTCGATGTGTGCTTTGGGTCATTGTCTTGTTGGAAGGCCCAGCAACGACCTAAGGATAGACTACGAGCAGATTTCTGCATATTATCCCTCAAAATGTCAACATAATTTTCTTTTTTCATGATGCCATGCACCCGAACAAGGCTCCCTGTGCCTGAGGCTGCAAAACAGCCCCACAGCATGATGCTCCCACCACCATGTTTAACTGTGGGAACTGTGTTCTTAGAGTTCAAGGCCTCTCCCTTTCTTCGCCAAACATAAGCAACATCCATGTGCCCAAACAATTCCAGTTTAGTCTCATCAGTCCAAAGCACAGACTTCCAAAACTCATCTTTACCTTTCAAATGTTCACAGGCAAACCTCAGTCTGGCTTTGATGTGCCACTCTTTGACTAAAGGGGTTCTTCTTGGACGATGGCCCTGAAGCCCACCACGATGGAGAGCCCTCACAACTGTGCTCCTTGAAACATTAACTCCGGAAGAGGCCAGGTCAGTTACAATCATCTTGGCAGATGTCCGAATGTTTGATTATATCGAATTTATTAATGCTGCAAACATTGGGAAGAATTTTAGGAAAATGTTCCATAATTCCTGGGGGGTTCATAATTTTGGTCACAACTGTATGACCAAACTACTTTTGAGTGAGAAAATCCAGATCTGGGAAAAGAAACATTAATTTCAATGTCTGTCTTACTGTTACTGCACACCACAGACATGACTAAGGAAGACAAGAGGAAAAAAGCATAGAAATAAAAGAGAAGAGGCAGAGGGAGAGAAAGAGAGGAACAGAAATTCAGCCAGAGTCTGTGGCATCCAAAAGCTACTAAAACTGCTCTTCATGTAGAGCCAACCAACATAAGTGAGGTATTAAATATGAACCCTATGAGACCACGGCCAGAAAGAAAGGTGCAAGTAACAGCGAAGAGAGAGATGAAATGATAAAAGGTGAAGAGAAAGTAGGCTGAGCTCCTCTTTCCATAGCAACGACCAAATGTTTCTCATACATCTTTTAGAGCAAAACTTCCCAGCGTCATCTTTGCTATACATGATAGACAAATGCAAACCTCTCATTGTGCCAAGGGCCAGAAAACACCTGAAAGATCAAAGCTGAAATATGCAGTTTGAGGGAAAGAATGTACACAAAAGGAGGGGGGAATTATGAGTGAAAATTACTTGTTTTCCTTACCTGGATTTGACGCAGCAGTAGCAACATGAAAAAGACAGAGAGAGAAAAGAGAGAGAGAGGTTGGTTAAATGTTCATACAAACAGGATAACATAAATATTCATAGGTGCACATGCTGTGTGTTTCCAACCTCCCTGCCTAACTGTATGTCCATTGGGAATGTTTGTTCCATGTTGCCTCGTGTAAACATGATCATGAAAACCTCCCTGATTTGAAGTCTATATCAAAGTGATTTATTAACTAAAACAGAGCAATAGCCACACAGGGGAATATATTTTTAGAACATTTATTGTGTATGACAGTACAGCAATGTTTGTTTCTGTCAATATTGGCATACAGCATTACATAACAAGTGAAAACATATTATTATCGAAATATGAATTATTTTCAGTAGTCACCGCTTTCTGTGTCCCTCACATAGCAGGAGACAATTTAGTTTGAACCTTAATACTGACAACAGAAACTGCAGGTTAAACAATCCAAAATGTGCATGATAATGAGACCATACCAAAATAAAACAAGAAAAGAAAGTCTATTTCCAATAAAATAGTGTTTAAAGTAAACTGTGTGGGATTATGTCAGAACACATCTATACCCTTATAGAAGCTGCTACTTTCTAAAACTGGATTGGACATGCAACTTTTCAGTCTTTTTCACTTGACAGGAATCTTATGTTTGCTGATTAATCCAAGGAGGGAAACTGGGTCATTGTACCATGGAATTAAGGTTGGGGATGATAATAAGAAAAGTAATAAGGGCTTTGAAAATCCATAATTGCCACGGTGTGTCAGTGATATAAACATTAAATAAACCCCCCAAAACATCTCCAAAATATGCACGACTGTTGAGCCAACTCTGTAATGTTATTTTGCTTGGCAAAGTAATTTGAATGTGTCATCATGACTAATTTCACAAGAACATATTAATGAGAAATTCCTACAGGTAGTGTGAACTGAAAGGTTGGGAGATAAACAACTCATTAGAAGAGGTTCAGAGTGTCACTCTAATTGATGTTTGGTAAAGGCAAAGCCACCACCTCTCTACTTTTCAAAACATTTTAAAAACCAGAGCGTGCTGACGGGCAATGTGACCTGTGAGACCAGACTAAATCAAAAACTTCTCACAAGCACAGAAAGAGGTTGATGAATAACGGGGACAAGGTGCAAGATGTCAAAACTATAAACAACAATCATGCTGGTGACAGCCAGGAGGGTACGAGGCATGGAAACTACTGATGCACACAAACAGGCAAAAACATACTCGCACAGCCAGACGGAGGCAAGCGCATGATCACTGACACACAGAGGCGAAACGCACACACACCGATGCAAACGCACAACAACTCTCTGTTGGCTTTCAAAACAAAGGTATTAATCATCATTACACACATACACACAAACGCAGAACACGGGTGGGCCGGGGGCTGGTGTGCCTGCGGGACTCGTCAAAGAGACACACTGACACCTCAGTGCAGCCTTTACTGCTGCTGTCATAGCAACCAAGGTCAAGTGGTCTAAAGCTGTGCGTGCACATGTGCGTGTGCATGAGAAGGAATTGTAACATGCTCCCAGAAGAACTGGTAGGAAGTAATGAGGTAGTTGCTGTCAGGATGGAGTAGGAAGACAACACAAATCCCTCAGCTGTGCAGGATGGCACTACCTGCCCAGATCCAGAAACAGGCACATACCAACACACTAAATCGATAGATCACACGACAAGACTGTGTTTAGACATAATTAAGCCTGTAAATAATGTTCAGCAAACTGTCGTCAGCTTGAGAGCTTGACAATGACATTTGCATTAAATTCAAAGACTATGACACCTGTGGAGCAAAGGAAAAAAATATATAAATATGTAAAGCTGTATTCCCGAGCAGAGGTGGTACACCACCTGGATCCTGAAGCATCTTGTCTTATGATCAATTTAGTTGGCAGATGAAGGCCTAAACAACACTTACACTCATTAAATACATATCATATGGTGTGAGAAAAAGCACCACAGCATTTTTCCCATGACGATTAAAGTTTTATTTCACTTTATTTCATAAGTGTAATAATTTTTATGTTAGCAGGGGCGGGTTTTGTCTCAGCCTACCATAGCTATAAAACACTGTGGGAAACTCTGTATAGAGTAATGATACAGTTTTCCTAGTTGTGCATTGATATAGCACATGCATAGTTTGCTTTATCTTTTAGTGTGATTTATTTTTACATAGTCAGCAACTTAAACCCCTTGACCACCAGTACACCCCCATTCTATCACACATTTGAATCTCAAACCACCTTTTTTTTTCTGTCTGAAACCAGTTGCCCTTCATGTCTTTTAGTTTTCACCTTACATTAAGTTGGACTACAAGGTAGACAGGCCAAAAGCACAAACCTTGTAAAATTCATATTAAACGCCATGCTAACCTTCCAGTCACGAACACCCTTTGACAAAGAGAAACTGATTCCGACATCCTTCATGCACAGACTAAACACAATGTCAATGATGACTTTGTGCAGAGGATTTGAAGAGGGAGCTTTTGAAGTGCAACTCAGTGGTTTGAAGTTCAGCACTCTCTTCCATCTAGTCCAATTTATTCTTGTTTCAGTCACTGAGGCATCAGTATCCTGACTCCAAACACAGTGCCTGTCAGAACTGTTGTAATCTTCAATGGAGTGGTGTCACTCCTAACAAAATCTGTCACAATCCACTGAAGGAGGCGCAAAAGTACAAAACAATATTTCTTTATTCTCATACATGATTTAAAAACATGAGCCAAAGGCCACTATTAGAACCAGCTTGTCTAAAATGTATACAGGCTGGGATCTTGGGTACAAATACATGCTCTTTGAATGAATAATGACTTTGAAAACACTTTGAAAAGCTCACAAAACATGTGCACACAAGACACATACTTCATTTTCACATACAGATATCCAGCACTCATACTGACACAAGAAAGTAAAGAAAACCTAAAGGATTAATGCCCAAGCAGATAGACTGTACTTATAGCAGCACATACACACAGGGATCCTAACAATTACATGGTCACAAAGGCAAACAAAATAGTGTCTGTGCCTGAAATCAAAAGATACTACCAAAAAAAGAAAAGAAAAAGAAACACGCCCAAGCTACAACTTAAGCTATATACATAATATGAACTTGTTTTGGTATCTGTACACTTTTTCTAAATGTATTTTTTTCCACTATGTCATATTTTTTTTATCTCCTTGAACTCTTTTGCTGATGACACCCAGTTGTATTTGCATAGTGTTACTTTCTGACTAGAAAAGCCTGTGTTGTACAACACATTTGTTTATCAAACCTATCAGCCAAACATTCTACACAGGTACAGAATTACCTAATTATTAGTCAGGTTGTTTTGTTTACCAAAGGTGATCTAACCTTTAGTAGGCTCCCAAACTGCTTATGTCTTTTTGACTTTTGTCATTGTTATCTGTTCATCATCATTATTTCATTTTCAAACGTATCATCATTTAATATAGTATTATGTTGCAGCACATTATAGTGCTTTCCATAGTACACTACTATATGGGCAGAAATATAAAGATGTAAAGCTGAAGGAACATTTGCATAAATATGCCTTCATCAGGACAATCATTTCTTAATGCTGTGTTGATACCTGACAAAGATGAGCATCTCCTGTTGACCTCTCTCTCTGATCTCCACCCATCTGTGTAATACCGTTGTGCTAATTCTATCAATTCTCCCACTCAATCTCTCTCCTTCCTTTCTTTCCTCTGCATCTTTCTCTTTCTCTGTCTGCGATACTCATCCAATGTCCCTGACTCTCTATCTCTGGTGTGTTAATTGCAGGAACTAGAGACAAATCCGACCTTTTCAGTGTAATCATCCCTTTGGCTCCATTAGATCTACAACCCGGGCCCAATCACCTGCACACACACACACACACACACACACACACACACACACACACACACACACACACACACACATACACATACACTCAAGCACACCTCAATAAAAACACACCCCACTCCACCAGAGGTTAATCACAGAGTGAAAGTAGCTAGAGCCAGGGACATGATAATTATTCCATTCCCTCTGGACACTCTCAGCGTCTCTTCAGTGCCCTGCAAAGGCCTTCACCAAAGAAGCTAAGGGAAAACTGGAAAAAAATATCCCATCAGTGGTCATACTGTATATAGTTTTTTACCACTTCACAGTGGTTTGGCAATGCACATGGGTCATAAAGAAAATTCAACACATGGACAGGAATGCTTGCTATGAATTACAATGACAGGGTTTGTGACTGGTGGTGTTCATTTTCAGATGATAAAATCAGTAAATAGGGGTAACATCTGCACTCTTATGTTGTGTGTGTTGGAAGGTTTGTACACTGTGCTGATACACTGCCATCATCTGACAAAACCTTAAAAAGCTTTTTTTAGAGCCACAATGAAGGCTTGAAAATGAAATATCAGCCAGAAGACAAGAAAATAAATACTGTGCTGCCTTGATTTCTGACTCTGTCAAAAGTTATTTCATTGAAGAAGAAAAGATGGTTGGCCTGTAGAGCAAGCGGACGGACAGAGAGAGTTAAGAGGAGAAAAGGACAAGGACGGGTTATCTCCTGACATGCCTGAGGAAGACTGGTGACATGGACAATATTAGCCTTCCACTCACATTACCTCACACTAACAGTGATTAGATTTACAGCATGCACACATGCCATCGATGAACACATACACATGGTCACTGGAAAGCAAACAGACACTCACATTTCTACATCTACACACACACCATCTGAAAATGGAAACAGGCAGGGAAACGCACAATGACCGACACACTCTCACACACATATACGCATCCCATCAATTAGGAAAGAGCCATCCAGCGATCAGTAAAAGCTGACTTCAAGCTATTAGTTGAGACAGCGCGTTACAGATTGTGGCTGCTCCTCTCCCTTAACTCAACCTTTCTTTTTTCATTCTGTCTTTTTTAAGAGGGGGCAGAATAATTAATAACTGGTATCATTCCAATAAAGCCATTAGCAGTCTCTACATTTGTTCATTCTCTCACTCGTCTCTTGTCTCTCTCTCTCTCTCTCTCTCTCTCTCCTTGTTTCTTTCCCTTTGCTTACCTCTGTCTCTTTTTCTGTGATAGATGAACATGCTGGAAAGCAGCTGTAATGCAGGATAGCTTTTAGGGGGGAAAAAAATAGTAAAGTACTCCAAATTGAAAATAAAATCAGGCCTGCCACAACAAAGTAGACCAGGGTTATGAAAAACAACAACAGCACGTCACCGCTGGAGCTCTTCTGTGCCCTCCATCTCTGAATGTGGCCGTAATCACGTAATCACATGTACAGTTATACACATCACATGTACAGTTATACATAGTTTAAAATACTTTTTCTTACCATATTCTACTTTATTCCTTTTAGTTCATATATTTTTTTTATATTTTTATATTTCTATTATTTTGTATTGTATTTTAATACTTCCATACCTTTGCACTACATTCCCTGTGCAGCTATGCCAATTTGAATTTCCCCTACAGGGGATCAATAAAGGAACATTTGATCTAATCTTACCTTCATTAAACATTCCTATTTTGAACTTCCTGTTTCCTTGCTTACATTGGTTGTGTCTGTATTTGGCGACCTGGGAATGAGAACTGGCTGCGAAGTGTGTAAGAGAATCTACAGTGGCTGCAAACCAAGAAGATGGCCATTTAATATGGCGGACTCAATGAAAGGCAACCCGTGGTGTAGATACAAACAGCTCATTCTAAGGTGACAAAAACACAACTAGGAATATTATATTCCATTTCTGCCTAAATATCCTCCTAAATGTTACACAATGGAACTTTAATCAACCACTTTAACACCACTTAGTTAGAAGAAAATATAATCAATGTCCCTCTGTTAATGCTGGCCAGGGCCCATTATTGCATGTTGACCCCTCCCTTTCTCCCATGTTTCCCGTGTGAATCTCAACCACTGCTATCCAATAAAAGGCAAAATGCCTTTCCCTGAAACAATAACACAAGTGTATTTGTTCAGCTATTTCCCCACCAGAAGATGGACACTGATCTGTTTTGCTCCATTTAGGCATAAAAACTGTTGTAGTAACTGTTTACATTTTCCTAAAATCACAAGATAAAAAGAGTCGGATCAATACAGCGAAAACACGGTTTCTCTTTCTGTTGGTTTCTCATAGTTGAACATATTGATTTTGTTGACTCAAAGTATTAATATCAAGGGCGCAGCTATACAATCTGTCCAGGACAGAAGCCTGATCAATTAGGTCCTCATTTATTATTCACATCCTGTTAATTTCCCCAGCTATGGAGGGCAAGCATGTTATGAAGTTACATTATGAAACGTAAATAAAGAGAAAGAGACAGAAAATGACAGAACAGACAGAAACCATATGTGTAAAGTATAGTGCTCCTATACTTTGGAGTATAAAAACATATTATAATATATTCTAAATCGCTCTTGCTGCACATTATGACAAAACCACCGCACCTGTGTGCTGTAAAATGGGGAAAAAACAAAGCTCCATCTATATGCTGATTCTTCATTTTCTCCCTGTTCTCACTTTCCCTGAGGACGTTCTGTGATAGTGTAAGCTCCATAATGGCCCAGCACAGTACAACTTTTAGGGGTAAATTGATGTCAGTGACATCCCTGTAAGTTTGCATAAAACCGTGGGAGGAGGAGCAGAAGGAAAAGCTTTGCTGGCAGGTTTGAGAGAAAATTGACAGCAGACTGCGCTATCTAACGCTTTTCAGATCCTCAAACTCATGCTAACCTTTCTGCAATCACAATGCAGCGTGCTGGATATAGCTTTGAAGCAGCCCACACTGCCAGCTCCAGGCTGTGAACACACCATGCCATGAGCTCATACCTCTGCAAAGTAAAGTTTTTGAAACCCGGATGGAGAAAAAAAAATATTCTGACATCTATCAATTTCTGTGACTAATGAATATATGCAATATCCTCTTTAAACTATGAAATTAGATATTTTATTATTTCATATTTTACTGACGATTAGTTAAACACATACAATTATGCAAATTAAAAGCAACTCTGCATGGATGAAATCAGTTTGGATTAAGGTTCTTTTTATCTTGCAGGATGAAGAGCCATAAACGAAAATGCCAAACAGCCAACAAGATTAATGACGCACCTAGACTTGTTGAAAAAATGCATGGTTTCCTAACTTTAGGGTCAGCCAAACCACTTACAGCACAATGGGGTGCAACACCAAACTGAGATGCAACATCTGTCAAATTTCAGATTCTGTTGGTGGGAGGTTGACTGCATGGGAACCTGTTCTGCTGCATTTTTAAAAAAGCACAACGAATCAATATGGAGAAACATCTGAGCAAGAAATATACAATTCATGAAAAACTGTGGATCCTGTGAAATTAGTTCAGTTCTTGCTCAGATCCCAGTTGAATCTCCTTCGCCACAATCCTGTTCTGAAGCTGACTTAATGTTAGATTAAGTGATTTAATTGAGGATTAATTGAACAAGTTTTGTGCCCATGTTTTCCGAGGTTACAGACTAAGGTTAATCACCACCCAACATTTCACCAGTGACCACATTAGACAGCCAGACTGCAATGGCAACAGATGATGCAGCAGGATTTAATCTGAAACTGATCAACTCGTGAGTTGCACAGGAGGAGGCAACAGCTTGAGTTTGTTAACACTCATCCAAACTGGAACTGGGAGACGAGTCCCCAGTTTTCAGCTCAAACCAGATACATTTGTCAAAGTTTGGACACAGGGTGATCTTTTCATTAAGAGAAGATCTGTGCCCTGACATTTACAACACCCGTTAAAATGAAGATGTATTACATATTTCACAAGGTGGCAAAAAAGTCATCCATCTCTCTGCCTTACCATCTCTCTCTCTCTTTCTCTCTCTCTCCCTCTCTCTCGCTCATGAAATGTTGTACAGTTAGTGGCTTATTAATTTAAAGTGTACTGCATAATCCTATCCTAGGTGAATATGCTAATCAACAATTTTGAGGCCTGATGAAGTATTTTACAAGAGGCTGTAAAAGTATTTTTGGGAGATTCACTGTCAGGTTCAATTGCTCAAAGTGACTATCAAAGGAGAACCATATCTCACCCAGTATATTAAAGAGGACTGATGCAAAAACTGAGCATGGTTTAGGTGAAAGATTTGAAGCACCATACTTTTTACACAACTGAGTTATAACTCTGACAAAACACTCAATACAGAGTGACTCAGAAAAACAAGAGACCTCCCGCAGATTGAAACTAATGAAAGAGCAAGGGGTGTCAATAATTAGAATACTGTAATACTTCAATTAAAAGCAGGGTCCCAATTAGAGGCAGCTCTCAATTTGACAGAATTCTTTTGTCATGTGTGAATACTTAAGCCAGTTCTAAGCTGCTTCGATTTCCTACACAAATACGAATGTTGAAACATTTGTCAATATGGACCTGCTACACATCGTTAGATCAGTTAGATTCTTCACAATTCAATCATTCATCAGCACCAGAGTATCAAATGATCAAATTAATTTTTTATTATTATACAAGTAATATTCATGCTGGTTTAAATAAAACATTTCTAGTATTTCCTGTCTTTGCTGAGCAAGAGTTTTGTGGAAAAGGATTTAAAAGCCTGTCCTGTTTTACAGTAGTTAGAATTAGTATAGGTTCTTTTTCAAAACAAACATTGTAAGGTATGAGTATAAACTAATGTTCTTGGAACTGCATTTCTAAAAAATTTTCACTCAAATGAAGCTTATCCATGTCCTGTGATATCCTCCCTCAGCACACCTTAACATCAAATATTACTGGGACCACTAGAGAAAATGGCAGATTGAATACATTTAATATTCAGGAATTTACATTATAGGCACTACTGCTGACCATACACGGTCCAGCTATGCACCAGGTTTCCACCTAGTCTTGAATTTGAAAATGTGAAATATATTTTATTATTTAAAGGTTCTATTTTTAAATAGTTATTAATTTTTTACATTTTAATCAAAAAAGCAGTTAGTTAGTCCGTGTTTTGCTCTTTAATATATTTTGAAATGTAATGTAATGTATGTAAATAGTATTTCTTAATAGTTATTTATGTTGACATATAGATTTTATTTATTTATTTTGAGAACTTATTAATTTGCCACCCACCACCACCACAAGTAAATTCTATGTAATCTAATGTGAAACCATGAGCTTTGGTTATTGGTAATTGGTTATGTTCATGAATGTTTGATGGTTTATATGCATTAAATCTTCAATCTGCACTCAACATTTTCTCCAGCTGTTCTGTCAGATTTGAAACAGCTGACGTTGTTCAAAAGGGACACTCCCCCAAGAGGACACACTCCCATTTGCCTGTTAGGGTCATTTCTTTTTTACTGTTCAAGTGTTTGAGACAAATAACAGAGCTGATGGACCACACTGAAATGTACCCTGACATTAGTTAGAGGGCAGAGTCAAACAGGATGAAACTTCGCTTTTAAGTCAAACCCAATGGATTTTGCTTTGCTCTCAGTGATTTTGCATGTACGGGATACAAATTGACCAGCACTGAACAAAATAACCCTTTACTTCCTTCACTTACTTAACATTACGCTTTTTGTGTGATATTGCCATCTAATTTTAGGCATAATAAAAGGCTCTTTTCAGGCTCAAAATGATTCAAGAGTCTTCATTGCTACAGCTTATAAGAGCGTTATCAAAGACCACAGTCATTCTTAATGTATAATATGTAGCTCCTACTTTGCTGTGCTAAATACCAAAACTAATGTATGGTAATGTAGCCGAAGATGAGAAGCAAAGAGCAGAGAGAGACAGAGCACCTAACAAGCCTCACTGTCTTGTCTGTCTACTGATGCCATGACATGTCACCCATAATCCATGACATCTTTAAATTAAACAGTCGAGGAGCTGATAAGGGAGTGAGGACAAAGACAGATACGAAACTGGAAAGAGGAGGGAAAGTAGAAAATAGTGTACCTCACCCCCTGTCTCTTTTTATGTAAGACTTATCCTCTGCCCACCTCATTCTTAACACTCCCTCCCCTCCACGCCGTCAGCATTTATTCCTCTATGAAAGGCTCTGATCGAAGAGTGATTTGCATGATTGCATTTTCCATACCTTGCATTAATAGTGCAGTAAGGATGAATAGCTAATGGCCTATCACATTTAAGTAGCCATCTCAACCAGCCATCACATTACAGCTCCTTCAATCTGCTAATGAAACAGGTATCTCTCTCTCTCTCTCTCTCTCTCACACACACACACACACACACACACACACACACAACACACACACACACACACACAGACACACAGACACACACACACACACACACACACACACACACACACACACACACACACACACACACACACACACACACACACACACACACACACACACACACACACACACAAACTTTATCTCTCTAAATCGACCTCTCTAAATAGTCACCTGGTTCACTCGGGTCAGGAAGAAGATACCTTAAAGTCTAGAATAAAACATAGTATGTGAATGAGAAATTCAACTGTAACTCTGAACATTCTCCTCACTGATTAATCATACAAATGATCTTAAATGACGCACTACACTGGCATATTGGTTAAAGAGAAAAATAAAATAGAAATAGAAAATAATTTCCCAAACTGCACTGTTCACAATTAGTCATATTAAAGAAAAAACTGTAGTGATTAGTTGATAATCGAACTGTTGATCAACAGAATATTTATAAGCAACTATTTACATAATAATTTAATTGTTAAGGTAACTTTTCATGGAAAAATTGTCAAATATTTGATGGTTCCAGCTACTTCAATGTGAGAATTTGCTGCTTTTCCTGATTTTAGATTATAGTATATTGAGTATCTTGGGGTTTTTGACTAGACATTAAAATAGACTTGGAGTACTTTTACTAGCTATTTCTAGCTTCTTGTAGTCTTACATTTCTTAGACAAACCAATTAACTGAGAAAATACTCAGCAGAGTAATCATTAATACAACAATAATTACTTGCAGTCCCATAAATGAGTTAATATACTTAGAGAGTAGACAAACTTCTAATGTCAGTGTTTTGTACCTTAATTGAGTTTGTTTCCCCTAAGATGGGTGTATTTATGAATGCAACTGTGTGCACAAATGTCGGAGAAGGAGTGCATTTCTCTCTGCTTTTGGGTGTACAGTACGTGCATATTTGTGTGTGTGTGTGTGTTTCAACAAATGCTCGAATTGTTTTCCCATTTGGCTAAGCAGAGCCAGTGACAAAACCTCATACCACAAGGTCATAGACGCCAGACTCTATTCATATTTTTACTCTCTCCGGGTTACAGCAAGCTCTTCCAACCTCTCTCACCCCCCACCACAACCACCTTTTTACTGCCTCCCACTAGGCCGAATTTCCGTAATCTTTGGAATCTGCTGCCAATAGATTTCCCACCAGAGTTCACGCTCTTATTGAAGATTCAGAGGATCAAAGAGGGAGATACCCTCAACACCAATGTGGATACATACACATATTACCACACAGTTGTGAAATTCGCCCACAAAATTCACACTTACTGTACATATACATGCACACACCCACATACACACACTGCCTAAGCTCTAGAGACCTCTTTTAATAGTGTTTGGCTTCTAGGGGATCTGACAGGACCTTGGAGCAAAGGAGAGTTTAAATAGTGATTGCTTTGACGAAAGGAAAGATGACGCCAGAAAAGAAGGAAAGGATGGAGAGAGGGAAGAAGAAAGCGAGGGAGGAAAGAAAATATGGATCCAGTAAACGGAGGAGGATGAATTGAGTGAGGGAAGAAAACAGAAAAAAAATTTAAGTCAGGGGGTGAGAATGTATAAGCCTGAGCAAATAGTTATTACCACTCTCTGAAGGGTGGCGGCGTGAGCTGAATAGACTGGGACTTGGAAACCACTGTTACCGGTGGTGATAGGGGACCGCTTCACAGCCCTGCAATCTGACTAAGACTTAGTAGGTAATGGAAGCAGACCTCCGACAGAAAAAAACACAGGAGTCTTAGCACACTATAAGAGCTGAGCATCAGATCCAAACCATCCTCAGGTCCAACAAAGTAAACCTTTAAATGTCAGATATGTTTATTGCCCGTGATTTGTCAAATGTGAACTTTAAAGGGATACCTGAAACTACAGCCCTAATCACTGCCTGCAAAATATAATATAACAATAATTTAAAGTGCAGAACAGCATACTGATTTGGGAGTGTTTAAAGAGTGTATCGTTCTGCCTAAAGGTCTGGGTACAAGCTCCTTAGAATAGCAAGTAAATGCCCTGCTGAATTGTCATTTGGCAAAACAATAAATCTCTCCCAGCTGCTGGGATGCTCTCTTGTCACTGACCTGGTGCACAACTGAAAATACAAATGTATCCTGCTTTCAGTGGGTCAGTTCCTGTTAACCTAAACGGGGAACATGGATACTTGATCCTAAAACAAACTGCACGGGCTAAATGCAAAGTTTACACACAGACAAGTTGGCCTCGAGCTAGTTAATGCAGGCACGTACAGTGCAACACACATACAGTACACCGCTCATTCTTTGGGTTTGGCTCATGCTCAACCCAAAGAGGAGGGGATTTCTGAGTTTCAAACAAGTTGCGACTGAAATAAAATTAGAAAGTTAAAGTTTCCAGGAGGAAGGCAAATTTCCCAGACTTCCTGGGGGTGTCTGGAGAGTGTTTATGCATCATTCTGCTCCAGCTGAACATTAAATTTGAGGTTCAGAAGTTGGCGGCCTGATCAAAACAGACAGGCCATATGTCATGGCTTGGGTAGGTTAGCAATGACTGAAAGAAGGGGGAGATGAGTTTGAGTGGGTGTGTCTCTGCACTTGTGTTTACCAAGTCCCCGGCTGGTGAGGTCATTTGCAGAATATTAACGATACAGGCACATTTCCATACTTTCTACATGGATATAAAATGCACAAACATGGTTTGTGCATTTTATGGTTAAGAAGCCAGTTTCACCAAGTCCAAGTCCAAAAGAAGTTAAAGCGGAAATGTTTACTATTTCATGCATCACCAAATTAAAACCGGTTGCACCACACACTAGCTTGCCAATGTGACCAATTTTTATCAAAGAGTAAGTCCACATATTTTATTTGACACCTAATCAAAATGCTGTTTTATAAGAAGATTTTAAGCCACATTTCACAAACAACACAAAATACCTAAAATACATAATGTTATGCTAATAGCATTAGACTGAATGATTAAATAGCATCATTTAAATTAGTATAATCGCAGATTCTGAACTGCATGAACTACTACAACTACTTACTCTGCAACATAATTTTCCATGTACGAATGATATATAAATAAAATAAAATGAAATCTGAATTTACAAAGCACTGATCATCACTTGGCCCCCTAAAACGGTTACTTGTAGCAGTTACGTTACAGCTTGCGATGCTACAGTAACTTTTTGTTTTACACAGTTGGCTGCTTTTGATTAAAGGCATTACAGATATGTACTAGCAAACACATTTCTTAATATTATTATCACTTTTAAACTTACTAACCACCGAAGTTGAAAGCAAGCAGCTGACATGTGCAGGCTTTCCGGAGGCTACACACTCACACACTCTCACACACACACAAGCACATACATACCAAAACAAAGAAGAGGAATAACAATCAGCACAGTATTTGTCCCCAGGAGCTTCTAATACAAACCAGGTGAGCAACAATAGCAGTTAATAACTCCAATTTACTTTGTTATTCAAGTCCCATCACAGAGCACTGTTTAAAATACCAATTTGAAATAGTAAATCAGCCACGCAGCAAAAACGTTTATCCCTGGAGACTAATACACACACAAATATCCCACCAAACAAATCCGAGCAGACACACAGTCCCCTCCATCCATTTAGCATGCTGCGATACCCACAATTTCCTTTCTTCTACTTTCGTAGAAAATGGCCTTCCTCTATTTCTCCTGCACTCAAAACCCTGGGTAATTTTCTTAATCTAGGCCTGATTCTGAACATTTGCATAAAAATGTTCACTTTTGAGGCTCCCCTAACAGAACATGGTTCTAATACGCAATTACTCTCCTCAATAGTGGCGGCTAATTACAGAGGTGTCAGACAAACAGGTAGCAGAACAGAGAGGGGGCCTCCAACACAATGGCTGAGGTGCTAGTCCGCCACATGGGACAGAGAGGCTCAATGGAAAGCAGTAAATTCATTTAGGCTGGCTTCATTAAACTCTGTTCCTTGGGCCCTGCATCATGTGCTCCCCTTTGCTCTCCCGCTCTCCCTGCTCTCATTTGTGGGGCAGCGGATGTGCTGTGGGTAAAAAGAAGGCGATCACACAAATGAGTGCAGCGCAGAGGGAATGGGGGAATGCTGTAGGGGGGGAAAGGAGGAAAGAGAGGGAGTCAAGAGGGAGAGATGGAGGGAGATATACAGAGCACAGCAACAAGACAAAGGGAGGGAAGAAGGGAAGTGAGGGAAGGAAGGAAAGAGGGGAAAGGATGGTATCAATAAAGCAGCACAGCGATACAAAAAAAGAACAGCAATATTACAGAAAGTGCTGGTGGGATGGAACAAGGGCATGAGGACATGTGCACATTTGATGATAAAGAAATAAGGCATAAAAGGATGAGCATATAAAAGAATAACTTTGAATATGGCTTTTGTTTTATTCATCTGACCCAGTCTTCCAAAAGCCACAGAGAACAGAGGAAAACAGAGAAAATTACAGCTTTGGTCCTCAAACACAGGCCAAATGCCAGGTCTCCAGCATGGTGAAACAAGGGCAGCCGAGCCCCTTGGTCTCTTTACCATTTAGATTATACTGGCAACTTTATGACCCCACAGTATGGATAACCATAATAAGCCACAGCCCCCACTGTGTACCACCTGTAAGCCAAACATATTCACAAACAAAAACCTCAACTTACGCTCAGGCATGCTGACCACAAAAGTATCCACAAGCTCAAAACCAACTCTACTTGTTCAAAAAGAGAACTTCTCATATGAACTTTCCACTCCTGCATAGCTTTGTCTGACTCAATTCAACAGTGCTGCTTTTCATTTGCACCATTTTGCGCCCAATTTGACAGAGCACTTGCTGGGAGGACAATTAATGTCTGCTGTAAAACGGACATTGAGAAGAGCTGCGTCATCTCATTAAAGCAAAGAATTCACACTTTCTGAATGTAATTTGAGGGCTTGGAGGGCTAGGTAAAAGACTTCAGCTCCCTTCAGTGAGAGAACATGGAGAGCTGATGGTCACGCATTTCCACAGAGGTGTCACCATCCTCAGTCCACTGCTTTGGTTCCTGGCCAGTGGAGCACTTCATGAGAACATTTCTGTGTGATTACATTACCTACTTGCTCGGTTGACACACTGATTCTGAGTGACTCAAATCACTTTTATACATGACCCACACATCCAGCTGCAGGGTGAACCCAAGCCCACTGTACAAACCTTTTGTCTCGGGGGGGAGAACCAGCAAGGCCGCCTGGGTGACAGTTTTTGTGAGGTTATATGCATTTAAGCACCCATTCTCAAGCAAGTATTTACAAATATACAGGATTGGCCACAAACCAAACCAAACTATTCATACATATGCACAAACAAATGCAAAGAAGGACCTTTACTGATGTTTTTGGGTGGTAAAGTGAAACTGTAAATATGCAGCACTGAGTGAGGATGTATTAAATGTTGAATAAAAATAAATAAATCATGACTGTGTTGGTGTAACCAAGAAAGAAAAAGAAAAGAATCTGAAAATAGGAAGAAAATGCCCTTTCACTTTTTGACAAACTGACTGAAATTGATTCACAGTAGGAAAAACAACCATGTTGTGAAATGTTTCTTTTTTTTCTAATAAAACTGATAAAAAAAATGACCCTACACACAGAATTTTACATCCAGAGTGAAATTAATATGAATGAACCATCACCCCACAAGACCTAGGGAATTGGATAAAAGCTTAAAAATGAGATCTACTCTCAAAACAAAGACAAAAAATAAGATCCGAGGGAAAATCAAATGAAAGACGATCACTTTAAGCAGAGACCTTGTAGGAAGATGCACACTGTACTACGATGGTACATACATTTTGCATCACTGAGCAAAATCAAATGCCGTGTTTTTAAATGATGTTCTCTATTGGCTTCTTCTCTTATCTCTCTGCCTCGTAATGGGCTAAAGTAATAATAATTTTTCCAGCCTGACAGAGCAGAAGGTAAACTTATACGTAGAAAAAAATCAAATTACAGGAAAAATGTAGTTGGTCAAAATGGAACCAATAATTTTGCTGTCAGGGGTCAACAATTTGGTTAACATGGATTTTAGTTGAATTTCTGTGTCAGGCTCATGACTCATTTTGTGAGATAATAGCGCTTCAAGGCCTGTGTCTAATGTGGTTCAACAGCTGTGAGATGCAGGGTTTCCTGTATAATGATTACATTTTGACGTT
Organism: Dicentrarchus labrax; assembly: GCF_905237075.1. Lineage (NCBI taxonomy): Eukaryota > Metazoa > Chordata > Actinopteri > Moronidae > Dicentrarchus > Dicentrarchus labrax. The sequence goes on from NW_026136714.1 coordinate 13,170,562, forward strand.
CTACAAGGTTATTTAAACACTACTGAGATACATTTATGTTTAGGATTTAGCGTGATACTTTAATCTGGTATTCAAAAGTGCTACTTTAAATCAATGCAGGTTACAAGACCCAAACAATTAATGCTATGAGAACCTAAAAGAGTGTTATATAAATGTCATATTAGCATGGCTGACATGTAATGAAAAACCTTCATTCTTAAGCAAAACAAAGGTACAGTATTTAAAGTAAATATTTGAATTACTGCCTCATCACTACACATTGCTATTGATTTCTGCTCCTATTAGCTACTTAGCTAGTCTCTAAAAAAAAAAAGAAAATCTTTTTTGTAACACATTATAACCCACCATGGCCTGCACCCAAGACTTAGTGCTGCGATTTCTTAGTCTCCAAAAAGAGGGTCATAAAAGTCTGAGATTACTTAAAACTCCTTTAAATTCAGCAGCTGTTTATCTGTCACTGACAGTGTATCACAAATCAAATCGTATGACTTCCAGAAATGAGAGCAATCCAATCAAACTAAAGACCTTGGAGCTGCCGGATGGCATGGCGAGCGACGATACTTAACATCTAAAGAAGGCAGGCTCCGGCCCCTCTGAACTGTACAGCAGCACCAAATAAAGACCTTATTTCTAACATACTTATTTCCCATTACGTATCTTAGTTAAGGATTTTACTTTTCAGAGCATACACAGGGAGTTGCAGAATTCTGCTGGCCTTGGATCTGTGCCCAAATATAACAGCAGCTCTCACGCTGTTGTAGCCTATAAGCTCCAGCTGCTTGCCTTCATTGTGTCTCTGCGCCGCGCCACAAATGTTCCTCCATCTCCGATACTTATCAAGGCACTGGAGTTTGACGCTGCCATTACTCAAAATTAATAACCACAGCAGCATGTTTATCATAGCACACTTTCACACCCAACCTGCCAGAAATAATCACCTCAGTGTTTGTGTGTGTGACAGAGAGAAAGAGAAAGAAAGAAAGTCAGAGAGAGACAGAGGGAGAAACACAGAAAGACAACTGGAGAAGAGATGAAGTGTGAAAAAGAGACAGAACAAAGAGAATAAGAGCCTGAGATGAAAGACATAACTGAGAGAGAAATGAAGAGAAAATCTGCCTCATGCATACGTGTGCATCTGCCATACCTAATCACTCTGCCTCCATTACACCTTGTTGGTTTTTCCTGCACCTTTTCTAACCATCATGTCTGACAACAGGGCAACACTAGCTCTCCCTGTGTATTCACTCTGCTAGGCAGGACTCTAATCTCCGCTGACAGCCAATCTGCTCCAACAAGGCAGGCCTGAGTAAATAAAAAAAAAAGGGCCTGCGTTTTTAATTTACAAATCATGCAAGCGCAATGCAGAGTCTGGTTCCCCACTGGAAGGAGAGAAATAAGAAGCCTGGAATTCTTAGAAGCTGTAGCACTGCTCATATCACAGACCCCTTGTGCTGTATGTGTGAAAATACAAGAGCAGAAAGAGAGAAATGACAAGGACAGGGGAAGGCCCCTCAGCAACTCTCTTCAAATCTAGAGAGACAGGTGGTTGAGAAACAAGACAAGGACAAATGTCTGTCGGTCATCGGTTTGGTCTCTGCTGACATTTTTCATGGCATTTAGGAAACATCCAAGAAAATCTAAAAGAAAAGGGAGGTGGACTAAAAATAGTTGACTAGAGAAAACCTATGCACGGGGAGGTTATTCAAAATTACCTTTTTTAGCTCACTTTCCCATAGGGTGTTGCTTTCTTTAACAGAGACAAACCTTTACAGCACAACGCAATAGCTAGTGAGGTCAGTTAGGGTATTTGTACCCACCAGAAACCTAAATTTTGTCATTCAGCTTTGTTTTGAAAAAGTGTGAAAATTTAAAAATGAGAGAAAGGGAACTAGCTGTTTATAGCCCAACCAAATTACCAACTATTGCGTCATCCATATTTAAATGGAACTACTTGATCATTTCACGTGTTAATTGGTAATGCAAAGTTTACAGATTTCACATAAATAAAACTACATAAAATGTTTAAATCTTGCAGGTTTTACAGAATATCTCAGTGTAAGGATTTTTCAAAAAAGAAAGCGCAACGGGGCGGGGTTAAATCCTTGTGTCAGATTGGTGATACCTTTCTGAGCACACATGTACTCACATGATCTTAAGACTTGACTTTGCTATAAGCAGGAGCAAAATGCTGGGCAAATGTTCCAAAGTCTTTACTTATAGCACATTTCCTACTCCCAGTTGGTATGTTCAAGTATCTTTAAAAGTAACTCTCAGAACTTTGACAAATGCAGGCCCTGGTCACTTTCACTGTGGCCAAGTAGAGCAACCAACTGTCATTTGACACGTCATTGATCACAGTGATGTATCATGGACACATTTGATTTTGGGGTTTAACACCTCTCCAGGCACTGCGAGATCTGCCAGCTGGCTGCAACAGAGGCTATTTGGAAAGAGCTTCTATTGCAAATGCCTCCAAATCCACACATGTATTAGAGAAGGTGTGTTTCTGGGAGAATGCTTCTCCAATTATTTCCTGCTTAATAAGCTCCTGAATGTCAGGGAGGGCCCCCGGTCATCCCTCATCTAGTCCGATTTCTGTGAGAGGGGACAAAAATGTAAAAAAGCCAATTTGGGCTGTGATTTGTGATGCTCACAAGTGATGGAGATATGCAGAGACTGTTGGCCTGGAGAAAAAAGCAAAGAAGGAAAAAGGGATGAATATTGATTCCCCTGTTTAAATTAAGCTGTCGGGAAGACTGAGAGATGAAGAAAAAGAGAGAGCAAAAGAGAGAAGGAAGAACGCCAGGGCTTTTGGGAAATGCCCAACTTCCAACAATACAGATCTCATAAAAGAAATGACTCACTGACTCCATGCATCTACTTACAGCAAAGACTACAGGCCAACTGACCAGAGCACGTACACACACACACACACACACACACACACACACGCACACACGCACGCACACGCGCACACGCGGACACAGAGAGGGACACATAAATCTGCATGTCAACACATAGGCCATGTGTCCAGCAGCAGGGTTAATGTTAGCAGAATAGATGCTGACTCTTTGACCGAAACCACTGAGGAGGCTTCACCGCAGACTTTATTCCAACACAGTCACACTTGCACAAACAGAGGGATGAGATTTGCACGAAATACATGTTTAATCTCCTTACTTCTGGCAGGAAAAGTAAAATATGATAAAAACTAATTATACAAATGACAAAATGTACTATGAAATGAAGACAGTCTCTCCTGGGAAAAACAGGTCTCGAGATATAAAAGAATCTTCACAGACAGACACAACAAAAACAAACACACAATGGTAACAGAAAACCACAAATACACCATGCACACAACACAAAAGCTCCCCGGAGTTTCTTGCAAGATGAAAAAAATAAAAAACAGACACCAAGCGCCAAAAAAATGAAAGAAAACCGTTTAACTTTGACACTGTGTTCTCAACTTGGTTCTAAAAAGTGAGCGCTGCCATTTGCTCTGCCGTTCCACTTTGATCATGACTCGCTCCCCATTTTCAAACGCTGTGACATTTGAAAAACACAATCCCACTTTGGTCTCCTATTATCGCTGGAAGGAGGATACAGGGAAATAACAGGTCCAACACTGCCCACCTGCAGCACATCACATCTTCTCTCCCCAAGAAATGACGGTGACCAAAAAATAGGCGTCCTACTGTCACAATCTGCCCGTCGGACTGTGGCGATGGGAAGTCCATATTTGGTCACCGTTTCTCGTTTTCTTGTGCTGAGGCACTGTTAGCGGCTATTACTGAGGAAGATGAGGGGAGCCAAAGGACACAGCGTTTATTTTTTATGTTTTTAAAGATGAGAGACAAGAAGAAAGAGAAGAAAGGGACAGAAAAATGACTGAAATGCTTTACCTCCCACAGAGCTTTATCTCTCCAATGGCCCCTTGACGGGGGACAAATTGATCCTGGAAATAAGGGGTCATTTCATCTGCCTGTTTACCTGTTCACAGCACACTGTCATCAGTTTGAAACACACACACACACACACACACACACACACACACACACACAAAAGCTGACCCAGCTGTACCCTCAGAGAGCCAATGCGAGGGAGGGTTAGTCATTCCGGTCTTCACTGTGACAACAAGCAAGAAACTGGTGTACTGGTGTTTGTGAGTGTGTATGTGTGTGTGTTAGCTTCCCCAAAAGCAGTGACCCTGATGCCCTTTGACTCTTTGAACTTTGAACCAAAAAAACATTTTCCGCCTCTCTCTCTCTCTCTCTCTCTCTCTCTCTACCTCTCTCTCTACCTCTCCTGTGCCAAAAGCAGAAAGCCATCATCGATAAAATCTCATTTTTAAACAGCCTATCAGACAAATAACTTTTGCTGGAGTGTGTCCTGTGTTCATATTAATGTGTGTATGTGTGTGTGTGTGTGTGTGTGTGTGTGTGTGTGTGTGTGTGTGTGTGTGTGTGTGTGTGTGTGTGTGTAATTTGCCAAATATTATTTAGATTTTATCAGTTCAGCTTCAGATTCTACTTATTGATTGAGGTTCTTATCAAAACATGGTCCTAGTTATTGTCATTTTTTGTTGGGAGTAGCAAATAAAAATGTATTTTCCGCAGATTTTCACTCTTTGCCATGAAGTCTTTTGTGATTCTTGCGTAAAGGTGTAATGATTTTTAAGTCTTGCTTTCATTTTATATTAGCTGATTCCAAGGGATTATGAGCGCAACTGGGAACATCACATTCTTCATGCAGCTGTGAAATGCAGTTAATGGTTCATGATTTTTGATTACATTTGATTACTTCTGATTACGTCTTTTTTGACATTTAACCACAGCTTAGTCTGCCATACTCTAAATACTGCATGTATTTTGACTCATGCGTATCCAGAAAAGTAAGTACCCCATAAAGCAACAGGTGCACAAATTCAGCACAAAGAATTGTTAGGAAATAAAGTGAAAAACCATGATTGGTGAATTTAGAACCAGCTCATAGTGAACATGGTTATATGGCAAATATGGTGATGTGACTCTTTACATGCCCCCCTCTCTCATCAGTTGTATAAGACGACACATTATTGAGCCAATCTGTGACGACATTGCTCTGTCGAGGGTGGCTATCCCCATCTGTGAAGCTGTAGCGGTGCTTGGCACAGCATGGCTAAACTGGACAAACCCGGCCCCATGGAAAAATCCTAAAACACACACACACACACGCCCCCACATATACTTCCTTCATGTTGTTACAACCACCCAGCCAGTTTCTCCCTTTAAATAAACCCCCTCCTCTCCTCTCTGCTCTAAGCTGTGTGACTGTAAAGTGTAACAATAAAGCAGCTTATGACTGGATGCTTTTATCTGCTACTTGAGCAGCATGTACGCAATTCACACACACACACACACACACACACACACACACACACACACACACACACACACACACACACACACACACACACACACACACACACACACACACACACACACACACACACACACACACACAGGTCTGCAGGTCCAGGAGGAAGTGCAAACGGCCCTGCGTTACTTCTGCTAGATTTTTAAACTCCTCCTCTGGGAGGAGGGGTGGAGTAGTGCAGCATCAGAGCAGCGAGCATGTAAGACTCCTCAGCTATGACCGTCCACCTCTGCCCTTCACTTCCCTGCTGTCTCTGCTTCATTCATAAGCCAACACCACACCTACTGTACGCTGCCGTGCACGCACAGCATCCTAGCTTTATCGCCCGCACAGACTGCCACCAACACACACACCATTTTAAATTCCAATATCCTCACAGGTGATCCAGACAAATCCAGTCAGACACACACACACCTTCAGCCCCTGAACCAATTCAGTAAATATCATTATGGAATCAATGCAGCCTTGAATCAATCAAGGCTGTGTGTGTTGTGAGTGTGTCGTGTGTGTGTGTGTGTGTGTGTGTGTGTGTGTGTGTGTGTGTGTGTGTGTGTGTGTATGTGTTGTGTGTTGTGTGTTGTGTGTATGTGTTGTGTGTATGTGTGTATGTGTGTGATAAAGGGAAGAAGTTGATAACACCATGTGCTCCTGTGAGGATTTCACCAAACTCCATGTTTTTTGATTGAAAGGAGGCGGGCAAGGTATTACCATAACCTTCCCACCACATGTCTGCTGTTAACTCAATAATGCAAGAATGATTTCACACACACCACACACACACACACACCCCCACACCCACACCCACACACATTCATTGTTGCTATGCACCATGGTAAATTCAATATTGTGTTCACACTCCAAAGCCAGAGTGGGAGTACAGTCGGCAGAGAAGCCACAGCCTCAGCTGTAAATCAATAGATTAAATAGAAATGTATGAATAAAACACAAAATAATAAATAAAAGAGGAGATGGTTTACTCTTGCCGTTATATACTGTACAGATTCTTTCCCATTTCAGAAAGGAAAAAGGGGAAAGGAAAAAAGGAGAGGGAGCAGTAAGAAAGATGACCAGGGAGACAGAAACAAAGGGAAAAAAAGTTATTGTTGTGTTTTTAATTCTTATGTCTGTCTTTCTCTGTGCCAGTGTTTTGCAGGCTTGCATAAGAAGTGTATCTTCTTTAGGACAGTATGTATGAATTTAATTGTGTTATACTTTAGATATCAGAACTCAAACATCTGTGTGGCCCTTGGCTTTAGAGTCAGATGACACAAATGTGTGTGTCCTTTTGTATGGTTTGTAACTAAGCGCTAAATTGATTTAATAAAAAAATCATTGAAACTAGTTCTCCACTGTTCCTCCACAGATTACAGGTACAGTACATTGAGATGGTTTTGTTAATTTATATTCTCTGTTTCCACCACATTGTGTGTGTTGTCTAAGTCAACCCAATTTTCATTAGTTGGATGGTAGCAAAAAAAAAAAAAAACAATAAAGCCAAACTCCATTCGGGAGCTGTGCCTTGTCACCAGGACTAAAGTATTAGGGGATTGTTGCAACATGGACCTTTGCTATTGTTACACAGCATCTACCTGGACTGATGCTTGAAGGACAGGGAGAGGTTTGTTTACACTACTGGCACAGGAGAATGAGCACCAGAACCAGAGCACAACAAGCTGTTTATAGCATTTAACAGGCGACTGAGAAGATATATATGTATTTAGATAATTAAATGAATATCATAAATGAGCTAAATCTAGTCAACTATTGGCTTTAACTAACTACTACTAGTTGACAAGGAAAATCTGTAGTTGGGGACAGACTATTACTACAAAGAGCTATTACTCAAATGATCAAAAGATGGGGCAGCCCCACAAACCACTGGACTTCTTTTATTTGATTTATTTTAAGTATTGGCACACAATACCACTGTTGGATTATAAAAGTTTTAATTTATACCAACTGTTAAATTTAAGTATTGGGTCTTTTTTCTAACTAAGGCTCCAGTTGTAAACCTGACAGTTCAATGAGGGGGACAGTTTTGAATTGCCTCTCCCAATATTTATTTTTCTCCCAAGATTTGTTTCATAAATGCTAATTTTCTGTAATAATACCAACTAAGTATCATTGTGTGTGGTACCGGCCTATGCAAACATACCTGTCGTTGATGCTCCAGTTGAGGCAAAGGTTGAGGGAACTGAGGTTGCGACATTTCCTCACCACCTCCATCACAGTCTCATTGTTGAGCTCTGAGATGTGCCGCAGGTCCAGGACATTTAGGTTTCGTAGCTACGGGTGAAAAAAAAAAAAAAAAAACATGTTGAATTATTTGATAATGTCAAATTCAAGTAAATAGCCAGCTAGTTTTTTATTATTAAATGGAATGAAGAAAGTCATTGTTAAATTGCAGGGGATAAGAGACCAATTAAACTTAAACTGTAGCCTATATGTCATTGGCAAACAGCATGTTGTTATTGGTATTGAAGACTAAGGACTACACCTGCATCTCTTTGGACCCAAGTAACACTTGCAGGTATTCTTACATGCTAAGCTAAGGTGCTAAACTAAGGTACAGGACAAGACGTGTCTATGTTGTTGTTTGAAGTCTGTGGTTTTTGTGTCCGGCTCAGTGTGACAGTCTCTCGGGCCTATGATAGAATGCTGAAGTCACTGCTTTATGCAAGATTTTACTGGCTGTATATAAAAAAAAGTCTCCATCTACAGTATACGGACACCCACCAGTATCAAAATTCAAATTAAAGCAAAATTAGGGGGTATCATCATTTTTTCTCAAAGGAGAACACAGGGCAAGTGATTTACAGAGCAGATATGTATACTGTAGCACACAAAAAATGCAATTTAATTTCAGCCGGATTTTAACAAAGTAAAATCCAGCTATTGAACACAAACAGGTACACAGGCACACAATTTCCTGTCTGTATGTTCATGGAGGAAACAGCAGTCGATTTGAAAAAAGGAAGCTACTGGAAGAGACATATTTGCTGAAGGCATGTGTGGTATACACGCCTGCTGAATTACATGGGTGGTTTTGATACATCCCCATGGAATGTGGAAAAAATCTCTCTTTACCCTTAGCAAACTTGTATACTGCCACATGTACTGAAAAAAAAAATAGCATGAATGCAGAATAACAACCTAACAAGGCAGATAAATGATACAAAATTGCTCGCTGGTACTGTTTATCATTCTGTGCCTGCATGCCTGGTGTGAGGGGTTATGAGCCAATATGAGCATTCACTTTCCCTCTTCCTTTCATCTCACCGACTTTCAATAATCCCTCTTTCCGATCTGAATACCTTATAAGAGGGGGTTTAGATTAATCCTCCAGTCAAAATCTCTACTTCCTGACACACTCTTCGAAACCCACACTGACACACTGTTCAACAAGCGTTCCTGCTCACTGAAAATTACCAAAGGCTTTTCAACTCACAGCACAGGTGTATTTTTTCCCCGATACACACTCAAAACTATTTAAGGCACAGGTGCGCACACACACACACACACACACACACACACACACACACACACACACACACACACACACACACACACACACACACACACACACACACACACACACACACACACACACACACACACACACACACACACACACACACACACACACACACACCAGTGATGAAAGATAATAGAGGTATGATATTCCGGCCAGTCGCCAGGGAGCAAGGGAGGTAAATGTCATGGCCAAGGCTAAAGAGAAAACAAGCTTACAGTTGGTGTTAAGATCACTGAGCACTATTGTCGGCTCCATAGGCATGACATATACCTACCAGCATGAAGACACACGGGGGTGGGGGTGGATATGGACCACGGCTCGGTAGGTGAAGTAAGCACACATGTAAACACTCCTCCCTGTCCCCACATACTGAGAATCAAAACACACACACAGACTCCAAACAAACACGGTGAGTGTGTGATGCTGCACTGCGCTGAAGGTAATAAAAAAGGCTTTCAAAACCTTTACCTCTGTGTAGCTGCTGCATTTGTCTCTCTATTCTTACTTTGTCAGCCCTCAAGAGAAAATTAGATGCACACCTCTTGTGATAAAAGGTCTACTTAGGCATGAAATAAACATGAAACAGATTTTGAGATACGTTGAGATATACTAATGAAAAAAACATTAAACAGCTTGTGTGTGCAAAGATGGGTCAAGAATGCAGCAGTGATCGTCAGGGACAGCTAAACTGACATGATAAACAATGGTATTTAATGAAAGGGAAAAACCCTGAACTGTGTGAATTATCATAGACACGCACGCATACCAGCAGATGCTTACACACGTGCACGAGAACACACATAAATACACGTATACACACACAAACTGTCATGTGTCCCAGTGGCCAGCGTTGGATCGAAGTGCTAAATTATTCATGCAGAAATAGGCTGATCTGTGTGGGGATGTCTGTGTGTCTGTGTGTCTGTGTGTGTTTGTGTGTGTGCCTGTGTGTGTGCCTGTGTCTGTATGTGTGTGTGTGTGTGTGTGTGTGTGTGTGTGTGTGTGTGTGTGTGTGTGTGTGTGTGTGTGTGTGTGTGTGGTGTTTGCAAAATACAGGCATTGCAATGATGTAGGCTAAGTGACCACTACCACTAATATTCATAGCAGACACTAACACTGTCAAAGGAATTTCTATCACCAGCACACACATCCTCACACTTTTACCCACACACATACACACATACACACTTATTTGCATTCAGTATTTATGGTTATTAAGCCTGGAATAAATTTTAAAAGCCCCAACATCAAAAGTAGTATTTGTTCTCCAAATCTTCAAAACTGCTTATGTCTGCTAAAAAGAATTTCTACTACAACCAATAGCAACTGTTTCATTGATGTGGATAACCAATGAGAAATCAGGCCAACCATTGTGAGTTTTGATTGGCTGAGAGTGTAGCTAGGTTGAAGAAATTTTGAAAATTTAGCAGATGTCTGCATGAAAGGGAAGAGGCAGAGTCACGGCTGAGACTGTAACTTTGTTATTCCATCTGTGAAAACCACGGCAGAAAAATAAATTCCATAGTTTAGCTCACATCTGCCCGAAAGAAAAAATATCCTCCAAATCCCTGAAATGAAAAGTCACACAAAAAACAACCCCTCAGTAATTAGTCACACCCCCAGAATGTGACAGGCCACAGTGCCAGTGTTTGTTTTCTCATAGTTGACAGATTATCATAATTTGACTTATAGGTGAAAGGTTTTAATGCTTCCAATCTTATTTAAACATTTCCACTCATAATATAGCTTATTTTCTGCTTGTGTACGTATTTCTGTGACGCAAAAATAAACAGGCAGGAAAGGAAAGAAAAATAAATGGAGAAGAATGAGGAGGAGGGAGCACGGTCGCTTTTGACAGAGAGGAAGACAACGAACAAGTGATTCACAGAGAGAGAGGAGAGCAAGTGAGAGAGAAATAGAGCACAGGATGGAGAGCGGGGGATTTGGTGAGGGGTTCGGCAGGTTTTTCTCCTCGTTGGCTGTGGGTCTGTAACCAGGCAGAGTTTGTGTCGTCTCTCGAGTTGGCAGCTACACCTGGATAATTATTCATTCTGTTCATAAAAACACTGAAACCTGCAGAACCCAGCTGCTCTGAGGACAGCGTGTCGTCCCCGCCCCGTGAACACACATTCATGGCACGGAAATTAAGGCACACGTTGATTATATGAATATTCCAATGACTATGCGCACACATGTTCACATGCAAAAAACAGAGAAAGTATATATGTGTTCTGGCTCAGGAGATGTATTTAGTTAAAATTTTGGGGAACTTGTACTTCTATTACTTCTATTTTAAGCTCATTTATACCTCGACTCCAGTACATGTCAGACGGAAATATTTCACTTTTTACTCCATTACATTTATTTCACAGATACAACTACTAGTTACTTTTCAGACTGAGATTTAACATACAAAACATATTTTACATATTTTTATAAATTGAACTACCCAAATACTACCCAAATAAATAAAAAACATGTAGGGCAACCTTACCAAAATTATAATTAATATCAACAGCAATTCTAGTGATTGAAGTGGTGGGCTATTTTAGCTAGTAAAATTAATAATCACAAAATGAAAGTTGTGCAATTTTAAACTTTTATCTTAACAAGCAGTAAATTCATTAACCTATTCGAAAATGTGTTTTAATGAGGTCTTAAAATCAACATTCTATTTCTAAATTCAAATGTTCAGTTTTGTCTGAAAAACCCACAGAGCAGAAAATGACAGATTCTAATTAGGCTTCACAGAAACATAAAATTGGATGTGAAATCTCCAACTCCAAATCAATTCAAATATAGAACACATAATGCCTCACGCAAAGATAAGAGAAAAGCAATCACTGCAGATTTTACAAGAGCTGGATGAGCAAACAGTACTCGTCTCAGAAATGGGTAGAGCGCTGCATTTCTGTATTAAAGAGTTTGTTTAATTCAGTCCACATGACCAGAGGAGATCTGTGAGCTTCAAGCAGCTTGGCTCCCACCTGCTTCAATTAGAAGCCTCTCTCAAACAGGAAAAAAAAGAGCCTAAGTCATAGGTCAAACACAAAATGCCACTTTAAATGGAAGAAAAATAACTGGCTGGTTTCAAAGCTACGTTATCCGTCAGCCAAGAATAGGCTGGAGTTCAATATTTGGAGAGGTTGATTTGACACTTTATTACATTAGTGTATGTCACAGTCTGGCACACAGTGGATGTGTGTGTGTGTGTGTGTGTGTGTACCTGAGTACACTCTGCCAGACTACAGAGCTATAACTACCTGTGCTATTACTTAATTTATTTACACAACGTCAAGCATCATGATGCCAAGCAGGAAGTTGAGGCCTTGTGGACCCCATGCAGAGGATATGATGTCATGGTTTGAACGCTGGCACAAAGCAGCATGAGTTCATGGCTGTTGCTGTCCGTCAACCTCAGTGTCCCAAGCTGACAAGCAGTTAGAAGACATTTAAAAAGCACAGACAGAGCGGGCATTGTTTTAGTCATAAATAGCGAACATGTTGGATTTGGAAAATATGAGCTGCTATTTCATTGCTGTAGCTCATTTATAACCACTTCAAGATTTAGTATGTGAGTTTAGTCAATGAAAAAACCTCTTACTATGGGAAATGCATATAGATCCACACATGCATGCAAGCACTGTCGAAATAAAAGTAGCTTTTCAGTAAAACTAACAGACGTAACAGTGGAAACTCTCAGTTCTCAAAGATGGTTTAAATCCTTTAAACAATACAGGTAGAAGTTTGGACAGTCACTTTAAAGTAATATTCAAAGTCCTGGGCAAGAAGTCAAAGTCACAGGGTGTTATTGAGGTGGCATTGTGGGTCTGACATATTTTGCTCGGCTGTCCGCATGTGTTGGAGACTGTGTGTGAGACAGGATGAGGCGGGGGCGAAAAGGTGAGACGAATGGCAGCAGTGTCACTAGGTGAATACAAGTGCGCACTCATGCATACACACTGGTTTTTTTTTTGTTGTTTTTTTTTCTCCCCCATATCGGAGCATCCCAGACAGTTCAGTCAGACAGAAGAAAGCTGTGTCGAGACAATCCCTCTGCGGCAAGCCTAAATCACACGCACCACCCACCCCACCCCCCTCCAGATGTACACTCAGAAAAATACACACACATATAAATACGTGGAGGCCTGTGCAGACAGAGTGATATGAATATTTGAAAAAGGACTGAGGCAAAAAACTGGAAAGGCCATGGGTCTGGTATCACAAATACATTGTCTGCATCAGTCATGGACCAGTAAGCTGATCCCTGTGTGTGTGTGTATGTGTGGTTAACTTCTCTCTTTATCTGTCTTGTGCCCATCTACTGTCTATCACTTAATTTTCCTCTCCTACCCCCTTTTTCTCTCTCTTTCTCCCTTTCAGTCGCTAATCCTGCATGTGTTGGTGTTGATAACAAACTCAGTGGCGAGGAAAGGCTCGAGGAGATAGAGAGCAGTGGTTTCTCTTCGCTGCACTAAGCCAAATGACCACATAGGCACGCACATACACAAGCAAGAGCCAGTGTGACAGTACTGGATGACAGTAACAGCGCAGTGACACTAGTTGGGCCAATAATGAGACATGATATCCCGCCCCCCCCTCCAGAGGTCAAAAACCTTTCTATCTCTGTCTGTCTCTGGGTTAAAAGTCTTCGAGCCAAATGAATTATTCTTCAATTACTCTTGCAAGAGACACACGTCATCCTTAGGCTCTTCTCTGCTCATTATATTCATAAATCCCCCAATCTTCTCCATACAGCAGTCAAGAAAATTATTATTACAATTTCAACTGATTCTGCGACCCCCACAACCCCATTACCTTTCTTCCTCCAAATCCCCTCTGCTCCCTCGTTTTCCCATTTATCCTCTCTACCACCCCTGAGACACAATACACAGTCTCACACATACACACACACACACACACATTTGTACATAGGAACAGGTACACATAGACATGAACACACACATACACACACTTACTTCTCCGGTTTGTGTTGGGGGTTATCAGTTTGACACAGGGCACTGTGATTATGTATTTTCCGTGCTCCAGTCAGAGGGAGGAGATAAGGAGCCAGCAGACTACCGCCAAGCCAGACACCACTCATCCTACATGGGGAGGGAGTGGTGGAGTGGAGGGTGTGAAGGTGACAGTGGGTGAAGACCTGTATCTTAACCTTTTGTATTTCAACCACTTTAAAACCTCCTTTCCAACCTATGCTCAAGGCAATTTGGAGGAAAAAAAGGGAGAAAATAAATAAATAATATTACTTTATTTCTTTTTTTCCCCCCTTGTTTCATAGGCTGTGAGCCAAATTTGAACTCAGGATGTAGCGAGTGCATACTACTCCACTGAGCCACCAGGATGGAAAGAACATATGATTCCGGTTATGAAATTAAATAGCTTCCCTGTCATAAACCAGACTGTTTTATTTGCTCATAAACACACAGAGAGAATAAGGAACTGTCCACAGTCCAATTCTGTCAAATTTAGAGAGCATTTATCAAAAGGTACTAACTTTTTCTGGAGAAGAACAACAAAGCCACTGGAGCGGCACAGCTGCATTTATCTTCAGCCCCAAAATTAAGACCAGAAACATTTAAGTTCTGCACATCAGAGAGACAACACATAACTATTACAGTGTCCAAATATACCTCTTTTCATCTCTGACACATTCTTCAACAGTCCCTCCATTTGTTATGTCTTTGGCCCCCTCTCTCTTCCTGAGGGTGGGAACTTTCACACACACAAAAAAGGCATTTTGAGGCCCACAGTGTCTTAGGGCGGTGATAGGCTGATGTATGAGGAGGGGCATTGTGGGTAGGCATGACAAGCAAAGAGAAGCCATCAGTGGGACATCTAAGGCTCAGGGAATGAAGGCTCTGGCACCCAGAGCCGCTCTCAAACACTGGCTCTCTGATAGAGCCGACCTTGGACTTAATCACTACCAGAAGAAAAGAGCACCGTTTGACAGGAAGATGGAGAGACGGTGGGGGAGAGAGAGAGAGAGAGAGAGAGAGAGAGAGAGAGAGAGAGAGAGAGAGAAAAAGAACTGCAAGAGTAAAAGTGAGAAAAAAAAGAGATACATACAGAGGGTGACAAAGACCAAATGCAGAAAGAGATTGCACAGAGAAAGAGACAAACAGGTAACAACACTGTTCAAAGAGACAGATAATGACTCTGTTGGTGTTAAACATATTTTCAAAGTGTGGCATGGGCTGCATGAGAAGCAAATCCATGTCTTTAAAGAAACAAACGAAGCGCAGGGGTTACAATAAGGTTTGGCGATTGTTTTTGTTTTCATATGGTCCAAACGTATTTACTATTGGTGATCTTGAATAACCACGATTCCTGTAGGATAGTAACAGGAGGGGGTAGGGGGGACTTACATCCCAGCACACCACTGAAATGCCAGCATGGACCATTTAGTCTTAGTGTCAAAGAGGAACCTAACATCTTGGATATTACACAGACTATCTGCAATCTACGTAAAATATATGTGCCAGTGAAGGCTATGCAGAACACTAATTCATCATTTGTACACAAAAATATATTTAACAGCAATGTCTCTTCTAGTCAAAGAACATTCAACAATATTATCGTATCTTTATTTTCACAATCCAAACTATATCCATAATGTTTATTACTCTTATGGAGTACCGAGCAAAGTTATGGTGAGCCAGCATATGGACAGAGATTCCGGTTGTCAGATCCATGAAAAAGAGACGGCAAGCTGTTTTTTAATTAAGGATTTAAAATTCACTCGTCACTCGTGATGATTAACGGGGCTCAGCTGGTGGACTCCACCTAAAACATCTTTAAATATAAAGAAGAGCGCAGATTCTGGAGATTTCTTTTATAGCATCTTAGTTCTGATAGAAAGTTAGTTAAACTCGCTTTAATATTGGAAAAATAAATCGTTGATCCCTTCAATGATATACAATCTCATCACCAATTGGCATAATCAGGTGACACTCAAGCTGCCAGAGTCTTACACCCCTATAATAACGCCCAACGCCTACACACACACTAAATCTATTGTGCTTCTAACTCTGCGGCTTGTCACAGGCTTGACTAAAGGGTGAACCCTCTGAACCCGAATTAGGAGAATGATTAATCTCATACAGGTCCACAAAAAACACATATAAAGTTCTCAAATTAGTCGCTGAGGGAGAGCACCAAATCACTGAAAGCTCTGGGACACCCACAAAGCCTCCATCCCAAGATGTTTTGTATCCATTACACAGCCTTGGTGTGTGACAAGCCTCATCAATAAAACTATTACTAATGTCAAGAGCTTAGAGCTAACTTTGAGCTTCAATCTCAAAACCAACCATAAATAAAAATGTACAGTATATCCCTGGCAGGGCAACACAAGAGACCACATCAGACACGTTTGCGCTTAAAATCATCACAGTTTTTGTTCTGACATTTGAAGGCGTATGTAATGTTTGATATACAACCAGTAAGAAAAGTGTTAGAGAGCTTGTTTTCGATTAGCAGGCTTTTCTCTCTCAGCCAGCAGAAGTCCTGATTTGCCTTTTAGTCGCTAACAAGATGACGATTTCTCAGACGGTGCCCGGCTGCAAATATTGAGTTGTGTTGCACGTCACAGAGGAACCACACAGCTCCCGTAGGACTGAAACAGTGAAAAACCATTAAAGGAGCATAAATGCCACAGCTTTACAGTTACTCTACAGACCATCTGCATCGAACTCGGCACCATGGGTGGCCCATTTCAACCATCAGCTCACTTGATTAAGAAAATGCGATTTCAATTGATTTCCTCATACCTTAATTTGTGAGAAGTCGGTATTAAAAAAATATCAATCTGAAATGAGTGTGTCATATGAGAGAAGTTAATAAAAGTAATGGATTTTCTTCCCCTTTTTTTTCTGGTGATAGCTGGATAGCAAGTGAGGAGGTTGGGAAGATTATCATTGAGAAAGAGAAAGAAGGAGCAATCGAGGAAGAAAAGAAGTGGGAGGGAGTGTGTGATAATCGAACAAGAGAGGAGCGCTGCAGTACTGGAAGCGCATGCAGGTCCACCGAGTCATCAGAAATGCAACGATTCTAAACGCGAGAATATGATTTTCAATCGACACTGGATGGGACCAAGTGGGAATGAATGAGAGGAGGAATCAACTGCTAAACGAGATAATTACTGTCAGAGATTATAGAGGGACGGAGGAAGAAGTAGAGACAGAGGCAGAAAGAGATGACTCATAGAAATGATGGTTGAAGTAACAGGAACAAAGAGAGAAATGAATTGACTCTAAATCTGTGCAGACAGAATGACTGTGGTCAAAATGTTATCACATTAAACATATGTGTCTCATCACGATTAATAAATTATGATCAATACCTATCGCTCAATACCCTCAACAATCTTCAAAATTGATTCAAGATTCAGAGTGTACTACAGGGTGTGTCAGTACACCGTGACATCACTGTTGGCTGCACACTTATGCTCACACCCATCAGTGTTACAGGGTGCGTTCTGCTGAAGCAGACTTGAAACACTGTTTTTCAGCCAAGTGTGAAGTTACTCTTTGAATTATTTTATGAAAGAATTGTGACCAAGATATTTACTGAACAGGCCACTATAAAGTTGAAATATACATGTGTGCTCTCTAGTAGACAAATATATAAAGGTGACACTATTTCTATCGTACCTTATATATTTCTTTGGCATTTCTGTCCTGCAATTTCTTTTGGAGTCTACAGATATATAGGAGGTATTGAAAATATACTCAGTGGCCACTTCATGCAATCCAATACAACAGCCCTGCCATAGCATCTACCGTTCATAATGTTCAGTTTTTAGTGACATTAATGGACATCGCACACAACTCAATGTATATTATATGTTTTATTTTTGAAGTTGCAGTTAATGGTGTCAACAAAAACTTAACATTCTCTATGATTGCACAGGTGTTCCTAATAAAGTGGCCACTGAGTGTGTTACTTTTGGAGAAACAGACCTAAACTTTACACAACATTATCAAGGGATTGCTCAAGTTATGACAACCAGACGAAGCTCTTGGCTGAACTTCCTGACTTCTCTGGGGTTATACAAATGCATAATTGGTATCTAAGTGTGTCTAATTTTTGCTGTTTTTTTGTGTGTGTTTCTGTTGTCTTATCCAATTGGTTAAGATGTTAAATGTGGTTTTGTATAAATCCCGGGTATCTGTCTTGTTAAAGCTTTTAACCTCGATAAAAAGATGTAAAAACAAGTTATTTTTCAGTTGAGACAAAACTGCAGCTTTGAAAAAGAATTAGAAGAAGAATTATGAACTTGCTCACCTAAACTCCGAAAAACTTCACCTTGGTTAATACTGTAATAAATAATAATGAGGTGTGCTAGACTGTGCGTGTGGGCGGATGTGTATGCGTCCACCTCCAGATATGCTAATGCTGTTATGACTGGCTGGCTTCATTACTGTCTGTCTACAACACACTGGCCAAGGTCAGTGGAGGCTGCAGAGATGATAGGGGGCCAAAACCATGAGCACAAATTAATCTGCTGTTTAATCTAATAATGCAGCGTGGCATCGGGTGTCTCAGTCCTATTAACACAACTGTAATTGCATTTGAGGAGGAATGGACGCACGCAGCCCACAAGGGTACGTTCACAGTTACGTGTACACCCAAGTACATCAAAAACAAATCGAACTGTATTACTCAGGCACACATGGGTGCGGACATAGCGTATAGACTCACAAAGGTGCACACACACACACACAATCTAGATGGACGTTATGTTGGGAAAAGGAAATAAATAAGAAAAACAAGGTGCAGCATTTCCTGGTGAATTCAATTCAAGCAATCACTGTGTGAGTGCATGTGTGTCCATGTTTATATGGCATGGCACATCTTAAACCACGGAGCGCTGCTCATTAGCATGGTAATATCCAAACAGCAGGGTGTAGTCAGAACAGCAGCGTATTATTAGGATTCATCTCATTAGGCTTTCATGAGATTTAAAAGTTAACACGAAGTAACTTCAAAACTAAGTCTTAGATAAAACCCACAGTGAGGTCCTGAGTTTACTCTGTAAAAGTTAATTTCCCCCCCCCTGGAGACAATGCACAGCCTGCAGCAACATGGAGAACTGTCCTACGGTAACCGGATTAGACAAAAAACTTCACGCTAAAACTTCTGTCGACATTTACTGATATCAGTTATCACTTCAAAAAAATGAAACTGTTGACTGAAATTAACCTTCTTTCAACTGTGCTGCAGGAACAACAGCACCTACATTTTTATAGTAAGACAACACACAAATTGAGTAATTACAAAAGGTCACAACTGAAGTTCCCATGGAAAACTATTATAAATGCAAGTCAAAACCTTTGTGCGATACTTACCGCAGTAAGATGGATGACTCCCTGAGAGGTCACAGGGCATCCCATGAAGCCAACAAACTGTAGCTCAGGACAATGCTCCGCAACTGCTCGCACAGACCGATCAGTGACCTGGAGAGTAGAACAGAACAGAGTTTAAATTTGAATCCTGGGTAAGAAATCTTTTCATCTTCATCATTATTTCTGAAGTGGTTCACATTTTCTCTTCCTAATACCAATTTAATTTTATCCATTTTCAAATTTCCAAATGAAAGACTTATTCCTTTGTCTTTATTGGACAGTTTGCAGTGGGGAAAAGCTGAGCTTGCCTGTCATTTTAATTCTATGAAGAGTATTTTCCCAAAACGAGTGTGTGGAGACAGGTGCTGTCAGATTAAAGCATAAATGCCTACTCCACGTGTGCTGTGGGTTAGGTGTGTTTTGTGTTCAATGACAAAAGGAGTGAAAGGAGGAGGACTACAGAAGGATAGGAGTCGAAGGATGGTAACGGACAAGCTAAACAACTAAAAGAGCATGTCTGCCAAGCAGCGAGAGTGTCGCCTTATGATGGATGGACCATTCCCCATCATTCACCCGGCCGTCTACTAACAGCTCATAATGGATCAGAGATCAATAGGGAAGCAGAACATTTCCACAAGCTTCCACTGTAGTCATCAATACGGGTATTGATAGCTACTTCACCCCCCTCATCACACTCAACACTGCAACAATACGTGGGAGATTGTTTGTCCTCTCTGTAGGCTTCCTCAGTGCTTCCTCAAACTCTTCATCAATCACAAAGACAAAATAAGATGAGAAGAAGAGGGAGAATTGACTCTACGCTGTGATTAACAGGGAAAACAAAGAAAAACAAACATCAAAGAACATTAGAGAACAAAAATCGCTTTTTCAAGGCATTCCTTTCAAAAACTTCTTTTTGAAATTCCCAAAATGCAAGTCAGGCAAAATGTACTTTTGAATACATGCACAAGGCAGATCAACTATTGATGGATAAACACAAACCTTTCCTTGTCAACCTAAACCTGTTTGTCTGTCAATGTGCACTTAGACTGCAATCTAAGTCTGACATGTTTTGAAAACTAAATGAGACCTGTGCCTGAACTTTAATGTTCTATATGAAATACTGAGAGGAGCGAACTTTGGAAGAAACTAGACTAGAGCTTGAGAAGGTGGCAAATAAGACATACTATAGGTAAATACCGGATTTTCAAAGATAGCT
>NW_026136714.1:13796100-14193600 GCF_905237075.1 Dicentrarchus labrax
GTAGAGGAAGTGAGGGAAGAGGAGGAGGGGAAGTGGATAGAAGAAGATGGATCAGGAAAAAAAGAGGGGAAGAAAGGACAAAAAAGGGGGAAAGGTAAGATGAGATGAATTGCAGAAGGACGAGAAAGACAAGATGGATGTAGCCGGGAGGAAGACCCAGATTTCAAATTATTCAAAAAGCCTCTCATATTTACATAGGCCCTCGGCTGTAATAACCCACTCTCCATCCCATTCCAACCACTCCTCGCTGGCATCACTTGCCCTTAACGTAATGCATGCAAACAGAATTCAAACAAGGCCATTCTCATGTATACAACAACCCGCCTTTCTCTCCACCTCATCCACTTCAATGTCAAAGCCCGGCGAGTGGGTCTTAATGAGAGCAGGCTGCAGATGAAAGGCTGGTGGGAGACGCGCAGATTGATTGATGACTGTGGGTCTTTAATCAGTGGCCGAGCTCCAAACATGTTGTACAACAGTGGCGGGTACGCAGGTCTGAACCAGCGGCTCAGTGCTGACCCTCAGGCCACACAGGGGAGGGACGAAAAGTGGTGTGTGTGTGTGTGTGTGTGTGCATGGCTGGATACCAGATATAACTAAGCAATGACTGATAAGCGTGTGTGACAATGAAATAGGGCTTATAGGATTTTGTGTTTGTAGTTGACTGGCAGGTATTGGCCAGCGCTGACCTATAGGCCAAGGCAATGTATGAGTATGTGTGTGTGTGTGTATGTGTGTGTGTGTGTGTGTGTATGTGTGTGTGTGTGTGCAGAAGGATGGACAGCCTATCAATCCACAGAAATGAGCTCCCAGCTCTGAGGCGGGATCTGTCCTTGGACAGACTCTTTTCTGAACCGGGGTCAGCATCGTATTTCCTCCTCTCTGGGAGAGAATTAGAAGTTCAAGGAGGTAAACTGATCTCCAATCAGGGCTTAGAATAAAGTTCACCTCAGAGCACGTGCCTCATTAGGGGAATCAATGATGGACAATCTCAGATGATGATTATTGATCAAAGTATAGATTGGTTATTGAGCTCTATAGTGCCTTCTGTTTTTTTTCCCCTCTCCTGAAGGTTTATCTTTGTTGCTTTCTCTTCCTCTCCCTTTCTCTCATTTACTTCTCTCTTTATTTTACCAGAAAATGACATGGAAGTCCAGACAGGCAGATGTGGACACTTGCAGAATGAAAGGGAAGCATAAGGTAGAGCAAACACTCAGACTTCTGTGCTTACACCCTAACAACATTTATAGAACAAATGTCACCCTATTTCTTCACAAAACACTTAGCGAATCACACTTTATACAATGCAGACAAGGGGTAACAGATGTAATTTCTCACAGTCTCTGCTTCCTTCTCAGTCTCACACACACATTAACAGACACAGAGGACCCTGCAGGTGCAATAAAACATAACCTCCAGTAAATGTAACCTTCTGATATTGCAATTTATAGAGCACATCAGTGAGAATCTCCATATCAAATAGCAGCACAATTGTATTTCCTCTGGATTTACTGTAAGTTCTGACAAACTGTGCAAAATGAATAATGATTTCATTTTTGCTCTATAAAGACATGGGAAGGTGCATTGAAAATGCCTGTAAATATCACTTAATGTACCATGAGGAAATGCTACATAACACGATTGTATGCTTGATGTTTGTTAGAAATGCCTCTCATTTGTGTGTGGAGCACTACCTGCTGTACTTCAAAAGAAAGAAAAAGTAACATTTCGTTTCAAAAACTGCATGTGGCTTTCAGTGTAGAAGTGTCTATTATAAAAAGCACAAATGTCACAGTAGGTTTTCTGTTTTTCTTTCTCTCTTTCTTTCTCTCCTGGCTCCCTGAAGGACGAGTGTCACAATTTCATCAAAGTCCTCCTACAGCAAAATAACGACACCTTGTTTGTTTGTGGAACAAATGCTTTCAACCCCTCCTGTCGAACCTACAAGGTAGGGACACACACGCTCACACACACACACACACACACACACACACACACACACACACACACACACACACACACACACACACACACAGATAAACAGGTCTTTGGTGCTCTTTTCCGCTTTTTTGACCTCACTAATCTTCACTCTCACTTTTTCTCCTTTCCTCCATCACACACTCATACACACACTCAGGGATATTTTTCACATGCAACTTCAACCATGTGGGAGTTTAAGGGTGGGTTGAGCTATGAAGGGATGGACATAGATGGATGACTTTCATAACTCAGCAGACCCTCCTCCTGTGTCTTTATCTCCAGGTGTGCTTTGACACGCTCGATTTAGAAGCAGAGAAACCTAACTACCTTCCTTTTTGCATACACACTCACTTACTCACACGCGCACACACACTAAAGTGAAGGGCTGAAATCTGATTCAGCCCTCTCCTGTAAACAGATGCCTTGCTGGCCGTATTCAAGCGGGCATGTCTGGAATAGTTTCAAGATTCCTTCAGTAAAAAGCAAAAGCACCTTGTGAAGATGCATTCTTATGACCTCATGTCAAGAAAGTGCACAGGTAGACATAAAGATGGACTTGATGGACAAAAATAGAGGTGTCAAGAAAAGATAGACATTGGAGAAGAAGAGAAAGGAAGATTGGCAGACAGGGAAGCAGATGGACAAAAAAAGAAAAGAAAAACATACTCACAAAAAATAGATTTGAAGGCATACAGGCAGGCAGAAAGACAAACATAAAAAGCAGACGGGCTGTCATCAAACTTCTGATGAAAATGTCCCAATTCTTTTCTTCCCTAGTGACATAAATCTGATGTTTTTTTTATGCCTTAGTGTGAAAAGTGAGCAGCATTGCCATTACATTGAGTAAATCTTAGCTCATTCACAAGACAATTCTTCTGCAAGCTGCAGGAGCTGGACTGACCAATACATACGGGAAAAAAATTGCTCAGCTTAATTGGTAATTTTATTCAAGTGTCAGTGTGAGCTGTCATCCAGAGAAATCAGGTATGAACACATTGTACAGGCAAGAAAGAAAGAAAGATATAGGAACAATCACATGGACAGGCAGATAGTAAGAAAGACGGGAGGGCAGACGGAAAGACTCAGCAGAGGTTCTGTCCTCAAGGATGTTATTGTTCGGTTTGTTTGGATGTGATGCGATGGTCACAGCACATCTAGATGTTATCTAGGTGGCCTGTGGGGAAAACTCCCCTGCTTTGGTTCACTAGATCTGTTTACCAGAGAAACAAGACATCTCTGCTTCGTTGCCTTTGTGGTTCGGCATGCTAAGCACACAGAGTGGACGTCTTTCAATTCACTGGCTCCTCCTGCGGGGAAAGTGGAATTTATGTCTCTGCATTTATCAGGCGTGGTTAGTTTTTATAGGTCCTCCGGTTATGGTTTAAGGTTTGTGTTTTAGCTGCTACTGCGCTGATATTGCTGCTAGTCTGGTAAAGTTAAGGGGAAGTGTTGTAAAACACAGTGAGGCCTGGTAAAAGCAAACACACGCACGCTTGCCTGTGAATAAACATAAAAATCATTGTCCATAAATTACTGCACATGATAGGCAATGTTAACTCAAAATGAATGAGGAATGTTTGTGGAAAGAAATATTTAGGATGTTTTCGTGTTACAAATTTGCTCAGTCCAATCAGTCTTAATATATTTTAGTGAAACAGTTTAACGTGCGTCCAACTGCCCCTTAAAAAATAATTCCACTGACTACACTGAAATTATTTTAGCTGAATAAAATAGCATTTTTAGACCGGAAATAACCGGATCAACATTATATGTCTAAATAAATGCCAAGGCTGTTAAAAGAGTCAGATATTGACAGCATTTAAAATGTTGTAAGAATTAACACGGATCACTTGCACACAAACATGCAAATGCCCATACAAATGCCTGCATGGGCACATGTGTAGGGATGAAACAGAAGTGTGTACGCACCCACACAAATAGTGACAACTGTGCAAACAGGCAAACACACACATTTTACAAAATCACACACACACTGTATGCTGGAAGGCTGGCAGACTCTCTGGGCAGATACCAGGCCTTTTGATGGCGTGCTGGGTTCGTCCACTCTGCTTGGTCAAAAGTGTGTGTATGTGTGTGTGTGTGTGTTTGTGGTTAAATCCACCTTGGCCACAGTTTGCCTCTCCATCTCCCCAGTGTGACAGCGCTGAAAAGAGCTTCTGTTTCGGGGCCAGCCTCATCCCACATTAATCAACAACGCTGCAAGGGCGAGCGGGAGGGAAGAAGGGATGGAGGGGGAGTAGGAGTGGAGGGAGACAGAGGGGGCAGGGAGGGCTCCCGCCCAAACCAGCAACACCCCACGCTGTCTTCTGTTCCAACACCTTTCCTGCCTGGTTACCTCTTTATTTTTACCTCTGATTTTAGTGTTTTTTTACAAACCTACCAATTTTCTCTCTTCATTAGCTTCTTCTCGTTATCTGCCCCTTCACCTTGTGTTGGTAGTGTCAACACAAACACACACACATACACACACACACACACACACACACACACACACACACACACACACACACACACACACACACACACACACACGAAAAAAACACAGACAGACACCTTGGCAGCCATGGCACAGACCTCTCCCTCGGCACCTCACAGCACCCAACTACCCTCTCTTCTCCTATTCATCCTCCCTCTCGCCTCCTCTCCTGCCAGCCTTAATTCCTCTCCCCCTCCATTGCTCCCACCACTCCGCCATCTTTCCCTCTGTTGCTTTCTCCCTCTGTCACTCCCTTGCTGTGCTGTAATAATAAACAGCCCATCCAGCTGGGCTGATATATGGCTGGAGTCGGTTTCATCGCCTGTTGCCGGGCGAAGCGGGGGGAATCAGAGGGGAGGCCTGGAGGCAGTGGGTCCCAGGTGATGCATCCTCGACTTGATACTGGTGGACTGAGATGTACTGGGAAATTTCATCTGTGCCAAGTCTTTGTATTTGAAATATGATTAATGCACACAGAGGGATTTTTTGTAATCAACAAGGTGAAAATACATCCACACATGCCTTATATACAAACAGCTTTTCCAGGAGCTGTTTGACTGACATAATGGTCATTACAAAGAAAGACAATGGCATAAAACATAATTCATTAATATTTGTACAACAGTAAGGACACATAATTAACCCAATTATTGTCATATTTTTTGTTTACCATTCTTGTTACAAAAGATCAATCCTTTTAGAAGTTGAAGGTTTAGATAAATGGGGTTCTTCCTCTGTTGGCTAAAATAACACATTTCTTTCAACAGCTGCAAAGACTCCAGTTTCCTGCTCTGGTGTAAAAACTGGTCAGGGAAAGGGTTCATCCTCCCAGGGCTCAGAAACAGGTTGCAGAGAAATGGGCCATGACTATTAATCTCCCAGGGAGATGTGTCCTTGTTTGGTTTACACAACCGCTTCTGGCCCAGGTGTGATCTTGTGCTCTTGACCTTTATAGATGGTGAAGGTTGTGCAGGTGGAAATATGGACTGAATACAAAGAAATGTGTGGGGACTCAACACAGCTGCAAACTGCAGGACACCCATCTGAAAATGTATCAATATGCTAGAATCTGTAAAAGAAAGATTTTCCTTTTTTCCTTTGTAATGATTCATCCATCAGTGGTTTCCCATTATGATACCAACAAGTTGGTCAAAATCATAAATCCGAACCAGGTAACTTCTAATATTAATTTGGAATCGCTGTCATCCCAGAAATTATATTTGCATATGGACATGCCTCGGAAAAAATGCACTTCTTATGATATACAATAAACAAGGAAACTGTTTCAAGCAAACAGTTAATAAGTGGGACACTGGCTCAGTTTACCCTAAATTTGTCCTCAGGAGGATTTCACAAATCCCTCAGCAATGATAAATAAAGCCCATAAAGGACTCATAAAAACAACAGAGACGCAGAAGCAGAACATGTCCCTCACCCCGAGTATTGAAGCTGATGCTGAACCAATTATAACACTCCTGATGGGCATGTTTTGGATCTACATTGTGTTTGTCTAATTAATTAGCATATAGCCTATGGAAAGCACCAATGAGCTGTTGTAGTAATTAATTCATCTAGATACACAGCACCTCGAGCCAAGGTTACTGTACATTTGTCTGCTAAGCGACAGTAGATCCCTACAGAATGTTGTTAAGGCAGCGCTGACGAAGTGTGACAGCGCTACTGTTCCCTTCCCATTACTTTGAATTGTGTTTCTACAAAGCTGAAGCACTTCTTTATTTTTCGCAGCTAGTGGAGTTGACAGCGTAATACAGGTTGCCTGGTAAACAATCTAAAGACATCAAATTTTCTTTATGGTAATGTTTAGAAATGTTGTGGTTCAGCGTGGCAGTTTTATGGGTTGCTATTGCCTATTTTTAAAATATTGGATATTGCTTTGGACAAGGCTAACAGGAGCAAGGGAACACTCGGCTGTTGTTTTTCCATACATGCCAACTTGACAGGAGACAAGAGCTGTACGTATATCTGCGGCCGAGCTGGGAGTGTCCTCCTCTGCTCAAACGGCAGGAATAGATCGGTGACAGCCAGCCAAGTCCAGAAGACAGAGGTCACTGCCTCGGTGAGGGGATGGGGGGGGGTTGGGGGTAGCTGCTGTGGCGTGAGAGATATGCGAGTGTGTGTTTGTGATGTGTCAGAGAAGGAGGGAGTGTTTGGGTTAGGTAGCTGACACAGAAGCTGCTGACGTTTCAAGCTTAACCGAGTTTCCCTGTCGCTCTGTACATCCAGACACTCTGATTCAGTGGACGCACCTGACCTTCAGCTACTCACGTCCCTTATGATTAACTCAGCCTAATCTATAATTACAGTGTCCCCTGTCTAATAACAATATATATATCTTCTAACCAGCCTGCTTCCGTATATTATGCTCCTATAATTTCTGAAGAAACAGTAGGAATGAGAAATCGAGAAATGTGCTGCTGCTGGTGGTTCAGTGTTTGTTGTAAAAGGTCACTTGTAATTTTCTCTGCCAAATCAGCCTCAACAATTTCTCTGGCAGGCTTTTCCAGCATTGCGCCGGAGTGTGTGTGACCTTTTTAGTGGGCAGATGATAACCGTTTCCGCCGAGACAGGAATAGAAAACAAAATGACCTGTTTAGAGACCAGAAAAGGGCGGCGTAAGCAGTTTGCAGCCTTGGCAAGCTACGCTTCTCTTTGTCGAGAGAAAGGGAGAAAGTGAGGAAGCGAGGAAGTAGAGTAAGAGAGAGATAGAAACAGAGATAGAGAAGAAAAATTACTATGTATTGTGAACTCTGAAGGCAACAGTGTGTTCAGTAATCTTTCTTGACCTCAGCTTCTGGCCAGCGCAGTATGGCTTTTCTTCTCTTCTGTCTTGTGTGTGCCTGTTTGTGTGCATCTCTGGTAAGAGAGTGTCCTAAAGCATGCTGGGGAAGACAAGCCAACCCATGGTGGGATGATACTGACCTTTCACCCACATCTGATACTCCACCATGCCCCTGCCAATCGCACTGCAACCAAACTGGGCACAAAACAAGAAAATCTTGTCTAAATTCCAATTCACAGAGATCCCACTCAGCCCTAAACTAGACCAGTAGGGCTTCTTCAACAATGGACTATGCCTTAAAATAGCTCATGGAATTGGGACTGCTGAGTGACTGAATGACAAAATTAGCTAAGTTTGGATAAGCTACCCTCCCAGTGCTAAGAAAAGACAACTTTTATATTGTCCTGGTGCAGAATTAAAACAAGGATGTCTTCACCAAATCAGGGAACAAGTCTTGCCCAAGGGAAAGCTCTTAACACAAGACACAAGTTGAGGCTGCAAAATATAAAATAATGACTACTGTATGATCTACTATTTAAAGACTACTGTGGTTTAGCACAAATTTCTCACATTCCCCGCTCAGGGCCGTGTGCTCACCCACTTTTCCTCTGCCCATTTATTTCCTCTTCAAAGCAAAAGCTCAGACTATAGAAATCAGGGCAGGGAAGAGCACTGCAGTAAACGGGTTAAAGATCTCTCTTGAGGGTTGTTAAAACTCTTCTTTAACACCAGTACAGTTGACGAATAACAGAATGGCAGGGGGAAGCAAACCACATCCACCCATACTGTGGAACATGTTGCTGTGGAAAATGTTGCTGTGGAAAATGTCAGTTTTTTAAAAATTTCCCTCCTTGGCAGTTTCCCAGATACTCCCACATGGGCTGCTTTGACAGGTCTCAGTAGGACACCAGAGTGGCATCCACGGGATATTAGTTTAGGTCAGAGTTAGATGGACACACTCCTGGGCTGGGTACCACAGCTATTTTATTATGACTCACACCATACTTCTTCACTTTTCCACAGTATTTTTGTGGTAGTGCCTTCAAATTGTCATTTTTTTGACATTTCTCATTTTGCTCCTCTAGATCTTTTCCTCCAACTGGGAGCCGACATTGTCTGTCTTAGTTGTATTTCAAATCCATTGTTTGGTTTGACAACACTACATTGTCTTGACCCTCTGTTGACCTTTCACCTCATTTGCGACCCTAGATGGACACCCTGGAGGCTCTGGGAGAGGAGATCAGTGGAATGGCACGCTGCCCATATGATGCCAAGCACGCCAATGTTGCGCTCTTTGCTGGTAAGATTAAATGCATCTGTATGTGTCCAATTAACAATTTATTCATCCGTTTTCAAGTACTTAATTATATTTATCATCACTGTGATTTTTAATCAAGTCCTTTCCTGTGGCTTTACGTGAGAGAAACTCTTCACAAGTTTCCGTTAGGCAAAAATAGATTAAGTGTGTGTGATACTACTACTGCTCATTGACTGCCATGAGGCAAAAACATTCATCCTAATTTTCTCCTATCTGCACTCATTAAAC
Source organism: Dicentrarchus labrax (assembly GCF_905237075.1). Taxonomy (NCBI): domain Eukaryota; kingdom Metazoa; phylum Chordata; class Actinopteri; family Moronidae; genus Dicentrarchus; species Dicentrarchus labrax. The sequence continues at coordinate 13,804,924 of NW_026136714.1, forward strand.
ATTGGAACACGTTTAAGCTAGATGGGAAAGTTGAGTCTATTTGAGCAAGGGGATTAGTTGCGGTTGTATTTAATATTGTTCTTAATGCCCTGCGGTTTATTATAATGGCAATACTCTGACAACATGTCAAGAGTGAAAGCCAATCTATGTTACATGCACTAGAGCAAATCATCAAACTCGAGGCCACATTTGCTCTGTGTCAGGAATTTGCTGCTTTTTAGAGCCATTTGGAAACACATCAATAGTATTGTGGCAACAGATTTATCTTTCTCTGACTTTTATTGTACTTTCCTGTCGACCACATTGTCTCTCGATCGCTTTCTTTCAAAATGCATAAAATTAAAAATAAGTCACAAACGGATGGGACCAGAATGAGTCAGCTTTCCATTGGCGGGGTGAGATTCTTCTGATGGTACGGAGCCACAGGCTGCTAAAGACATTTAGTCACCATTCATATTTGCTGTGAACCGATTTATGGCAGTATTGATGAGCTGTCCCTGCCTGTTAAAAGCCGAGGAGGAGAGTAAACGCCTTGCTCGACCAGTTAATGTGTAGCAGAGCTGCTTGGAAGGAGCTGGAAGCACTGAGTAATCAAGAGGGTTCCTCTGACTGCTATCCTTTCAATTATGTAGTTTGAGTTTCCACTGTGGTTATAGCCAAGGCAGGCTGAGGTCATGCTGGTGGTGGATTGTGTTGGTGAAGCATGTGTGTGTACGTACGTGTGTGTAACTGTGGCTTTCTTTGGGGCTCTCAGACTGTGTGTGTGTGTGTGTGTGTGTGTGTGTGTGTGTGTGTGTGTGTGTGTGTGTGTGTGTCTGTGAATGCAGGGCTTCAGTGTGCTTTTAAAGTGTGTTTGCCGGAGTGAGCAATTACAAATGTGCAACATGTTTAAGTGTGTGTACAGCCTGTTTGTTGTCCATCAGAGAGTCTCTTTGGTTTGCGTGATTCATTCATTTTCCAAGTCGGAGCCATCTGAAACATGTTTGTGTACCCAGCCACAGAGAGCAGGAGTCTCTGAGTGGCTTTATGTGTTTTTCTTTTGACTGAACCTTACTCTCTTCACCTTTTTCCTCTTTCCTTTATGGCTCTCTCTCTCTCTCTGTCTTTCTCTTTCCATTCTTCTTCACACACCATCTCCATCTTTCCTTCTTATTGCTCTTTTCGTCTCTGTATTCCCATTCCAGATGGCAAGCTGTACTCGGCCACCGTAACAGACTTTCTTGCGATCGATGCGGTCATCTATCGTAGCCTAGGAGACAGCCCGACTCTGCGCACTGTCAAACACGACTCCAAATGGCTGAAAGGTGAGTTGGAGACACAAACAAGTTCTATGTGGTTGGAAAGCACCGAGCTGATTGACAAGTTAGAAAACAAACTCGAGTTTCGACATGCATGCCTGACCATGTGTTTGTGTGATTTATGATTTGTGTGTATGTGTGTCCTTTGTGCCTCTGTGAATGAATCCAGGTATGAAGTGCAAGAGCACTTATGCTAATGCCACACGCTCTGTTTGATGCAGTACATTTTGCCAACCTGCCCTGGTAGAGTTGATGTAGCCAGGAAATTGCTCTGCCCCAGGGAGAAACAAGCACAAGTCCAGCCTGTCAAAACTCAATAGAGAGATCCCTCTTTCCTTGCATGCAAATTGTTTCGCTGATATGATGGATGATAGATTGAGGCACTCAAAGCTCACAGTTGGTGCTTTTCTGCATAATATGACAGATATTCCGGCTGTTTACTGTGAAATATTGTGTCAGAAGGGTTTTGTCACGGCGAAATGTCACTTTGACTCATTTTTTATTTCATTTTTTTTCCTCCCACAGAGCCCTACTTTGTCCAGGCAGTCGATTATGGGGACTTCATCTACTTCTTCTTTCGGGAAATTGCTATGGAGTACAACACAATGGGAAAGGTAAGCACAGGCTCCCTTCTTCTGCTATTGTTTGAACTCTAATCAGAGGTGACTTCCTATTTACAAGGAGAATCAGGAAGTGCCTGAGGAAACTAACAGGATATGGGTGTATCACATAACTGGAAGGAGGCTTTCAGGAGCTGTAAAGTGGCCAAACATTTTTCAGTAACAGATAAACACTGGGCAGGATGCAGGACCTAAAATAGAACCAAAAAGCAAATTCTGTGGATGTCTGGAGATCCCATTTTGAAGTCTAAATATACCGCTTGCATTGCACGTCCGCATCCGTCCGGCAGTGCTCCCGTTTGACCTATCGTCTCAATGTTTCCCAAGAGGAATTCCACCCAAGTGTCTCTGAGAAATGAGACGGAGTGGAAGAGGAAAGGTTGAAGAAGAAACAGGCTTTCCTCAGGTTTTACACCAGAGGGACAGTAACAGACATTTTTCTATTAATCTTCTCAATTCAGTTTTGGACCCTGCCCTCAAAAAGTTTAATTGGATACCAGGCAGGAGAAAATACATTATGGAAATGAATCGTTCAGTATGTATTTTTCAGAATAAATGAAAGGAAACACACGAGAGAGCGTGAAAGAGAGGGGACGAGATGAGAACAGAGCGGAGGTAACGGGAAACACAGACATAATGGATTCGCTGCCAGAAGTGACAGGCATGTGTTATCCAGAGCATGAATACAGATCAGGCCTCTCAATCTGCTGGGTGTTTTGAAAGCAGTGTCAGTATAATTATGCATGTGGTGGTAGAACTGATGGTGCAGAGCGCAATTTAACATTTAGTAAATTATATCTCTTCATTATTATAAAGGAGATTGGCCTCCCCTGACAATGTAAGCAGTCATTTGTGCTTTATAGCAAATTGATAAATCTACAGCAGCAGGTTGATGTTTGCTTTAGTTTGGATTGGTATGGTGTTATCTGGAAAACGCAACAGGATAAATATTTTACGAATTAACAAGTCTTGAGTGAGGTATTTGTTCTGTGTGAGTGATCTGTTTATTTGTACTCGTTTCTGTGTGTGTGTGTAGTGGCTGTGCCCAGGTAACACACAGATAAGCCAGAGTTCAACTATCTTTAGCGAAGAGAAATGTGAGAAACTGAACTGATATATGTAAAGCTGACATAATTCCACATTCAACTTGACAGTCTCACCTGTTCTGTGTAATACATTTTCTGTAATCTTGGTGCTCTTTAATCTCAGGCCCATGTGTGTGCCTGTGTGTGCGACATGAGTGAACGAGTATTTTCTGTGCTTTTGTGCATGCATTTCTTTGGTTGTAATATGCATGGGTGAGGGTGTGTTTATGTGTGGTTTTCTGTGGGTGTGTGTGTGTAGAGGGATCTGGTTTAAATGCATGTTCGCTCCCATTCACACTGTTTACTCTAGGTTGCAATTTCAGGTCAGGGTTAGATTTATTGCTGTTAAGTATAGTGTGACAACAACTAATTACAATACTGACTGTGTGATCTTACGGCAGAGTTGTAATTACAGCACCGGCTCCTATTTGAAGCTGTATACTTTACATTTTCTGTTGCCAGGTGCTGACTCTTTAACAGCATATCAAACACACCAATTTACTCTTCTGTGTCTTTAATTTGCTATAAAGTGATGAAACGTTGGATTAAGACACTGTGGTGTCTCCCAAAGATTTTGGTCATAACAGGGCCTTTACTGTGTTCTGTAGGAATCAAATTCCAATGTTTCTTATCCTCTGACTTTGGAAATAGCTGTTGAGAAAGAAATCTCACTACCAGGTCCATTTAGCAGCTGTTTCGATCATATCACATAATCTTTATCATAAGTAAGTGTTCGCCCAGTTGTCATGGAAATGTTCAAACTTCCATTTTAGACTGAGCACTTAATGGACTTCTCATCCATGCTGGCATAAAACCTTTGCTTTCAAGCAGCATAGACGAGTAGGCAATCTCCAGATGAAGATCATGTGACGCAGTAAGATCAAAAGGTCCAGAACAATTGCTAAATTGTGGTGAGATTGGTTTCTTTACCCTCATAAAGATGCAGAGTGGAAAATAAAAGATTCAGTTAAGTGTGTGTGAATTTTCTATTTATACAGGAAATTATGGTCCATTATGGGTCGTTTACAACCCATAACAAAAAACATTAGAGGCTCTTTAGATGCAAAAAAGAAAATTATTACATATCAAAAAGGTGGAAAAAGTGTGGAAAAAAGTGAATGCTCTGTCGTAAGATCACCCAAGTGTTAATTACTTTTGTTAAACAAGCTTCTAGCCTTAAAGGTGAACTACACCAATTTTACACATCTAAGTTTGTTAATGAGTCCTGGGAGGACTACTGTATATGTGAAAAAAGTTGTTCCAGAGGGAGCTAATTGAAATATGATAAAAGTGCCTCAGGTGGTTGTCGCTTTAGTTGCCGTCAGTTCATTGTGACTCCAACAATGTCATAGGAGTGCAATGCTGAATCAGTGGACTCGCTGGACTCCTTTGTCGGACTGCTAAACAGTTCAGTGCCAGACACTGAGACTGCAGATGTGACATGTGACATAAGTGACTGTTGATTGTAAAACTCCTGAGCTATCCAAATGTAACCTTTCAACTGTGTGTGTCTTGGTCAGGTGGTGTTTCCTCGGGTGGCCAGGGTTTGTAAGAACGACCGTGGCGGCTCTCCCCGTGTCCTGGAGAAGCAGTGGACCTCATTTCTCAAATCTCGCCTGAACTGCTCCATCCCTGGTGACTCCCACTTCTACTTCAACATCCTGCAGGCTGTGACAGATGTCATCCACATCAATGGGAGGGATGTAGTGATGGCAACCTTCTCCACACCTTACAACAGGTACCCTGAAGAAGATGAATCTAAATTAGGCATTGAAAAATCAACACACGTGTTTCGAACCTCAAGAGGTTTGAGGTTAGCAACAGATGGAAGGGATTTGTTGAGGTCATTTTATCCAGCTATCTTCTTTTCCCTTCTGTGAGTGTCAACAACTGTTTTGCACTTCCCATTCATTAACCCGATCATCTTTCTCAGTTTGAAATACTTTCATAAATGCCCTCAATTCATCAACATCATGACAGTCTGACCTTTGTTAATGTTAGTAGCGTGTGTCCCTGATGTGCCTCCTGGCAACATGTAATTTCTGAGACTTCTGGGTCAACATTTACATCTTCTGTCAAAACAATTTTTTGCCCTTTTGACATGCAGGTGTTTAATCTTATTTTCCCTTTTACAATTCATATTCAGAACTACTTTCGTATTCATAGGCAGGGGGAGTTGTTATCTAAATTGAAAATTACCACAAAGCCATAGAGCTTGGCTGATAGCTTGCACATATTGTAATTTTCCATTTTATGGCTGCTTTTTAGCAGATAAGACAATTGCTTGTGACAATGCAATTGAGCATGGTTAATGGACATTAAAGCCCAATGAAGCAGTGCCTCTGAAAATTTCTATAAGCGCCAGTTTTGATCCTGGCATTCATTTTCCATTTCATAGTCAGCGGGTGAAATTAGAAGGAGCACGTTCAGACTGTAGGCAGCTCTGGACACTTTGTGTCGTTTAATTGTCTGTCTGGATGTCTGGCTGAGTTGCTGCTTGGCCCAGTCACTTGCTAACTGGCTGCCCCACCATCTATCTGTCCTGTTAGCAGTCTGATATTAACAGACATATGACTGTCTAACTTTCTGTACATATCCAATACAGGGGGTAATTACTGTAATTTAGTAGCTAAGCCAAGAATCAACAGCTCTCTGACCTTGCTCTCTATAATACTGCCCTTGTGTATGCTGTCTCCCCGATGTCTACATGAGCTTAACCCATGATGCAACTGCAAGAAAATCCAGCCAGCTGAGAGAGATTTCTCTTTAAAAGAAAGTCTGATAAAGAATAAACAATTCCTAGTTTATGTTCTAAATTCTGAGAGCAGATGCATGAAAAATAGAAAAGTGACTCAGCAATCTGCTATGCATTGATTCACACACAGACGGAAAGAAGCCAGTGGCTCCGTTGCTATCACAAGATGGGTGTTTTTCCCCTTATATGAATGGCAATAAAAAGATAATCTGTTGTCCATATTTCTTGCCCAACAGTGGACTTTTGATGAACTTTGATGCCTTGAGGCTTTTGGGGAAACCCAGTCTTGGCGGGTAGGGTGAGGGAATGTGTGTCCTCATGAGGCTTGGCAGGCACAGAAACTGTAACTCATAGACTACTTTATGCAATAACACTAGTGTATGGACTGATATAATAGCACTGATAATGTAATAAATACAGAACAAGAATAATTGCTGCAAGCATTAGAACAATTAATCAATTCTACTAAAAGAAATTGAGGATTACGTTTTCACTTTAGGGGTATGCGGAAAATACTCTTTTTTTTTTAATATTGCAAAACCTTGACAACATGACACACAGACAGCATCACCCAGTGTAAACATGCAACAGCTAAAATGAGCCATCCTCGAGGGATTTAACCCACTCTAAAATGGGATTGTAAACCCATTTTTTTCTGTCTCCTGGTGATAGTCCAGACTTTGCAAGGTGTTTCTTTGATATATTCAGTTGAGAGGATTGTTTATGTTGTTGGGTTTTTTTCCCCCTGTCTGTGTTGTGGCAGTATCCCAGGCTCTGCGGTGTGCGCCTATGACATGGCGGAGGTGGCCAACACGTTCACAGGGCGTTTCAAAGAGCAGAAATCCCCAGACTCCACCTGGACGCCTTTTCCTGAAGACAAGGTTCCCAAGCCAAGGTACAAAAGCAGTTAATTAACCACAGCACGCACACACACACAGGCATGCACACATGGGATTTACAGTAACACAGTTGCATACACATACAGCACATTCAGTCACACAGTCTCTCTCTCTTCCTCCCTTTCTTCTCACTCCTCTCTCTCTCTCTCTGTCTCTCTCTCTCTCTCTCTCTCTCTCTCACACACACACACACACACACACACACACAAGATGTACTGGATGTCCCTCTAATTAATGCATAAGACTTGTTAAATTACTATGTGTTAATATGACCACATTTTTAACTCCTGTTGCGTCACTTTTTCTATACATACCAATGTCTTTTTTAATATGGGATTACACATCCTGTGTCACATTGCATCACAGCCACAGCCACATTCACACAGTTACAACTTCTTGTCACACTTGTACCTGTAACCCATTACCTCACCTCTCTCCCCCACACGCAGCTGCATTAAAGAAGGGCTCAGTATCAACAAATGAAGCATGAGATCATTTTACAGATGGCTGGCTAATTCAACAAATGCACCAGCCTGATCAATCTCCCGTCTATTGCTTGCTAATTAGTGCGCTAAGAGCTGCTCTTCTATTCTCCAGAAAAAAAAAAACAGATTTACCACAAAGATCTGGGCCATGATAATTGTTGGTACCCTTTGTGTGTGTGTGTGTGTGTGTGTGTGTGTGTGTGTGTGTGTGTGTGTGTGTGTTCCCATATGGATGAGGAGGCAGTTCCTCACCAAAAGAGAGCATGTACTGCACTGCCGGTGCATTCATCCCCATGCGTTGTGTGAATCAGTGTATACGTATGTGTGAGTTTCCCCAATTAGCATGTAATTACTTTATTATGTTCAACAAGGTCAGATGTTGAAGAGATCAGATATACCCGCCGTTGTTTCTGCAGTGACTGATGTGATTGATTTCATTTCCATCCTCTGGTGCATTCAGACCGTTTATCTGCAGGCAAACAGACGGAGAGTTGTAACAATGCCACCTAGGTCTGGCCCTGCAGCAGACTGTTCCTCCATGTGTTAGACTCTCATACTGAATCATTTACAGTGTTTCGCATTAAGAGATGTCTGTTTCCGTTCTGCCCTCCATATGTCCACTGACATAAATGTAGCTACACCAAAGAAAATGTCATAGGACTGGCTGCTACTGTTTCTTTTTTACATTGACAAAAGGTTCTGCTGACCCTTACTTTAACGATATCAATTTAGGTTGATTTAACATTAGCAGCAGTTGACTTTAACTTATCTGTCAAGGGGATTTTCTATATACTTAAGGCCAGAAATGCAGACCTTGAAGAGTTAAAAAGTAGTTTTCAAACTTTCTCTTGCAGGTTTTGAATATTCGTCTAAATCAAACTACATGTTTCTTCACAATTAGATAGATATGACATAGGAATTGGTTAGGAATAGGAATGGCTGAAGGATTTTTTTTTCATTATTGAATTCCCTTTATTCTACTTTTTATATAAAGGAAGGTTTTTAGGAAGATGAATATACTTTTTTCTTCAGTACACACGTACAGTATATATTTTTTAGGGCTTGGTCTTGACATGTTGACAGTGTCAGACATTCAGTGGCCAGCTGGCTAATATTTCTAGGACCTGGTGTGGATTATGTGGTGTGGCAGGGTATCAAAGAGCACGCAGTAAAGGGGTTTTACAAGCTCTCAGAGGTGAGATGCCTGCAAAGGGGATATGCTATCAAAAGCAGCTTCTCTTTTACAAGCAGCTCACCAACTCCCTGTAAAAGGATCAGATAGATAGAATGTCTCAGTGCTTTACCCCAAGTCCAGAGAAAGGAAGACATCTTGTGTCCTCTGCTCTGACCAAAATCTGTTGGAATGATAGTTTAGTCATTTAAGGTTGCACTCTCATTGATTTTAAGGAAGTAGAACTTTCTGTTTCCTATTGGAGCTCTGGCCTGAAAAATAGCTTATTCCCCCCACAGTCAATGTAGAGGTTTTTCTTCAGTACTTTTCCCTTCTTCTACTAACCATTTTTCTCTCCCATCATCCCTCCTCCTTGTTGCCATCCTCCTCCTGCTCTCCATTTGCAGGCCTGGCAACTGTGCTGGCACTCCAACCATGGAGAGGTACAAGGTATCCAACGAGTTCCCCGACGACACACTCAACTTCATCAAGATGCATCCTCTGATGGATGAGGCCGTGCCCTCTATCGCTAACAGGCCCTGGTTCCTCAAGACCATGGTCCGGTAAGTATTACACACTCCAAGTGCCGTCGTCATCAGAGGTCTACAAGCCTCTTCAGCCCAGGACAATAATTACGTGAAGTGCTGCACTGAGAGCGAGGCTCATTAAAACACAGTAGTACTCCACCACAAACCAGCCGCTGACCTATTTTCGCTGTAGTAGAGGAAACACTGATCTACACTGTACTATCTCTCTCCCAGAGTGACCGTGTAGTGATGTGATGAAGACAGAGTAAACAATTTGAATTCTCAGTGATATTTGTCTTAATGGGTTAGGAAGTCTTCATACAAACAGATATTTCATATGTACACTTAGAAGCCCTTATTAAGATGATTTTAGCTATGTTTAGTCTTTGTTGCAAAGTGCCTGTTTAGATCCTCTGAGGATATTTCAAAGAGAGTAAAAAGATTTATTTTTTTGTTCTGTTGTTGGCTTTTCTCCTGAGTCTCTGGATTTGAGCCCATTTCCCAAAAGCCAGTGCACTGTGGCTGATTCCGTTTGATCATAAAGGTCTGTCTGGCTCTAAGCTACACTACACAGACATTTCAGCAAGCCTCTGGGGGAATACGACAGTACACCGCCATCCCATTGACAAGGCAAAAGTAGCTGACAGAGCATTTGGTAAAACTTGAAAAAAAAAAAAAATCTCGGTTTTAATTTGGACCTGGTTCTGAATTGCAGCTGCTGGAGATTTAAGGTTAGGAGTGCTTGCCAGACCCTTGTCAAGCTTCAGTGTTGGTAACATCACTTTAACAATGAGCTACATAAAGAATTGTTCCTAGCTTTTACAAATTATTTGCATCGTATCACATCTTGCTGCTACTTTGCTGAGGTCTGACCTACATACTGTGCAGGCTTAGTCAGAATATGAACAGCTTTCATCAAGGTTATCCCTGCAACTCTCTCTGGTCATTAGTGTACTATATCATAGGACCACAATATGACTGACACAGGGTCTCTGTCTTTACATAATAAGCAATGAGACTGTTGTATGTGATTTAAAATGACACCACAGCGAGCAGAGCCTTGCATGCAAGTCGGAGGCAGTAGTTAAAAGCATTATGTAAGCTCAAAAAGCATCATGAAGGCTTATGGGGTGGAAGAGGAGTGTGGTTTTTTATGATATCTGTCACAGTCGATGTGTAATACTATTCTTGAGCTGAAGTCAACTGGAAACAAAATCAGTAATAGGGTTTGAACCTTGGATCCACCCTGGAGAGGACACCCCAATATCCAGCAAGAGCTTTTTCTGCAAATTTGAAAATGCTTTTCTGTCCTGAGACTTGCTGTGCTGTGGCAGGGACCTCAGCTGGCTGGGCACGATGAATCAAATGGAGAGGGGAAGACACTCTGAAGAATCCCCCTCTTGAGATTTTCATTATCCTGAATAGGAAAGACAGTGAATGTCTTAGTCCTTGAGATTGTATTATTTTGTTCAGATCAAATCCCATTGGCACAGTCCTTGGAGTTCCTCCTTTTATGATTGAATAGATCAAAATCACACTAGACCTTCAGATTGCTGTTATTGTTGATTGGACAAAGCCACTGACACACTGAGCATTTACGAGAGATATTTAAAGAAATCAGCAGTGGGGATGGGATAAGAGGATGTGGCCTTGTTTTTTTTTTAATGGGCTCATGATGTGAACTGTTCTCTCTAGTAAGGTTACATTTAAATGTATCACATCCAAAATAAATTCTGAACTTTTTCACCCATTTCCACATAGAGAACACTTAGTAAACCAATAATGAGGGTAAAAGTGGAGTTCCTAGATTTCCGGATAAGCTCTCATTTTTAATCTTTAAATCCTGTCTTCTTCAATTAAAACATCTGAAAACAAGCATTTGCATAATACACTCTGATGGGCAGATATGTACCTTTTTGATAACTTTGAGAGTTTGGCCCTGAAACTAATTGAGAGATAGATACCAGCATCTGTGATGCAATGAAATCAGATGGTAAAAGTAAATAGCTTTAAGAGGTATTTCTTAAAACATGTTTGATCCATCTGAATTTTCCTTCTAATGCCCACAAGCTCAATGGGGCACTGATCCAAAACACACTGACTGGCAGGTGTTTAATTTGCTAACTTGAATCTGCTTGGTATGTTTTTTTTGTGAAAATTGATTTTTATGCCCACCCACCTGGTGCTGAATCAAACTGTGTGATCAGCAGCTGTCAATCAGAAAATAAGTTGGGCCCGTTGTCTGTTGTCTGCAACTTGTGTGTAATGTTTTTCTTCTAGGAATCCACCTGACATGCCCTATGGCAGTCTGATTGAGTTTCTAATGAAATAACAGTTAATTAATGAGTTAATTAAGACTTTGTAATCTCCCCTGCTGCTCCTTATTCTTTTTTTAGACATCTGACGTGAATGATGGAAGGCACAGTAATTGATTGATAGATTATATAATTATTATTTGGGAAATTATAGTCACCCTTTGTTTGTTGTTCTTATTTGTTTCGTTTTTGTAGTTGCGAGTAGCTTGATGAAAATTTAATCTTACAAGTTTTTGAATGTGGTCCAGTAGAAAGAGCACTGCACTGGGAAGGAGTTCAAAACATTTACATTGAATCCCTGCGGGTGTTTTTCATCACCATCTGTTGCTCTTCTAAAAGGCAAACGTGACTAATTAATTGACTGATTGATTGGTTGATTTATTTTACTTGGTATTCCTTGTTTCAGGTATCGTCTGACTCGCATTGTGGTGGACAATGAGGCGGGTCCCAATAAGAACCACACAGTGGTCTTCCTGGGATCTGAGAGAGGCATCATCCTCAAGTTTCTGGCCAAGATGAGCAACGGCTTCCTCAACGATAGCCTGTTTCTGGAGGAGCTCAACGTCTATAACCCTGACAAGTATGTAGCTCTGGGTGTACGTGTGTATGTGTAAGAGGGATGGATAGAAATAGAGAAACACATGGATACAGTTGCTACAAATAAAGGAAGGTCAGTTATTGCATATGTGTGTGTTATAGAGAGTGCATATGTGTGTGATTTTGCATGTTTCCAACCATCTCCAGACTCAGCCAACCCACCAACCCACCAGCTCCATCAGTACCAGCCAGTTCCCCTGACCCAAGCTATATAGTGAAGCCAGCCAGCCAGATGGCTACTCTATCATTTAAAAGAGTTTTATCAGGTTACACTCTGCCCAACCGCAGCTACTAAATTAAAGACATAGACCCCAAGGCTCTGGATAACGTAGCGCTGTGGTTCACAACCACAGCGGAGCCCAGCTCCTCCAAAACGTTGGCTGATTAAAGGAAACACACACACACACACACTCACTCACACTCCAGGGTCTGTGTTTGTCTTCAGAGCCAGCCTGGGATCTCTCTCTAATACATTACACGGCTGTTAGTGCATGTATGGATGTGAATGTGCGTGTGTGTGTAGTCACGAGTGTGTGTGAGCTGGGCACGGTGAGGTGAGCGAGTTGAGTATTGTTGTGTATTTGGACTAGAAGTGAATAAGAAAAAATCTGCCACAGTATGACCCTGCCAAAACAAATATTTAGTCGAGGGGTAATGGATGAGGGGGAACGAATGGCAGTACAGAGGAGGGAGAAAGAACAGAGGAGAGGACCAGAGAAGAGAAATGAGAAGAAGCAGAGCGGAGAATATGTGATTGTGTTAGACAGCCGAGAAAAAGAAGGGAATGAGAGCAAAGACTTGACAGGGGGGCTTTCAAGGTTACCACTGTTTGTTATCCAACATGCTGCGGCCATGTGACGAACCGTATGGAGGGGATGAAGGGCAGGCCCTGCCTTCTCTCCTCTCCCCTCGCTGCGTCTCCTTGCTTCTTGTATCTTGTTTCCCTTCTCTCCTCTTCCCTGGCTCTATGGCTGGGGAAGAGCATTCGTCGGCTGCTGGCCATCTGGCTTTAGTCGCGTTCAGTAAGTGACTTTGCCCGCCTGCTTCCCAGGCCTGGCTGGCTGGATCAGTGCAGGCCCGATTGTCGTGCATTACCCAGTGTAGATGGTCTCTAAGCCCTAATTGAGAGCGTTAATGCGGGACCAGAGCACTGCGAACGGGAGATTAAATCCCAGGAGCTGGATGGCGGGATGGAGAGAGGAATGGATGGAGAGAAGGGATAGAAAGCTTGACACGCCCTGAAGGATTAGAGTGTGCTCCTGTGGGGCCGAGTAGACAAAGAAGACTAGCGGGGATGGAGGAATGGAAGAATGTGGAGTAGGGGGGAGGAGGGAGTTAATGTTAGTGGGGTTTACAGTTAAGTGCGGTGTTATTGCTGACTGCTCACAGTGCCCATCTGTCTGTTTATCTGTTGTATCTGTATCACCCCTTTCTTTATCTCTCTTTATCTCCCACTCTGTTCCTGACCCCACGTTCTCGAGTCTAGCATTATCTCTGTTCTCCCAGCTGACCTCACACTTTGTCTCTCTGCCACATCTTAATCTTCCTCTTTTTTTTATCTCTTTAGATGAACTCTGATCTGATCTTATATTTCTGCTCACCAACTTTTCTACAATACTTTGCTCCTAAATAGTTGAAGGAAATACAAAAAAATCCCTTTTTGTCTTCTCTCTCTCCTCTAGGTGCAGTATTGATGGTGTGGAGGACAAGCGCATCATCGGCATGCAGATAGACAGCAAGAGTCACGCTTTGTGGGTCGCTTTCACCTCCTGTGTGGTTAAAGTGCCGCTGTCCCGCTGTGAAAGGCATGGAAGATGCAAGAAGTAAGTTTGATGCATGCACATGAAATCCTAAAGAATACAGTATGATGAGGGGCTGATGGTGTGTGTGTGTGTGTGTGTGTGTGTGTGTGTGTGTGTGTGTGTGTGTGTGTGTGTGTGTTTGTCTCACATCCAGGTCTTGTATAGCCTCCAGGGACCCATACTGTGGTTGGGTGCCAGAAGGAGCCTGCAGACAGGTGGTTGGTAACACCAAGTAAGTATTCAGCAGTTTAAATCTGTTCATAAAACATGTAAAACATTGTGCTGGGTACATATTTGTAGCTGAGAGAAAGTAATTAACATGATGCTGGTGGTTTTAAAAAGCCTGAAACACATGTGTTTTCCAGGCAACTTTTATGAAACAGTATGCCACCTTCTTTGTCATGCCTGGTGGCATTTGTGTCTGAATGTGTTGTGTCTCTGATCTTTCTAATTTTATGGTGTGTAAGTGCAATTTCCTCCAACTGAAAGGGCTATTGGAAGGATGAATGGAAGGAAAGTGTTGTTTGCCCCAGGCTCGGGGGTTGGGTACGCAGGGCTGGGGAAAGCTTGATGGTCGCGGTAACTATAATTTGTGGCTGTAGTTATGACACAGAACCAGATTATGCTTTCTGAACAAACAGCATATGGAGTTTTGTGGTGGGAAAAACATTTTACAGATGAAGTCATAACAAAAGGACCACTGCTCCAGTGGCTATTTGACATTGAATGAATTTGATCCCCCTGCTGCAAAATGATTGGTCTGGCTTGCCAGTGCACCAAAGGCACACGTACCCACATGCACACACAAAAACACACACGCAGGCCATCCTATTATTATTCCGTAAAGCTGCAGTGGACTGTTCTGATTGAGTTTCCACTTTGGAGCAGGAGCCGACACAGGGGCATTAAGAGGGCAGATGACCTCGCTCCTTTACTGTACAATATTTCTGATTGGGGGGTGTGGTGGCGGTAAAAGTATTTTCCAGGCTGGACAGGATGGGGAATGAAGCGAGGGAGGAGAGATTCAGAGACATTTTGGTGTTAAATAAAAAGGTTTGGTCATACAAACAGGTCCCTGCAGAGATGAGACCTCTCTTTCTTAACATCAGTCTTTCTTTCTTACTTTTTCTTTTTCTCATTAAAATAAAAACCATGTTGCAGCACTATCTCTCCCTGTTTCCTTGTCTATTTGTTTACCTAACCAGCAACCTATCTGTCTTCTTAGCTCCGATTGCCCATCCCTGTCTGTGTATCTATTTTTATCCATCTTTCTTTTTCTATCTTTCCTCTGACATATTCTTTCTCTCTTGCATGCCTCTCCTCCTTTCTTCTTCCATCTGGCCTCAGCGCTTGTGTGCCAGCTTTCCCATGTGGAGTTATGCCTCTCATACCTACTGCCTATGTACAGCTTGCACTCTGGTCTCCTGCAATATGGTCCCCAGTCACCCCCTGCTCATGCATATAATCCCATATGATTCTATATGGTGGTTTTTATCTAAACTAGGTACATTGGTGTGTTTCACTGACAACAGATGAGCATATTAGTAATTGTTAATTATTTAAGCCATTATCACAGCCATCAGCCCTGACTCTTCAGGGGTGGAGTCTTGCACTGATTCAATTTGCACATATACTTACTTATTTCCTGGTGAAACCCTGATTAATAAGGTGTGAGTTTATTGCAGGTACCCTTTACTTTTAAATTTAAAGCCATAAATCAAAAAGGAATAGGCGACTTTGAGGAAACATTATGCATACTCATTTTACACTGCATGTACAGTATATTAAGTCCCTTGTTGCCCGTTTACTTCTGATATGAATAATTAATGCTATTATGCCTGACCTGCATTTCAGCAACCAAGTCCCCTCTGTGCAACCACACATCTCACATAATTATCACATCTGATGCAAGATAATATCAAATGTGGCCCTTTGCTGCCTCCAGTTACGTACAGGGAAGTTTTAATCTAATTTAAATATGCATTATGTAGTTGTAGTGGGATGCTCACCCTGAGCTGAACTGTCTGTAGTGTCACATTTGAACACACTGCACTTCTGTTGCTATAATGCAGATGCCATGGGACCTGAACCCTTTAGCCCAGGGTTCACACTATGATTCATTCACTTTCACATGTGCCAAGTAAGGCCCAGACACTGCATGTGTAGTGTGACTACTCATTGTTAATTCATCTCGAGACCAATGGGATTTAAACCTTGTAATCTTCATCTCAACACAGTCTCACCACAGTATGTAATGTTATTATCAACCATGGAAACCAGGACCGCAAGGTTTGCCAGTGTTTTGGTCTCGTGAAAGAAGCTGAACAACATTTCGGGGCAGGTTGGGACGAGATGATGAAATCTGTGAGGGAAATCCAGCAGATACCATGAGTGCTTGGACAGCATTTATGCTTAGACAGGTTCACTTGTGCAACTCTGCGTCTGCTTTGTGATTATGGCTGTGTATGATTAGCAAATCAGATAAGCAGATTAAATGTACCCCCAGATATGAAAAGAGGATGCTGCTGTTGTTGTTTGTGAGGCTGTTATTGCTGTTGCTTTTGAAGGCAGGGTCAAATTTACCATCTTTATCCCAATTAAGGTTCTGTCGGGCTGGAGGAAAGATGAATACTAAATCGTAGCATGTCATTTTTCAACCATCTCCAGCATATAAATATACATGAAGTAAAGATTTTGGCTTTGTGTCTGATGTGAGAACAGAACAGCAGAAATCCAATTCCTCCTAAAATCTCCTGTACTTGTCCCTGTTGTCAGGTTCACGCTTTCGACTCTGATCTGGGGATAGGGGGGTGGATGATGCTGTTTTGGAAAATCATTCTTCTTCATGCTATAATTGTGACCAGTGGAGGGTGAGGAAGATGAGAGGCGGGTGGACAGGCAAGAGGAGGTGGAGTAGCGAGGGGTGGGGGCTGAGAAGGACTGTGAAAAGCTGTCATGCGTGACTGTGATCCTGGTTGACAGTTGGTCCGCTCTGTTTCACAGATCTCCTTACTGCCTGCTTGGTGGTCTTTCAGGAAGAAAACAGGTCTCAGTGCAGATTGCATCAGAAAATAACATCTCCGAAACTCTCTCTCCCCCCTCTTTCGCCCTCGCTCCCTCTGTGTCATATGATGGCCCTCAAGCATGGTTACCCCTCGCTGCCCTGGTCTTGGCCCATGTGATTGGGACTACAGCCTCATATCTCTAGTGAACCTAGATGATGTCAGATACAGAGAAATAGGAAAGAGGATTGAAGTGAAGTTCTCATAAAAACATGTTTTTGTACCCTTTTTTTTTTTTTAATGAAACATTTTGGAAAAATTTACTAATTTGCTTTCTTGCCAAGAGTTAGATGAGAAAATCAATACCACTTTCATTGTACAGTAAGTGTGAAGCTTGAGTCCGAATCAGGTTAGCTTAGCTTAGCACTAAGACTTGAAACAGCTAGCCTGCCTCTGTCCAACTGTAAGAAAACAAGCACCTCTAAAGCCCACTAATTAATACGTCATATCTTGTTTGTTTCATTTTATGAAGAATTTTTGTGCCTGACTACTTCTTGGCCCGGGACCAGTAACTTTCTGGAGTCTCCGCTGGTTGCCTGGCAATTGCTCAGAGCCAAGTAATAGTCCAAGAAGAAGATTAACTTTATTAATCCCCAGTAGGGAAATTCTCCAACACATGACCCCTCTAAAACAACAAATTGTTGTTTTTATACTTTGGTTTTTGTGTGGATTAAACCATCACAGTTACTGGTGATAGAGTAGCTGTTTTCCCGTTTCCAGTTTTTGTGCTAAGCTAAGCTAAGTGGCTGCTTGCCATAACCTCTCCCATATAACTCTCAGCAAGAAAATAAATAAACAACCCATCCCAACATGTTGAACTACTCCTTTAAAGCTATGCAACATATAGCAGTTTGTTTTTTTTTTACAGTCAAATAAAACATGAATCTATTTGTATCAACACTGCTGGCAATGAGTCCTGTGCCAACTATGGATTTACTAGCCTGCCAGCATTCCTCATAACCACTGATTTTAGGCCTCCAGGGCACCTGCTAGGTGTTCTTTGATTTTGTTCCAGTATAGGGCTTTCTGCAGCCTACACTGTGTGCAAGCTTAGGGAACGCTGTGTTTGGGGGTGTTTTTGTAGTAGGTTTCCTATAGCTTTGTTACTTTGTTAGGTGTGGCGAGCCTGCATGGCCTGGCCTGTTTTCCTCTGCTGACCATGATGTCTCTGTTCCCCGCAGATCAGTCTTTGAGCAGGACGTGGAGCATGGTAACACAGATGGCCTGGGAGACTGCCAAAGTAAGCAGGCCCTCTTCACTCTTATCTTTCCTCCTCTATTCTATAACCCCCCTACCATTCCTCTCTTCTCTGTTAACTCAGTCTCCCTCTTCTCTCGGCCCTCGGTTTCCTTCTTCGCTGCTGTCACCTTTTTCTCCCCCGTCTGTTCCGCCCTCACAATCCTCTCTTTCAGCCTCTTCCATCCATCTGTCCCTTTCGGCTCTCATCCTCTTCTGTACTTCTCCCGCTGTTTCTCTGGTCTCCTGGTCAATGGAGTGTTGTGTCCACTTGGGCAAAGACTGGGTTCCTTCTTGCAAATTGCCACAAAAACACAGGACAAACTTTCAGTGACATACAGGGAAGGGATTTTACTTGTGAGCAGTCACAAGGCTCATTTAGAAATACAAAACAAGACAAGGCTCTCAACCCAGTCAGCCTCAGAAGTCTTGAAAGGTCTCTTTCACTCCACAACACAGAGAACGACACATATGGAGAATGTATATTTGTTCTTTTCATGCCCAAAATAACAGTTTGGATTTGTCAAATGTGATACTCTGTTGATATTTTACTGAGCTGCTCAGCTAGCTTACATAATAAACTTCAAAACAATTTGACGTTATATCACTCATCTTAGTCCATTTCATCTCAATTTTAACTATTTACTCAGAGTAAATGAAGGCGGTGCTTTTTCCCTTCAATTTCATCAGTGTGTTTAGTCAAGGGAAGCCAAAGCATTGAACCTTCATTAGCTGTAGAAACCATAGATCACATCTGATTAAAAGTTAGGAGAATATCGAGCTGCCAGTCGATTCTGAATTACTTTAAAAGTCATGGCTTTTGATCATGTTAAAGCATAAGCTCTCTTTACTGCAAGCAATAACACCTTTCCCCTCATTTCTTTTCTTCTCCTTCCAGACACCTTTGTGGCACTGAACGGTAAGTATCCCATATATACTGTAGAGGCAATTCAATAAAAGACAGGAGCTGCATTTCATCTCCCCTGACTCTTTAACTTCAGCCACACCTCTTCATCTAGTCAATCAATCATTCCCTCTCAAGGAAATGAAAACTCCTCCCACATGCGTAAATACGGATTATTAATGACTCAAGGTTTTAACTGAATTAATTTCATTCCTTCTTTTTTGATAGACAATCCCTCCAGTTCCGAAGGTAATGAAACATTACAGCACGGTCGGTCAATTTCACCTCTCTCATCCAGCCCCTTTGGTGTTTAGAATAAAGGACGTAGAATTTGAAATCAGAAATGTAGAATTAAAAATCTTTAATGCTGATTCTGATTCTATTAATTCTAGTAGGCCTCCTCTCCCTTTTTGTCCACCCTTCCTCTTTATCCCCTGTGCAATATCATCGATTAGCGCTGACCTTTGGTTCGCTAATTGGATGGATCTGGTTGTTGGTGGTTTAAGGCCTTAATGGTGAAGAAATGCCTCAGCATGCACATTAAACAGGACATGTGTCAACAGAGAGAGAGAGAGAGAGAGAGAGAGAGAGATTAAAGTGTTTAGAGTAAGGAAAGATCCGATGTTTCTTCCAACTGCAACCAAGCATGTGCACACTCAAAGATTGTTCAAAAAGGCTAAGGTAAACATGGACAGACAGTACATGTACGCATAGTTCCAGTGCCGACTTCTTCCTGCAAATATGTTTACTCTCCTAATCACACAGCACACTATCACAATCACACTTCACTGCTGGCTGATAACATTTTTCATCAATCAAGTCCTTTTAAAGAATGATAAACAGATGTGATTAGCCTGCAGCAAAGTCACTCTTATCCAAAGCACCCACACCTACGCTCACATCCACCTTATTTTTATCTAATCAGAGGGCGCATTAGTTTGGCTTTCAGTGAATCTCTCTCTCTCTCTCTCTCACACACACCACATACCTCGCAGCTGCCAGATCAAAACAGTCAGATCCATACAGAATGACAAGAATAGATATTTTGAAGTCGTTCCAGAAAACCCATCTCTCTCTCTCCCACCCCCCTGTGGCTGTACCCCCACTGTGATTCTCTCTCCTTTTGGACATCCAGGGTCAGAAAAAGCATCTGTGTTGGTGTGCACCCCTATAGTGCTGAATATGCTCCCACAGGCTTGGCTGTGTGTTTTCCAGGCACAAACACACACACATAAACACACACAGACAACACCCAGTTTACAGTACAACCCGCCAAAGAAAGTCTCAGCCATTGCCCCAGCCCCTCTGTCTATCTGTCAGTGGTTGATATGGATTTGAAGATAAATAAATGCCCCTCTCCATTCTCTTCTCCTCAACTCCAGACCAGACATCCTCGCCTCTCTTTTAATCTGTAAAAAAAGAGGGATGTGCATCCGTCGGCAGTTTAGGGCTTTTTTTCCCTGAGCCGTGGAGGAGCTCTGAGGCTCCGAGCTCTCTCTCTCTCTATGTGTGTCATCTGCCTGAATTGCACTTCCCCTGGCGGTGGGGGAATGAATTATAAAATAGGCCTGTCACACTAATCTCTCAGCCTTGGGCCAATAGTTAAATAAATCATTTTAATGATTGCCACGCCACACAGAGGAGGAGGAGGAGGAGGAGGAGGAGGATCTGGGTGGTGTTGTGTGCGGGTGTCTGTTGTGCCTATAGTCTACCAGCAGCATAAACGTTAGTCCCCTGGAATTCCACCCCCCTCTTCAAACACAAGCATAAACACTTACTGAAAACTTGCACATCTGCAAACACACATACACATACGCACACACACACCGCTGTCACCTCCTCCGTGGAGAGAGCGTGTCAAAATGGGAATCAGGGGTTGAGCTCCACAGAGGCTGTTGATAAAAGTGTTGTCACTCTTCATCAAGGGATTTTATTTTATTTTTTATATTGTGTGACTTAAATACATTATATTAAATACAATATATAGCTTGTGCAAAATTGTGTAGGGTGGCTTAAGTGTAAGGCTGTGGGATGGTAACGTGATTAGCATGGTTAAAAAATAAACAGAGAAAGCTTATGCACAAGTACTGCTTATGAAGGAAAATGAGAAAACTGAGATAGGCGGATGCAGGAAAACAGATTGTCTGAGAGACGTGCACTGATAGACGAAGAGCAGATAGATATGATCCAACAGCCACAGATGAAAGAGTGCTTTTTTGAAATTGTCAGATAAAGTCAAACTTTAAGGTGGTTGGTTCCACAGAGAGATACCCTGTGTGTGCTGTTCCTATTAAAGTCTCATCATCAGTGTAACTTCATGGCTCTGTTACCCTCTGTTGGCTAGTAGTTCATTTAGCCATTAAGACATTTAATTACAGGGAGGAGTCAGATCACAGAAGATTCATTAACTCTTAATGACATATTTCTGATGATTGATCTAGCCATGTTGCTGAAGGCCTTGCTAAATAAATATTACTGGCGGTGCAGATATGAAACATTTTAGAGATATTTGGTTTCAAATAAAGAAAGGAGGAAAAAGACAAACTATGACTACAACTAATGACTGTTTTTGTTGTCAATTAATTTGCCAATTATTTTTTTAAATAATCCATTCGTAATTTTGTCTAGAAAATGTTTGAAAATAGTGAAACATTAAAATTTTTCACAGGCATAATTTCTCCGAACCCAAAACACGAAGATATTTGGTTAAATCTCACATGAGACGAAGAAAAGTAAGGCTAGAACCAGAAAATAATTAAAATGATCAATGTATCAAAATAATCAATTTTATTTAAATGTACTATTTGTTCCATATTTAAAACAGATGTTATGCTTTAAAGTGTAAGAAGTTAAGGGTGCACATCAAAATGAATTGAACATTGCTTGAAAAGTTAGATTGAAAGTAACAGGAAGCTTGAGAAAGGTAGCCGGGAAGAGCATGAACAGAGTTAAAAAGCGCTTTACAGTTGAAGAAAAGTTACAGGCAGACTTCTCGACAGGAGCGATGGAAAGAAAGTTTGTCTCTTGTCCTTCATATCAAACGCTGGCACCCTATCGTGAGTGTGGAGATATACGATTGTAGTCTGCTCTGCTCTGACAGGCCCAGCGGAGCTTTGACATGTCAGTCAGAACAGGAGGGGAGAGAGTGAGAACGACAGAGAGGCAGAGAATAACAGAAAAAAAAGCTCCACACACACACACACACACACACACACACACACACACACAGATACGCACACAGACACACACACACACACACACACACACACACACACACACACACACACAGACACACACACAGACAGACACACACACATTTGCTAATGAGTTTCCCCTGGTCACCAGGGAGGAGCACTGTGTTGCCTCACACAGCCCAGCAGCTGTCCTTGTGTGTGTGCGTGTGTGAGTGCATCTGTGTATGTGTGTATGCTTCAAAGAAGGAGTAGTGTGTATGTGTGTGTGTGTGTGTGTGTGTGCGTGCACCCTTGCTAGCCTGTGCTCACATGCACTGAAGCCTGTCTGCCCCGAGCGTCGGTTAACCTGTGTTGTGTCCGGCAGGCCACCATCACCGCCACCATCACCACACCCTCTCACTCCCCACCTCGGCCCTACCCGAGGCCGCAGAGGGCCCCCTGGGGCGGGGCCGCATGGTGGAGCGGAAGGACCCCCCCATGAGCTCAGACAAAGGGGAGGACCCCTACGTAGCCGTGCCCTCTCAGACTCAGCCCGAAGCCAATGGTAAGCCTTGGAACACAACAGTGAGCAGTCAATTTGGTCCACTGTCACCTGTGGCAAGGGAAGGGGGGAGTATAGGGAGGAAGGAGAAGGGAGGGGTTTGTGTAATTGAGATTTACGGCTGCCTTGCTGCTTCCAGCTGACGAGGTGTAGAGATAGTAGATCACTTTCCCTCTAGGGGACAAATTGCCTCACACTGTGCACGTAAACCCCCCACAGAAACATACGCAAACACACCTACTCTGTATATATACATATGCAGACACACACATACTGTGCTCATTGGGCCACATGTACGCACACATAAACACTCAAGCGCACACTCTGTAGGATGGATTTATTATCCGTGGACCGTAACGTCCCACAGGAGATGTAATATCCAGACCATTACACTCTGAAAAGGAAGATGGCGATGTATTTATTTCCTCGAGAAGATGGCCCAGTCCCTGGCTCTGTCATGCTTTGCGACACAGTGACATGACATTGAACGCCCTTTTCTCCTGTGTTAACAACCTGCCTAATGCTGTACCGCCTCAAGGACGGCTCGCTGGATAAATGAGACAGGGAGAAAAGGAGAGGAGGAAAGGAGACGAGAGGGACGTAACACATTGGTGGAGGGTAGAAAAAAGGTCACTGCATTGCTGCGGATCCATGTTTTGTCCCCTAATAAAAGAGGTAGACCCATTACATGTCCCAATAAAACAACATGCAACATGTCCCTGCTACATTATATACAGTAGTTCATGCTATTAGAGGCCTGGCCTTGAGGAGATATTGATTATTAATAATGGTGATACATCATGCGTGCTAGCATAGCAGGGACTGTCTATAGACATAGTGTATATGAAGAAAGAGACAAGAGAGAAAAACAGAGCAGCTAATGAGATTAATTAAGACACAAAAATACCCTTTCATGTATTACAGAGTACAGTCTCTCGTAATTACAAAATGTGGTTCAGTCTGTGATGTATCTACTGTCTATGGAATAAACAGTGGCAGTGAATGCAGCATGTCAGCTGGAAGCAGTAAGGCACTAGTAGGTAGATCCAAACACAATGGTGGCAGAGACTTCAGACAGCATGCCTACAGCCAGCGTCACAACATGCTGTCGCTCCTCTTGTTGCCTTTACCTGAGCAGGAGTAGTACAATAATGCCATACTTTGAGTCACACAAAAAAAGCTAAACAGTTTTTTGTGTGTTTTGCAATTATTAAAGTTCCTTCTTCATTTTTTTTGTGGGGGGGACTAGGGGTGTTCCATGCTCAAGTAACGGCAACAGGGCTTCACATTTCAAAACAAAGCTTCCTGCTGTTTTTTCTGTATGATCATTATTGTTATTATTATAATTTTTATAAGACACCTTTGCAGCTTGTATCAGTATTTATCAGTTCTATTTCAATTTCAGCTCAACAGTCTTTTCTTTTTCCTTTTCTATAAGAGTCAGCTCTGATGAGATTTGTTTGATTTTCTTGTGTTGGTTTCTTGTGAGCAGTTCTTGATATTTTGCATGGCTTGGTCTTTTTTTTTTTGTTGCTATTTATATATTTGCCTTTTTTCCTGCATTGATTGCTTTGATGGTATGAAGCACAGTTTTGCCTTCATGCAGCTTAATGCTTTTCAGCATGGCAAATTGAGCACCACAGTCAACAGTATTCATTTCCCGCTCCACCCATCCTGCCTCCTCTTCCTTCCTGTCGCCCAAAGTATTATTGGCTTCAGGTATCAACTGTACTGTGAAAACTTAGCAAACTGCATATGTGAAAGTGAAAATTTAATCAGTATATGAAAAATTCTTATGAAGTCAGAAACTAAGTAAATGAGTCAATTTATCTGCATTTTAATGCCTCGGAGATAAAACCATGCAGCCCATTTTACAGAAGAAATGAGGGACCAACATTTAACCATACCATCAATCTCTCAAATTAAGTTAAAAAAAAAGTTTCAGCTTGAATGAAAATGTATTAGCTCATATCCAAAGTCGTTTGCAAGCTTGTTTGTGATTTAAAAGAAATTACAATTACTCTCCAACTTTTTCATTTGCAGTCGAGACATTGTGGAATCTTATCTGCTAATGAATATTACAGTGCTGCCAATATGTATTAGCCCGACACCACCAGAGTAATTAGAAATGCTGCAAAGTGATGAGTATTCACACACTGATGATATTTAGCACCCAACAGCATCATTATCCAGCATTCCAGTGGGGCCATCGCAGTTACCAGGTGGCCGCTTGTGTTTCACAGTACATTTGAGCTTGGTGTTTTTCTTTCTGTACGTCTGTCTGGGCCTCATCCGTCTCTGTTATATTTTCTTTCACTTCTGTCACTCTACCATACACCTCTCCCCTTTGCCTCCCATCGCTCACCCTGCCCCCAGAAAACCACCAGCCCTGCCACTTTCCACCATCTGCTGCCATTGTGATCAGTCTCCCTTCCACAGGACCTCTCATCTGACTGGGATGGCATGTTCCAAGGCTATACCTTACCTAGTGCAAATGAATTCCTGAACCAATTTATGGAGCCTCCTCCCCCAATTCCCCTCCCCCCTGCCTCTCTCTGTCTCTCCTCCATCTCTCCTCCTCCTCCCCCCTTGTAGTCTGTCTCTTCTCCAGTTAAAGTCATATCTCTTCCCCTGTCTGCAGGAATGAATCCTTGCCCTGCTTCCCCCCTTGCTCTCTCTCCTCTTTTTACCCCCCCCCCCCCGCACTCTCCCACCCTTTACATCCACCCTCCCCCAACACGACCTGTAGCCACCGCTGTGTTGCTCCAATTTATGGGTTCATTACAGCAGCTTTCCACGTTAGAAGGAAAGGGGAGAGGTGGAAGGATAGAGGGATGGAGAGAGACAATAGGGGAAGAGACATGGGAAATGAGGGAGGGGAGAGAAAAGCAACACACATGATAAAGATTTATTAAACAGAACAGGACAATAATGCAGCAGTGAAGGTTGGAAAGGAGAGAGTGGAGAGATAGAAGGTAGACAAACTGGCTGAACGATAGAACTGAACAAATGAGATGGAAGAAATGGGGAATAAGAGGCGGATATAAGATGTAGTGATATATTGTAGCTGAACAGAGTGAACAACAGTGTTTCTCTCTATCCCTCTCAGTCATTTGTTTTCATTCTTGGCCACAATTTTAACCCTGGACAGTCTATGTTCGGTTTTTTATGTTTACCCAGCTTACTAAACTGAGCTCGGTTGAAACACTGCTGGCTGAACATAAAAAATCTACCAGTGCATGTTGTGCAACCCTGTCTCCTAAAATTTAGAAGATTTAATTAGGAAATGTATTTATTATTTACTTGAAACTCTTTTAGGGTTGTGTTAAGGCACTCAAAGCACTTGGTTAAGATTAGGGAAAGATAAACGTCTTGCTTAAATAATGAAAAAGTCATCAGAGACTAGAAGCATGACTTCCCAATGCGTGTGGTGTATACACGCAGCATCACCTACTCTAAAAAATAAAAAGGTTGCCTGTGAACATAATCCATGCAAGCAGTTACACTTATTACCATGATGTAACAGAGAAATCTATTTAGTATTACATAAACGTCTGGTGAGATGGTTTTGTTTTCTTATACTCATTATAATTCACAGGAGGAGTTTCTACACGTGTCAGTTGACTGAAGACGATGTTACATGTTCATAACAGAAAGCTGATTTGTGAATTAAAATCTGAAAAACTGCAATATTCTTTCCAAAACAGCATTGTGCCATTTTGATAATATTTCTTTGTCATTAGACAAGAACTTTTGTAGTTTATTGAGAGATTTTCAACCATCTGACAGCTGCTCTGCAAGGGTTATTTTCAGCTGCAGGCAGCTCTCTGACACCTGTGTGCCAAAGTGGTATGATAGACGGAGAGTATGACCCCGCTCACACAAGGATGCAGCACTATTTTTTTTTTTTTCATGCCAGAAAGTCTTGATAGCCTGAGTATTTCACTTCATCTCGCTTTCTGGAAGGCAGGAACATTTCACCACCGTTATTAGGGATGCCATGTCAATCATGAATGTTACCTGTAAAAAAAAAAGAAACCCCAACTATGTCTAATACTAGTAGAAGAAATAATATATTTTTTTGTTTACAGTCAAATTATGTTTTCAATTTCAATTATAATTACTGCACTGCAAACTAAGCCAAAAAAATAAAAAATAAATGCCAGCTGGAACAAGGGAACATTCAGTGGCAATTTATCTTAAATGTGGTCAGTATATAAATATCACACATTACCTTTCAGCTATATTTCTTCTAGCACTAGTGAGCAAAAAATATAGAAGAGGGATTTCTTGGTTGTCTGATTATGGCGACATCTCTCCCTTCAAATAATCCTTCCTTGGAGGTGAGCCGACAAGATTTGAGGTAATAGATGCTTTAGTTTAACATGAACACTGCTCACTGCCAGATGATGCATTTGGCTGGTGAAGTTTTTCAGGAGTCTGTGAGGGGCGAGCGGATTGGTAAATTTAATGTCAGTAGTTTCATATGCCCTTGCAGTAGAATGATAGGATTTAGGTTAATCCTATAAAAAAAGGATGATAGGATTTAGGTTAAAAATAGGTGAAGTGGTCCTTTAAGGCAGGACAACTGCACTGTAGCAAAGAAAAGAAAAACTGCAAACTCATTTTTAATCAAGTAATCCAACAACTCATATTCCTGTCATTATAACACCTTAAATATTGCATTAAACACAGGATTTTGCTTTAGTGTTGCTTGCTGGCCAAAGATTGCGATAGGCCTTTGTGAGGCAGATGAATTATTCGCAGCTCATTGTGATTCACAATAGAAACAGTGGACTGGATGTTTTCCCGGCATTATGCACTTCCCTGACTGACGTCAAGCCATAAGCCATAATTTCCTCCACTGATTAGCTTATTGTTCTCTCACACTACTTTTGTTTTCAACACACATTTAATACTTACTTTTCTATTTTAATGTTTTGGTTATGCTTTTCAGTAAGATCTCTTGCCATCGCTGGTTCTTACAAAAGCTTTGCTTTGTCTTTTTTGGCCGTGTGAGACTGAATCTGATATCACGGCAGCTCATCCTTTTGTGCTTTTGAAGCTTGTCTAACCAACATTCAGCCGTCATTATTCTACTCTGAACTGAATTTAAATGGTCACGATGTCCATGAGTGAGCCACTCATCAAGTAGATACAAGCTGAGCTTTTGTTCTCTAAAAACATTTTTGAATGATTATCTCTGCCTGCAGTTATAACTGGATAAATTACAACACATAATGCAGCACACATTGCACTTTAGCCATCCACACAAGTCAGACTTTGCCACACACATTCAGCAGTCATAATGAAATACACTTCAGTGGGTCACCATTTATATAACAGTGACTTGTCAAGATTGATTACTAATTAGCAGGAGGTCAGACCACAGTTTTTCTCCATAGAAAAATCCACATTTTTATAAATTATGATTTATGATTCATTGCAGTAAACCTACACTAATAGCAGGGGGATTCAGAAATAATTGAATTAATTGTTTTGGCTGTGTTATTCATGCAGGCAGTGCTTTTTAATAAGTCTATAACTCATTAATACAAGCAGTAGAGGTGTCAATTTAAGGTATCAAACACCTGATGGAAAATGTTCCCAGGGATGTGTAATTTATCCTGATTTCCTGTGAGTATTAAATACTACTGTTTGTATGCAGGAAGGTGGATAGGTTAGGACGTAGGTGTTAATACCTGAGGTGCAGAACGATATAATTAAGGGTTTAATTATATCTTAACAGGCTCATCAGTATGCCGTGCAGTGACTCACGATTGTCTGATGAATGTTTTAATATTGAATAACACCATTAATGCAAGTGCCTCTCGAACATAAACATACACAAGACTTAATGGGATTATATCCTAACTGGAGATTAAATAGAACTTAATGAATTGCTGTCATCATCTAAACAGCAATGTCCTTTTTAAATAGATGACAACAAGCAAGTCCCTGGAAACAAATAAGATGTTTCTAAAGCGCTTACAGCAGTGAAGTAAATGTAAGGGGCTAAACATTTTCTGCTCCTCTCCTTCATCTTTTCTTCTACTCCATTAGTCGACAAGGTCCACTGTTCTGTCTTTCAACAAGTGACACGTCAGTCAGTGCAGTTAAGTCTGATTAAGATTTTTATCATTTCGCAGACAATGTCTTTGTGTAACAGCCTGCAGTCAGAGGTTAGAGCCCTCTCCGTAACCTCTCTGTGATGTTTAACTACCTTTGAAGTTTTCCCAACACCAACACAAAGACAAGCTCTGTGGGCTTAAGTCAGTTGGTGCTTCTGAAGAGATTAAACAAGTGTCTGTGTGTGTCAGACAGACAGAGAGAGAGCATTCACAAGTTCCAGTCACAGCAGATTACAATGTTTCTGATTTACAAGTGAGTGTTGCCGACCCAGGCTGTTTTGACAGCGAGAAATATCTGAGTATCTGAGATATGTGTTTAATATCTGAATGTTGAGGCCCGAGGCGATGTGAAATTCAAATCAATTCAACTGCTGAGAGAAGTGTCGAACTGCAGGATGTCTTGTGAGGCATTCTGGGGGCAAGGCAAGAGTTGAAACCAGAAGATTATAAGTCACTGTATAGTCAGAACCCCAACAAGATGAGACTAAAGCAGAAAATCTGTGGGTTTTAGCAACACTTTGATACTTTTCAAGGTCATGTTGAGAAAGTTTTTTAAAGTTTTGCTGAGATCACAAATGGGCCTCGAAAAATGAGCGGCATAGCCACCTTGATTCAAAACCCTGAAGTCCTGTGATTCGACAGAGACACCTACTGTGTCCTCTGTGGCTTCTATCATTCTCTTTGATGTTGGGATGAGAAACAATTCCTCACATGAAAGATAGAAGTCTTCAAAGTTTCCTCTTTTTCTTTCTTTCGTGTTTTACCCAAGGCCTTGGGCTAAGTACACACACTAAGTGGGAAGTGTGTGAGACATATGTGATGGATCGAAGGGGAAGAAAACCTGAGAAAGAGAATGAAAGAGTTTTTTTAAGAAGCAGACAGGAAGAGACCTTGGAGTGCAGGTTAAATAGGGCTTTAAGTCCAGCTCCCACACCCGGAGTAGAAGACAAAGATCTAGCTCCACGGTTTGCCTCCTTCACCAAAATGGACACCCGTTTTGCTCTGCTTTCCTTCGCCTTTGTTATTCAATGTGAAATCCAAATCCCCGGTCGAAGAAAGTTAACCTTTAGCGGCAATAAATTCACTGTCATGAAAATTCATAACAGTTTTGACTTGCTCTTTCAGAATGTAAGCACCCTAGACTGAGATGGATGGATGTATTTACATTTAACAAGGATTATGGAAGAAAAAAAAAGACGAGAGATTTGCCAAAGTATTTGTTTATGCTTGCACTTTCATTTTCTTAAGTAAATGGTTTTTGGAGATTTTTAGAGCTCCTCTCCTCAGGTGAAACTGTATTCCTCTTTCTTTTCTTCTTTGTTCACAGAAGCGCTTAGCCCAGCAGCTCTCAAACGGCACCCGTCACCATTGTCGTTTCTGCCAAAGGATGATAACTCACAAAGACCACGAGGTTATAATTACAGTCTTCCCAGTTTCCACTGAATAGGACACTTACCATATGGGAACTGAACAGCGTGAAAGAAAACACTCCGAAACAAGAAGAAAGTCAGAAAAGTGATTCATTGTTTCTGTGAGGGAGAGGAGTAGCAGCGAGTCGGAAGGAAAAAAAGATCTAAGTGAGGGCAGAAGAAAGGCAACAAAATGAAAGATAGCGCCGAGGAAAAGTATCTCTCTCGTTCGCAGATGTAACTGTACGAGATGGGAAGCAGATGTTTCGTCGGACAGGCGGGCCATTTGGTCACACGAGTCCACAGCATAACACATGTCAAACCTTAATGCTTCACTGTAGATAACACTCATCACTTCTCACACTATCTACACAGCAGGGCACGTCCTTGATAAGAAACGATTTTGGCCAGAAAAGACGTTTTTAAACCTTTTGTTTAACTCTAAATGAGATATGGCTGAGCTGCGTCTTGTCAGCACTCTATTAAAAAGAAAAGTGAAGTCTTGTTTTTACAATAAAAGAGAAATGATCTGTGTAAAAGTAACTGCTCTTTTTTTTTATCCAGGTTGAGCTTTAAAGTGAACGCAGAGACTCAGGCATTGCTCAGTGCTTTATTTCAGCTTGGAAAACTGATTTTAAGTCGTGTTTTTGGACTAATGAAGTATGACTGCAGCGAGTGAGGATTATGGATGTTAGTTTAAGAGAGTCTGGATTTCGGTTCCACAAGAACAGATTACCATGTTGTCTCTGTGTCTGCGTTGTGTCTTGCTGAGGAGACACAGAAAGAAAATATTCTCCGAGTACGTCCTCGGTGACACAGCCGAGTTGAAAAGCCTAAACATGATTATCCAGCCCCTTCAGGATTTTACAGAATTATTGCAACTAACGCTGTATTTTGTGGCATCTTCTTTTTGGAAATTACAGAGCAAATTGAAACACTTGATCTGCAGAAAAATGATTGGTGGAAAACAGCAAACTGTGAAAAGACAGAATTGCAACAATCTGCTTGTTGACAATTGTTGTTGGTACTGTGTTGTGTTAAACTTTGATGTTCGCAGCTCAAACTAAGGTATTTTTGAATGTATTTGTTTAGTCAATTTCCTGTGTACGGTGAGTGTTTTGAGGAACAAAATGAATGTTCATGTTGCTGTTGTGTATTTAAATATCTGTAATATTATTTTAGGTATTCTTATTTTATTGACTCAGTTCAGTACGTCACTTTTCAAAATACATTTCATTTGATTTTCCTGTTGAGGAAATAAACAGACATAAGAAAGATAGATTCGTAAGAGATTAACTAAAAAACAAGATTTTATTCATGCAAATCCTTGAGAACTGAAACAAAGAAGACACAGTCAAAGGCATTTTCAGCCACTTTTATGCAAATTCCAAGTAAATGAAAATGTCTAGGATTTCTGAAAGCTGTTATACAAATCATATCACCCACTGAGTGCTTATTTAAGAACATATATTCACTGTAAACACACCTCCTCTGTACATGACACACACCGGCATAATGGATGGATGCTGAATTCCATTCATACATATGAATATTACATTATTGTCCTTAGCCATATCATCCACTGAAAACTTCCATCTTTTTTCTTTTTTAGCATTTTACAGTTTTTCAGGTTTTTATGACCTCCTTGGGACACAAACAGCATGTGTAGTTCACATGTGTAACGTCACGTTATCAAGACCAGCGGTGCACTGTGGGAGCTTTTCTATGTGATAGAGCCCACCTGCCTAATCCTCTGTCTGTGGTAACTGATCTGTGTTGGCCACAGGTCATGTGTGAATGCATTATAAATCTCTCTGCTGTGGACTGGTGTGTTTAACCCAAGGAACAGAGTGCTGCATTAGATGTCTACATTCATCAACAGGCTGGAGGTTATCATGAGCATGTGTGTGTGTGTGTGTGTGTGTGTGTGTGATTGCGTGTGTGCGTGTGTTTGTTTGTGGTGCAGTGCATTTCTTCACATTTGTGTGTATGAATGTGCATATTATTGTTGACCCCGTTCTATTACACACAACCTGCTGCTCCCACTCTCCTGCCACTAGAAAACTTCATGGCCGCTTTTATTGAATTATCTTTTATTTGGCCGTATCGCAGCACGTCTTTGCCAGTCTTTGAAAGTGCCGCTTTCATAAGACACTGATGACACAGCTCATTGGATTTAGCGCCTAATCAGAGGCTTTTTAATGTATTCTCTGTGATTCATGAGATTGGATCCATTTATGAAGATTTATGAAAAGTCTCTCATTTGCATCTATGGGAAGAAAGGGTTTGGGTATTTCAGGCTCCTTTATCTGCGCTCCTATCTTTTTTTCATTTCAGCAGAGGGGTTTATCTGGGATTTAAAATGTGAATCATAATCACCCCTCCAAAACACATTTTCAGTCTAAGATTGGATTTTTTGGGAAATATTGAATGTTGCTACTTCAAGCTACCATTTGTGCCTGTTTTGAATAGGTGTTCCTTATGATGGGATAAAACCATCTTCATTTGCATGTTTTTCATGAAATTATTTAAACCGTTAATCTTTTTACCCAGAAAATATCTTTTAATTACTGTAATTCAATATCATTTTCTATTTTTTGGTTAGTCTAATAATAAGCATCTTTCCTAACAGCTCTATTTTTCTTAGAAGCCAAGAAACAAGTTCTCACAACACACAGCACCAGCAGTATCATGTCTATTTCTTTTAGTGTCAGTCTGAATGTCATCTCCACGTCTTCCTGCAGGTGTGATCCGTGAGAGCTACCAAAAGGGTCGCGACCAGCTAGTTCCAGTGACCTTGTTGGCCATCGCTGTCATCCTAGCCTTTGCCATGGGCGCCATCTTCTCTGGCATCATCGTCTACTGTGTCTGTGACCACCGGCGGCGAGACATGGACCTGACAGGCCGCAAGGAAAAGGACAGCCACCACCTTCACACCCGCCGGGGATCCATGAACAGTGTGACCAAGCTGACTGGCCTGTTTGAGACACAGGCCAAAGACGGTCGCCCCGAGGCAATCCTCACCCCTTTGATGCACAACGGGAGACTGAATCAGAATGGGAAGATGCTGATAAAAGCGGACCAGCACCACCTGGACCTCGCTGCTCTGCCAACGCCTGAATCCACCCCCATGCAGCCTCGTCGTAAGCCCAGCCGGGGCAGCCGGGAGTGGGAGAGGAACCAGAACCTCATCAACGCTTGCACCAAGGACATGCCACCAATGGGCTCTCCTGTTATCTCTACAGACCTTCCCCTCAGGGCTTCACCGGGGCACATCCCCAGTGTTGTAGTCCTGCCTCTGCCACAGCATCAGCACCAGCTCCAGCCTCATCTGCAGCAGCACCAGCAGTCCTACCAGCACGAGTACGTGGAGCAGCCCCACCACAGTGACCTCAGTATGGGCCACAGTGTCATGGACGACCAGGGGGCCACCCTGGAGTACAAGACAGTCAAGAGCCCCTGTCACAACCTCACCATGGTGGATCCTGATGCGGTGATGCCACCACGCGTTCCCCAACGAGAGGCCTCTCTTACTATCCCTCCGGCCGTCCCACAGATGGGCAAACGCCTGGAGGTGCACTCGTCAGTCTACGGGCTCCGGAAGGGATCGGCATCTGCCGCTTCCGGATCCTCCGTCCTCAAGAAGCACAATACCAATTCATCTAACTCCTCCCATTTGGCGAGACATCACAGCTTCAACCGTGTGGAGACTCCTCCCCCTGCACCTCAGAGGGTGGACTCTATACAAATGACAGCACAGGGCATATCTCTGTCAAGGCAGCCTGGAATGAGCTCCTACGGTTCACTGCCTCGAACGGGCATTAAGTATCTCAAGCCTGATGTCCCCCCCAAACCCTCCGTAGTCTCACTCTCGACAAAAGTCAAGTCCAGTGACTCCTGCACATAGTCAGCTAGTTTGCCAGTCAGTCCAATGTGAACGGACAGTAGTGAAAGTTTTTTTCTGAAAGAGAGAAAAAACGGAATACTGTACAACTTGCATCTCCTTTTAGTGTTTTTTTGTTTGTTTGTTTTTGGTGTACAGTACAGTGGAAAATGCAACACAGTTTTTTTAAGAAAACACTTTCTTTTTATATAAATATGTAAATAATATACAAATGGTTGTCGTCATTTGTTGCCGTCATTGAGCTCATGCTCTGGCTGGCTCTCAGTTCCTCTGTAAACACACATGGGAACATGTGCTACTGAAACAGAAGAAGATGATGCTGTCCTGAATATTTCAACCAACGGCGCCCTGTAGCATCCAAGGCGGTGGCTCTCTTGTTCGTGGTGTCTCTGGCCACTGAGACTTGACCTGATACTTTATCATGTTGGTATAAGTACATAAGAAGACAGCACGGGGGGTTGGAGAATAATTGTTGTACAGTACCTTGAGGACTGGGAAATCTGAGCGAGCAAACACTCAGAGAGATTGAGCTCGGACTGAAAGGACAGACAGCTGCCTGGGTTCTGTGAGAAACTGTGAAAAGCCTCTCAGTGTTACAGCAATCAAGTCCAGCCTGGGTTTGACTGAAAGCCTGGGCCAGAGGAATCTTCTACTGTACTGGTTACTGAATAACACATGACTGTTAATACTAATAGCTTGTTGTATTTATTTTTATGAAGTGCTTTTGAAAAAAAAAGACTGACTTTTTAGGCTCGGAGAGAGAGAGAGAGGACAGAGAAGAGATCTTTTAATATTAATTAATCAAGTGTGAGAAAAAAAATAACGTATTTAAAGTCATTAAACTGGAGCCTGTAGAACTTTCTTGATGACTAAAGGTCCACTAGGTCTTACTGTGTGCTCAGTGGGACCTTCAGCTTGAGATATATGTGACCTCTGTGAAGAGGAGGAGATATTTATTTAAACTGTGCCAGACAGGGACTTTTACCTTCATGGACCAGAATTTCCATTGTTTTAGACCAATCATAAAAAAGACTTCCTGAATCTCACCCTTTCACTCCTCCAATGAGCACCACCGCCCCCTACCCCCCCACCCCAATCAGCACTGTGGTTTTGTGTGAGTCAGTAACATTTGTCCTGATTGGTTGCTGGCTTACCAGTGCCATCAAAGCTCACTGTTGCATGTTGCAAATATAAGAGAAGCAGCTGCAGCAACAGTACGGGAATCTCCATACACACATACAAAAAGAAGACGTTGCAAGCAAACAGCGCGATGCCTCCAATCTCGGAAAATAACGTTTTCTTGCGGCGTCAAGCAGATGAGCAGGTGAAAAAGAAAACTATAAAAACATCTGTAATGCCTGCTTCTTTTTCCACATGTAAATTTGTGCCTTACACCCTAAAGTAGTGACAATGTTTTCTTTATTAGCTGTTAACTTTGTCTCCTTGTAGTATTATTTTATTTTTCTTACGTCATGATATTTCCCTGGTTTGATAAAATGCAATTAAAGAATGTAGGTGTTATTGTTGTAATTCTGGTCCCTAGACATAACACACTTACAGTCTGGAGGGAAGAGAGGAAGGACGATTCCCTCTCTGCTTTCACTCTTTCTCTCTCTCTCACACACACACACACACACACACACACATACACACTCATCTTTGTGGTTCATTTCTGATTGTGCCATTAATGCGCTTAAAGCAACCCTTTATGTTGTGCTGGCAGTGTCGATGAAGACGTTGTGAGTGTTTTTGATTTTATATTTTATACAATTTAAAAGTCCTGGTATTTGTTTCTATTTTTTTTTTTTTTGCTGTCTGTTGGTTTGGAGTGATGGTTGATTGACTGATTAACTGAGCAATTAACATTTGTTACTTGAGAAGGCCAATGTATGTGTATCTTTCAGGTGCACTGCAATAATATTGCAACGTCAACACTAACAAACATACAGTATGAGATACACATAAGCACCCAGTGTACTAACACAGTTCTAGGCTTCTTTTGTGCATTGTAACACTAACTCAGTAGGCAGTTGCATAAACAGGCTGGTTCCTGTGAACAAAGTTGACTTTTTAAAACAACAATAATAAAAAATGTACCCTATTTAACCCCCTTTTTGTACGAGAAAACACAGTTTGAGGAAGTTTAGAGATGCGTTTTTGTTTTGCTTCACTAACTCTCATTATCAAGGCCGTATGAATGGCTGAGAGTTTGACTAATAAGACCTTTTTTTGCATTCACTTCCTTTTTACTTGAGGATTTTTATTGACCACCTCCCCTCCAACACTTAAATCAACGGAGCACTCCCTTAGTGTTGTATGTGTAGATAGGTAAAAGTTTCTTTGATATCAAGCAATTTTCTGTCTCTCAATGGAGGAAAGCCAACTATGTCTCAATCCACAGCTAACGTGAGAAGGACGTGTAGGATCTGTGACCTAACTAATGTGTATTGCAGGGTTCGGTTGCAAATGACAGGGTCATTGGCAACAGATTAGTTTGAAAGGAAGGTGCCCCTTCAGAAATTTGGTCTGGGTTCAGTTGAGACAGTTATCCTAGTGATTACTTAAAGCTATGATCTTCACAGTGCAAATGGTCCAAGATTAGTATGAAAGGGTGTGCTTACTCCAAACTTCCAGAATACCACTGCATTGTAGACTGGTTACTGGGCACTACAAGGCCCTATTTAAACCCTCCAGTGTATTGAGGAGTGCATAAACCAGCAACTTTCCCAGGCCTGGAATAATGCTGATCTACAACTAAATATTTCTTGTCTTGAAATGTTCCGTTGTGGTGGCTCTCACCTTGGAGAATTGCCTTGTCCGCACAGAATGTGAACAAGAAAATCTGTTGGGTCAGAGGGTTAAATGTCCACATCCTGTGTTGATGAGTCAATTTTGCTGTGGGTGCATTTAAGATTCTGTAACATCAAGTGTTTTGATGTCAGAGCAGGGTTTGAACATTTTTAAAGACTTGATTGGGTTTGACTGTGAAGTCTGCTGTGGACAGTGAGGTTCTTTGGTGTGTGCCTTTTTTGTCTTTCACCCTTGTTATAATACACTGCTATTAGATGCAAATCGACTCTCTTCTCAACTTCTCAACCTTTTGAACTTTGTAAGCTTGTAAGATATTGTGACGTCACAAAGTTTTTTGCCCTACTCTCTTCACTTCCTTAACATCTGATTCACAGCTTAATGTATGTTGTAAAGAAAAAAACTCTTTAATTTAATGCAAAATGTAATTAAAAAAATGAAAATAAAATTCTTGTCATGAAGACTGTGATATGTCCTTGAATTTTTCACTTGTTTCTCTGCCTGAGGTGGTTATCTCTATACTAAGAAGATCTTAAACACTGTTTGAGTTTTGCATTATGTGATGTGAAATTTCTTTCAACTAAGAATTCATT
Organism: Dicentrarchus labrax; assembly: GCF_905237075.1. Lineage (NCBI taxonomy): Eukaryota > Metazoa > Chordata > Actinopteri > Moronidae > Dicentrarchus > Dicentrarchus labrax. The sequence continues at coordinate 13,842,260 of NW_026136714.1, forward strand.
TTAAGAAAAAAATGTACTTGAGTGACCTCAAGTACATTTTTCTGCTTCCCCTCGAGATCCGAAAAACTTTTCTTTAGAATATGATTCTACTTCTGATACAAAGCACATCTAAGTGGATGAAAGTACTTTAAACTGAAGTGAAACTTATTTCTGTAACTTCATTTCTAAAAACTTGAAAAAAACACTAGGTTATGAGCAGAGGAAAGAGGCCTGCCCTATATTGTACTATTGATCCCGTCGGTTAAATGAAGCAAACTATTTGATGGAGCTTGGGGGCAGCTTTCCGTTTGGCAGATTGATACAGAAGGCACTCTAAATCACCTTTTAAACTACAATACCTAATTGTCCACAAAGGCATTAGCAGTTCATAAGTATAGTGCAGGTTTGGGGTAAACCATTTAATCCCATATAGGAAATCAATAAACTCTTCAAATATATTCTCAAGGCAATTGCAAGGAAATGTATGGATTCCAAAAAAGTGGGTAATAGTTTATGTTTCTTTTAGTGCATTTCAAAAGTTGGTAAACAATAGTTTCCTTCCAAGTTGGCCATATCAACATCATAAGTAGATAATATTCCAATGTTGTGTTTACACCTTGTTTTTGCTCCCCCAAGTGGCCAAAAGAGCAACAAAAAAATTAATAAATCTCAGTTTAAGTCTTGACAAAAAATGAGGAACAAAGCTAATATGACGTGGCAGAAGGGTTTAAGAGCGACTCCTTTACTGTACGTAAAAAGTGAAAGGAGCCACGGCACGTGTCTGCTTAGTTTGTTGCTAAAGGAAGTATGTAAACTAAGCAAAAATTTGGCTGAAGAGGGGAATTAACTAGCTAATGTAAAGGAGAAACCCGGTTAAATATAAAAAGTGCTAAAGTCTTTCTATGTCTGTCTCACATTAGAATACCCATTATACTATTACTGCACATTCATGTCTCTGGTTTAACACAGATCTTAAAGATAACCCGGAGAATCAGTGCTGACTAATACTGACCAGAACAGCTCCTATTTCAAATGAATGTCTCCACTTTCATAGGTTAGCACATCCTTGGTATCATTTTGTCAGGAAATGTGGCTTTGGCAGGTAGTGTGACACTCCCCCCTTTGATCCTGAGGTGAGTCATAAGTTACAAGTACAAGTCAGACTGCGCATGGAGATCAGATAACCAGGATGTGGTGCAGCTAATGAGGCCTGTCGCTGCCTCCACAATGCTGCTTTGTGTTTCTCCATTCAGGCACCCGTGTGTTGTTGTACTATTCAGAGATCAAGATTCAGATATTCACCACTAAATCTTTTCCAACATGACAAGAGCACAATCACATCTAGTGGTGACTAGTGTGAGCTGGTATTATCACAGAGTTAGTCAGAGTGCCACTTGGTGACCTCAAAGGTCAGTATTTAAGGGGTCAAAACAGGTGAATCCTATGTCTTTGTGTGTGTGTGTGTGTGCGGGGGGGGGGGGGGGGTTTGATAGATCCAGAGATAAAAAACAACATGTCATTGTCAGGACAGATAGAGCTTTGAAATGCATGCAAGTAATCCAGTGCATGCAACTTAATCTGTATCAATACTAACCTAATATAAACCACAATCCTAATGTAATGAGAGGTTTTATCATTTTAGCACACTTTAGTTAGTGAATAGATATTATGTTTCTCACTTGTCTCTAAGTTGATATCAGTGTAATACTATAGTGTTAGTGTATAACACTCTATGTGTTTATAAGTTCTCTTAAATGTTATGAATATAGTCGTTCACTTTTAAAATCAGGATCACAAATGTGGTGTGAGATGTGCTCAGAGTGCACAACATACTTATTGTGTGAATACACATAATTATGTTATATTAGAATAATCATGTTGCTGTAGATTAGGATTCCATTCACTGCATCATGGAAAATATAGTTTCTGTTAATATAACTGAGGATCATTTGAATGGACACAGTGTCAGTTCACAGTTTGTGTTGCTTTAGCCGACACTGCTTAGGTCCAGGGTGGCCAGTCTGCAGCTGCTGCAATTTTTTTAATGGCCCACGGTAAACTTAAACTAGAATGTGGCTTTAGCATATATCTAAAATAAAATTAACTGTATGTATATTGCACATCCTAGTTTAAACACTGACTGCCTGGTCCATTCCCTAACCAGTCCTTCCAGAAAAATGCGCAGTTTTTTTGTGATTGTTGCGGGCAAAAATCCTTGATTATGCAGCACGTTTTCTTAAAAAATGCGATTGAATATTTATGCAATTTTATGCGATGAAATTGCGGGAACTTGCAAAAATTGCGGGAACTTGCAAAAACTGCAGTTTGATGACTTTTATTACTTCCTATGATAAGCAAGCATCACACATCACAGAAAGTGCTGGGAATATTTAAGTTCTCATCTTGTTTTATTTCAGACGTTAATAAACACATGGCTCAAACTTACAAAACATTGATTTTTTCCAAGTTCTGTAGCTTTAAAAAAGGAATATGCTACAACTTCTGTAAAAATGAATAAATAAAATATAAAAACATTAAATGTGTGTTTCCTGTTTTACAGACATCTTCTGTTAAAATAAGTGCTTCCAATGCACAAAGTGCAATCTCTTACTGTAACGCAAATTTACATACTACTAATATACTTACAACTGTAAGGTTTTCATTGCGGGGTTTGCAGCTTTTCGATGATGTTCACGTCGCGTAATTATGTCACTTCATAACGTTCCCATGGCAACACGGGAAAATGGCTGCTCTTGAGTGAAGTAAACGCAACATTTTTCACCTTTCTGCTAAGATATATGTGACTTTTTTGCAACGAAAATGCATGGATTATGAAATCATGCAAGCCCCAAATATTTTGCGCGGAAATTGGCAATTCATGCGGTGAAAGTGCCACGTATTTGAAAAAATGCGGCCAGCATAAATATGCGGACTTTGGCTGATTATGCATTGAATTATGCGATCGCATAATCGCGTTTTTCTGGAGGGACTGCCTAACAGGTTATCTTGTTCTTATTTTGCACTGTTTATTGAACACTTTCATAGGTTATTGAAATTTAGTAAAATGATGCATAAACTCTTGGCAGAGAAACCAATATTTGATCATTTCTGCCGGTTCTGTTTGTTACATCTTAATAGACTGACAGATTTACATATAGCATCATCATCTTTTAGGTGGTGAGTGGGACAAGAGTCAAATGCATCATATGTTTTATTATGTATTTTATGTCATAAATCACTTTAGTTAACCTTTATGTCCAGAGTTGTACCTGTACACTTTGTATTATATGTTAATTATTCTTTCACAGAACCTCTTCTTTCAGTGTAGTCCAGTTACAAAATGATTTTTTTAGTTTATTTGGTGTTCTCATGTGAGAAGTGTATTTTGTCCACTCCATTTATATTAATGAGGGTAGAGTAAATATTAGAAACACCTCTCAGTGTAATGCAGTACAATTTGGCAGCACAAACTACAGCCTCCGAAATGACCATGAAGGGTAATCAACACCTCTGAACAAAAACTGGACATCATAGCCTTCATGAAAGTTGGATTTATTGCAGGGGTGTTAGACTCCATTAGTTTTAGGTGTACCAACTAATTTGGCAACTGAGTGTAATTTGTACAGGATTTCAGGCAGAGGGGCAACAAGAGTGCCAAAGAGAGAGAGAGAGAAACCTGTCGATGGAGGATTACTTGATGCTATCTGTCCCAGTAGAAAATCTAAGAGATTGCTGTGGTTTTATGGCTTCACACACTAATACATCTTAATGCACTGTAATGAGTAAGTATGAATTGCTCTTTGATTAGCAGTTTCTATAGGAATACCATATGCTGCAAATCTTTCCAGCATAAATCAGTAGCAGTCAATCTGGCTCATGACCTGACATTATGACCTGTCGATCCAAGAGCTCGATGGCTCTTTTCCCTGCCAGCGACAGCAACCGAGGGCAGCCTGCCAGACTTTAAACAATCCTAGCAATAAACCAGCCAGCAGACCAGCTAACCAGTCAGCCAGCCATTAAACCCTCCAGCTAGCCTTTAAGTAAAGCATGTAGTAGTCACTCATGCATCCGTCCGGCCCCTGCCCCCACCAGACCAACCCAACTCTAATCCACCCTGGCCGTGGCCCGGCAGTGCTCATTTCGAGTGCCCCACAATCTGTGGTCACAACAAGCTTAGTCGTGTGCTAATCCTCGCCGTCCTATCCAGCTATCATTATCCCCGCACTGATACTGTCTGCTTCTGCCGCTGCTCTTAATGGCACACATCCCAGGTTTTTATAAATGCATTTTTCTGCCAAAAACACAAAAGAAAGGGACACAAAGGCACAAAAAGATAGACAGATAAACAGACAGGAAGAGATAATTATCTGCCTTGCCAAAAAAAAAGCCTGCATAGATTCGAATAAAGTCAAAATACAGTGAGGCAGACAGACACACACATTTGAGCACACACACACATTAGCAGACTATGTGTCCCCTGTGAATTAATATGACTCTCTATGAGTCATTAATGGAGGTCAATAGGCCCCTTAATGGTCATTCTCCATGTTGGTTGGTTTGTCGTTAATGTGTCATAGTATAAGTACATATGAGCTTCATAGTGGAGTCTCTGTGTCTGTTTTAGTTATGTGAGTGTGTGTGTGTGTTTGTGTGTCTGTATGTGTGTCTGTATGTGTGTCTGTACAATGTGCATGGTAATTTACTTTCTGGGAGTAAGTTTGAGGAACATGGGAGGAGTTACATTCAATAATTAAACATCAGTGGATGGATATAATTCCAAAACTGTTCAAATTTAATTAGCCTACTTTTAGGCCAATAAATAAAGGATTCCATATTTATTCCTGGGAGTGTGGAAAAGGCCATTTAGACCTTCATTTTGTGAAACAGAATTTTAAGAAGTTATGTCAGATAATCTTATTTTAGTTTAGAGCATCCAGTTACAAGGTAAATATTATTGAACTGATAACAATAATTAAAAAATAAAAAGCTGTGTAATAAGAAAACAGTAAAAACAAGATACTTTTAGAGACTTATTTCGTCTTCATCCTAAAAGCCTTTTCACTTGTAAAGTTAAATGTGAAAAAGTAACATAAGTAAGCTAAGCAGCCGAATACGGTTATGTCAAAACAAAATAACAGTCTAATCTTACATTTTTCTTTATTTTATATATATATATATATATATATATATATATATATATATATATATATAATACAAATACTAACAAGCTCTACACTGCAACAACAACAATGTCTCTTCTCAAACAAGTCAGCTAGAAACACAAAAAAAGGGTCAGTTGGGGAAGTTCAACTCATATTATTATTATAGCTTTAAAATCCTGACTATGACCCTGATGGTGTCTGTCTGTCTGTTAGGTTTCCCCTATCAGTGTGTTATGCTGTGTGTGTGTGTGTGTGTGTGTGTGTGTGTGTGTGGTGTGTGTGTGTGTCTGTATGAATGCCTCTAATCCTGGACTCTGAGGAAAAACAATCTTCCAGAGGAGATGCTCATTGTTGCTCTAAACCCGCCCTGACAGACTCCTTTTACAATAAACTACAATATAACAGAAAATACTTGATTGGTGTTACTGTTTGTGCACTTTTGTTAAGTATTATAAGGGTATAGAATGCCAAACCATTGTTACAACTTAATGTTTAATACTGAATATAATGTAATGATTTTACAAAAAGTAAATAAACCATCGTATAGTGGTAATCTACGCTTTGTAGAGGATCTCTGTGGTTTAATAGCCAGCAACAATCTTTCACACTGTGCCTTATGTCTTCTGCACTGAACAATATCTGCTCCACTTCATATTAAGCTGATTAGGTCTTGCAGTAATCTGGACGTTGGCCAAAATTCAGTGCAGAGCAGACATTATTGCCTTGTCGAATACATAAAAGCACACTGGAGACATTTTATCCTTGTAGGAAGTGCATTAACACATCCCAAGCACTTAGGCTGCACTAAATGTACCTTTAAGGCATTTAGGTGGCCTTGTTCTGAAGTGGAGAGACCTGTAAAGGTGTAAACAATGAAATAGGCCTCCATTCTGTTGCTGTTATTGAATCATGAAGAGCAAGGACAAATGTAAAATACAAAACAGAGAGACTGACTTTAATTATGACATTTTCCAGATATACTGATTAAACAAGAGTAGTTTAGTTAATGGTTGTATTAATAATGTCATAGCCTTATGATTATGTAAGTGTACCTTGATGCATTCTTATGAAACATGTAATGCCCACATTCGTACAAAATTCAAAATGTGTGTCATTTCTAGAATTCCATTAGCAATAAACATTTTGTTCCATGAACTTTAACCAGGAATTGATTACGATTTCTGATATGATGGCTCACTGAGAAAGCAAGATGCACTGAAGGGATGGATAGCACACAAACACCAACACTGTACATCGTGGTGATAACAGCCTATTCTTGTATGATTTCCAGCTTACTAAAGCATGTATCATTCAGCTCAAACTTCTCAGAACACGAGAAGAAACCAGCAGACGATTCTCAGAAAGGATTCGCAGGAACGAGGGCGAGAGCATCAGTCTCTCACGCTTTGAAAAAAGCCTTGGGCTGTGAAGAAGCAGCAAGAGGAGTATACCTCTGAGACTTCTGATGGCAGAGTGAGCAGGGAAAAGAGCCAAGCCTTGTTCTGCCGTTATAAGCCCTGCACTGCATACATTGACGAACGAGCAGGGGAGAAATTGGCATTGGGAATAAGGGCAAGACGGTGTAAATTTGGAGCACAAAAGGCTTAAGGGGGCACTGTGCATGCATCCCTGTTGCCCCGCACACACATACAGTAGAGTATGCACGGGGCTTAAGAGGTGGCTGAGGAGAATGACTGGCGAGGGGATCAAAACAAAGCCCATGGGTGAGGTTGGAGGGAAGCTCAGGGACTTGGGATGGAAGTCTTCTTCTCATCTGACGGTCATATGCACATTCGGAGGTGCGCGCACACACACACGCATTTTCAAGAAGTCGAAGAGCATAATGACCATAAGAGAATGAGAGATAACCCCAAAAAAACAGACACACAACCATCAGGAGAAAGTCAAACTCACATGCATCCTTGCACACATACACACAGAATAAGACTCTAACTGGCTGATATTGCCAGGAGTGCAAGGATAATCCTATGAAACTGTGTTTGTGTGGAGAAACTTAGTTTCAGTGGCCAGGAGAAAACACCCTCCAAAAGTTGAGAGGAGATGCCAATCAACTTTATACCATCATAATCTGTGACCTGGTTTCTCAATGCTGTCAGCCTCTTTGAGGGGTGAAAATAACAACAACACAGCTACATCCAATTATTTCCGTTTCAGGGCATTTCAACATTTTCTGTAAACATGCCTGCTATTTTCATAGTCACAGTTTGGAGCTAGCGATTGGGCCGATCAAAACACCATATGGGTATATATAGTGTGGAGCAAATAGTGTGAATTGTATTTGCAAACTGATTTAGTGTGATGTAGCCTCCCTCCAACAGTGTAGGTTCAGCGAGTGGCAGGAAAATGAGGTGATAATTTACAGAGAACCAAAAAGTCAAATTTATGGGAGTGCAGCTCCCATTAATGGTGTCATCCTGTGAGGAGCCCAGAGTCACAACCGGGGTGACAAAGATAAAAATGGGGGATGACATTTGATTTATGATTTTGCATATGTTGTTAATTTCACACAGTACAGACCAATCAGGGTGTTTGAGAATAAACAACCCACTCCCAAAGCTATAACCCCGTGCTGTCAGCTTCTTGAATAAAAGTGAATCTAGGACTGATTTTATGGGAGTGACAGCTACATTAAAACTATCAATTTGAAGTCAGAAGCTATTTCAAGAGTTGTAGCCTGGCTTTCTATGTCTCACAAAGATGTAGCACAAAAAAATGGTTTGTGCTTGTGTGCAATCTTGAAATACAAATCCTGAAGATCTCAGTTTCTATTGAAAATTCTTCCTCTTTTTCTGTGGATGTTAACCATGAATATAGCAGAATAGTCTAAAGGTGTCAGTATTCTTAAGCTCAAGTGTCAAATCTGTGTAAACACTTTTGCCTTTAGAAGAGGTGGTTTTGAGCATACTGTCAGCTTAACAGTAATCAGAATACATTGCTTAGTTTTGGTATTCTCTGAAACCCAAAATGTAAAATTTTAAATAAGTGAATAAAACATTATAATCCAATACATTTTTAAAACTCAGCTATATTTCATTCCGTTTCTTTTCACAATAACAGTTTTTACAGGTTGCACTAAATTCAGCTCAGCAGCTTTGTTTTCGATTTGTTCTTTTTCCAAAGACTATTTTATTTCAAAATGATTTCATTATCTTATTTCAAATTGAATAACGCCAGTTTTGTGATTGGCTGCTTGCTCATTCCGACCAAAGCAACCATTAATTTTCATATGAGAAATATTTCAAGCATGCAGAATATTCCCAAGTAAGTGCAGCTTAAATTTTAATGGGTGTACTGATGGGTGGTATCCACATAGATTCATATTTGAAGTCCTGTGAAAACATCTTTATTATTACAACATCCATTATGATCCTTGACCCAGAACTTGTTTCTGTGTCCCTGCAGTCATCAAAAAAGAGAGGAGGAGGTCAAAAGAGTAGTGTGTTGAAAGTCTCACCTCCCTCGCACCCTCTCAGGCCACTGTGACAGGGGACAGGAGTGAAAACATGCACGTGTGAAAGCTGCCACATACTTGTTAATTTGCTGACAGGTTTCATCCATCTACTCTGAACGAGGGAATAGACTTTGTCATCTTGTTTTGCTTTTCTACCCTGTGGAAATGTCCTACATCTTACTTCACTTAGGAAACAGAGTACCATCTGCTTTTTATGCTTTGACTGGGTATATTTTTAGTCCCGTCATTTCTCCTTATTTTATATAATCTTTCATTGTATATTTATTCTGTACAGCTCTTGCCCTGCTGTTGCCCTCACTGTTGCGTCAAAGAGTTTTTCAAAAAAGCCTTCAGATTAACACAAGCATGGAAAATGAATGAGCATGTCATCAGCAATAGAGATTCATGGAGAATCATGAATGTTTACTTTATACTCCCCTCCCTAAGTGCCGGTCATTCAGGAGAGGAGACATTAATGAATGGATGAAGTGAAAATGTAAGTAAAAGATGAGTTCTGCAAAACACACATTTATTTCCCTTAAGACCATTTAGGGATAAACATTTTAAATTAAGAAATACATTTTCCAACAAAGGTACAAACAGTCATATGCTGTGAAACTTATTGTGGTTATCACTTGACTTAAAAATAGGAAATAGTCTACAGCCCCACTAGCAGCTCTGTGAGGCTTTACTTTGGTACAGTGATGCTTTGAACTAAATGCTACTGCAGAAATGCTAACATACAGATGTTTAGCAGGTATAATGTTTACCATGTCCACCATCCAAGTTTAGCGTATTAGCATGCAAAAATGGCTAATTAGCACTAAACACAAAGTACAGCTGAGGCTGATTATTAGGTTTAAAGGAATTTGTTAAAAAAAAAAAGAATCAAAGCTTTAACCTGATAATTGTGCCAGATGACAGGATGAGGAATGGCCAGAGTTAATAGAATTCATCCTGTGAAAAACATGAATTGAATCAAAGTTCATGGCAGTTCATCCTTCCTTTCTCCAGAGACCACAATTGGCAATCTCATGGTGGCAGTAAAGGAAAAGGAGGGGTCACCTATAGGTTTTATCCCTTTAGGGATCATGAATATCTGCAAATATATGTGCCAGTAAATCCTTTAGTAGTAGAGATAAGTGAACATTTTGACCCCTTGTGCTGCTACATGAAAAGTCTGCAAATTATTATTATCATTACGAATAATCCTCAAGGGACCATGAATGTCTGTGCACAATTTAGTGGCAATCCATCCAGTGGTTATTGAGCTATTTCTGAACCAAAGTGACAGACCGACAGACTGGCATGCCTAGAGCCATGGCTGCTAGTGGGTGTAAGACTCCCCCTTTCTGCTGTAAAAGGACTGAATTACAAAAAATGAAATAGAAAGAAAACAACGACATCTATGCTGGAATGAATTCCACTTTTAACAATAAAAAAATGACATGGGCCCACATTTAGAAAGGAAGAAAACACGTCAGCTTCCCATTAAAGATAGCCATCATCCATCCATCTCACAGGCTGGTCATTCAACCAGGACCTTCATCTGAAAGGTATGGCGCCTGATGGCTGCTGATAACTGCTGTCAGAGGAGATTGTCTGGGCTTGTTAAACACAAAACTAAGAAGAAAGATGTTGTCCAATGAGTGTGATCGCGCTTCTCTTTCAGCAGCAATAAAACAGGAACATCTAACAGAGATCACAGAGGGATTTGTGAGCATGTTTTACCATTGGCTAGTTACCCCTGACACTGGCTGGTGTGTAAGATCACCTAGTTAAAAGAAAATTGTTTCCTAGCTTGAAATATATCATCAAGTTGGTTTAGGTGAAGCTAATGAGTGTCCAACAGTCTCATATACAGTCTCTATATCGTTTTTGATGGCTTGAAGATAAAACCATCTGACCTCATAACACCTGAGAACTGTTGTCTGAGGAGTTTGTCTGGTTTGTCGGATTCAGTTACTGATGGTACCAGATCAAATGGAAAAAGTGAAAGGCTTGGTGTGATTATCATTTCTCTCCATATCTCATCAAGCTTTTCACTTTCCTATCCAAGATGCAACTTGAAAAGAAAAGCCTTGAGAATGAGACAGATAGATACTGCAGAAAGTTTATGTAAATGCAGGTGGAAAAGGTGGATTTTAAGCACTTTGCCTGTCACCTAGTTTGCTTGTGATAAAGCCAAAGATACAGTGTCAGACTGGATGCAAAGTAAAGCATCCTTAAAACAATATTATCTTTGGTTCTGTGGAAGAATTGACCATCAGTACTCAGAATGCTGAATTGTTTTTACTTCACATTAATGCAAATGTGTCATCAGCTACGCATATTTGAATGGAATTAGAGCTAATGCAGGAGACAAGCAGTTCACCAGCTTCATGTATTAAAACAGCAGCAGGAGTGAGAAAAATATTACAGTACGTGGGAAGAACAAATGCTTGTATAACATCTTTGGCTTTGACACAGTCGAGCAGAGTCAGCCTCGGACTGAGGACCGAGGTTGTGCTGAAACACGCCCACAAGACTGCACTTGCTTTACTGCACAGAGATGAGTCGAAAGGTTATCGGATGTTATTTTGCTCAAAGAATCTCGAGGTGAGCAGATGCAAAAAACGGATGAACTCAAGCAGAGAGAGGTGGTAGTATCGCAGGTAATGTACAAAGATCTTGTAGAGGGATAGCTGTAAAAGAGCACAACAATATGATGTAGATTACCCAGACTCAGCTTCCATTAACATAAAAGGACATAAAAGGAGAATCCATTACTCAGATTTATTGTGCATATGAAAAAAGGATGTGTTAGAATACAAGATGATTATCTTCATTAACAGGATTATGGATGTATTTTAAGATGACACATTTTATCATTTGACATCCTTTTAAGTATATGTGCATATGGTAAGGTTTAAGTTTGTGTCATATAGCCTTAAAAGTGATTTTCAAGTTCACTCACACACACACACACACACACACACACACACACACACACACACACACACACACACACACACACACACACACACACACACACACACATATATATATAAGTAATTATTTTTGATAACATATATATCCAGACAGATCCACAGGCTTGTGTTAGCACTTCCCCTCTGCCAGATGAGCCACCTCCCATATCTTCAAACATTACAGCCTCTCTGTGGTATCAGCCCAGCATTCTGTGTGTGTATGCAGACGTAGCTGTGTGTAGTGGTGGCTGTCGTCTTAAACTGCAGGTCTGATATGAAAAAAGGGATATCTCACAGAACCACAGATGTGGCCACTGAAAGCAGTCTCTCTGCTCCCCAGAGGGATAGCTTTTAGAAAATCTTGCAAAACTGCTGCAGCACTTAGAAATGTGAGAAGAAGCTGGCTAAGCAGTTGATAGCAGGTGTAGATGCTATTATAGAGGGACCCATTTAACGTCAAATTAGGGAACTTCCCATTTGGAGATTAAAAATAATAACTTTATTTTTTATTACATCTTTCCTGAAAAGATGCAACCCTAAGTGGTCCAGATAAAAAGATTAAAAGGAGACTAGAAGGGGCAGCAGAACCAAATTATTAATGGTAATGGCAATAGAATGGTTCTTCTAGTAGTATTAGAGTGGAGTTACTGCTTGCATTAAAACTGCATTTTTAAATGTTATTGTAATATTGTTTTGTGTATTTGTAAGGCCAATCTAGACACAGATATTGCAAACTAGCTTAGGCTATATAAACTGATCAGCCATAACATTATGACCACCTGGGCACGCTGGTGGTTTGGAGATGCTCTGACCCAGTCGTCTAACCATCACAACGTGGCCCTCGTTAAAGTCGCCCGCCCACTGACAGGAGCCATGATAACCAGATAAACAGTGTCATTCACTTCACCTGTCAGTGGTCATAATGTTATGGCTGATTGGTGTATGCTGTGTTCATCCTATATACTTGTCCCTGTACAAATAAACATTTAGCTTTTAGACCACTGTTCAGAACACTTATACTGTATATGCTAATACAGGAAGTCTCAGTGTTTAGGTCAATTATTTGGGTACTTTTGTATATTGTCCATAAACTACTGTCTTTGTTTGTCTCCAACTTTGTTCTAAATGTCAACCTCATTCAGCAGGAATATTTATATCATTAGTTAGATGTTTGAATTTGTTAACGTTTGTTTGTTGTTATAAATATTGTTCATACACAGCACTGTTGGGTCCTCTTGAGTGTTCACTTAATCTGGAAATTAAGTGGAGCTCTGTGACAAGGCCAGATCGACCGGAGGTGAATGATTTCCCACAGCGATTGTAGTCTAAAGACATCCATACACATCCAGTGATAGAAAGAGAAAGGAAGTATGTAGCCCAATACTGTTATGAACAGAAATCTTTTTAGGTGCTCTCTATATTTGAATAGTACATGTCACATGATAATATAGAGTACATTAATTGTTAGCCAAGTTAGGTAGTTACTACAGCTACAGATGCAACAAAAGTCACATCCCATTGATTGACGGTAAGAGTCTGAATTTTTACTATCATGTAATTCTGGCATCTTATGGTTGTTGCTGAATGTGTGTTTGTGTTTGTGTGTGTGTGTGTGTGTGTGTGTGTGTGTGGTGTCTGTCTCTGTGTCTGAGCTGGCTCAGTGTCCTCTGCTCTCATATCAGCTGGGATGAAGAGTTGTGTACAATCCATCAGCTCACAGCTGTGACTTACAGCCTGTTGGTTGGTCAAGGTCGCCTGTCTCTCTCTCTCTCTCTCTCTCACACACACACACACACACACACACACACACACACACACACACACACACACACACACACACACACACACACTTACACACAATCTCTGTCCTTCCATATACATCATCATGACACATACAACATGCCTTAGTTATGACTGCGCATTCCTGAATCCTGACATGGCAAAACAAAACACACACCTCACAACTAAATGACTTTATCAAGTTACAGAGAAACTAGATTATGCAAATTAAAGTTGAGGAAAAACACCACTGGGATGTCCAGTTGGCAAGCTGATGTGTGCACCAGCAATATTAAAGGTCACGGGTTTAAATGTGGTTAATGTTTCATTCCTTTCCTTCTTTCCCGTGTGTGCTGTCATTCTCCACCATATGTTGTCTAACAAAGCATAAAAATAGCTGTGGAAAAGTAGACAAACGTGTCCTACTTTGAAGCAATCAGCTACTCACAGCTGCACACTTTTTTCTGGGTTGTGAGTACGTACACCATGCTGCCCTTTTTGTGGAGTTGTCCAGGAATCACCTTTCAAGCGGCCACTGAAGATCAGGTGATCTCGTGTGAAATTGGCTTTCAGTTGACCAATAAGAGCCCATATTCCCATTGCATAAAAAACAGAGAATTGGCTGAGCCTTGTTTGAAGATGCCCCCAGTCTGAACAAATTGATTCCTTGTCATAATCTCTGTCCAATTAATTTACCTTTTCCAGCTGAGGCTTTGTGGAGAGGTTGGCTAATTGCTGATGCCTCCGTCAGAGCCATCACAGCCCTCTGCAGGGAGGGAAGCCAAACACTGAACCATAGGAGGACTGGCCATCTGGAGAGGCAGGCTGGTCAAATAGTCGGCAGTGGTGAATTCACAAACACTAATATGAAATAAACCTCAAAAACTTCCATGATGCTCAACAGTCTGACTGGAGACCAAGACCTCTTTTTCTCAAGAGGCAGCAACATATTTTCCAGCACAAATTTTGGCAAAAAATTCAACTGAACATCTTAAAAAACTGAAAATACCGTATAAAAAGAAAGAAAAAAGGATTATAAAACACTAAATGTGAGTCTTTCACAACATACTTTGAATGTACATCTAATTGTGTTTGGTAATTCTAAGCTGTTATAATTGTGTTTCACAGGAAAAAAAAAAAACAGATGTTAAGCTTGTCTCTACTGTGAACACCTGGATTGTTAGAGCAGTTCTAATTTATTAGATTTTGAGATTTTAACACATAATGAGGCATGTTCTAAAAATAAAACTATATTTTCCATCACATATGCAGGTTTACCTTTATCACTGTCCATGCTGACGTTGTGTGGTCCTTGGTGGGGCACACACACCCTGCTGTTGTTGCTATGACGCTGCGGCTCTATATTTAATTCAGACCACACAACCCTGTTTTGATAATAATTGTGCGGATTACCTGGAGCCATCATCACATGATGTGTGACGAAGAGAAGGTAAAGCACAGGCCATCTGGTCTGCCTGGGTGCGGCTGAGCCAAAACACGCATGCACACACATATTGTGTGTATACAGGCCAGCCTGCAACACACACACACACACACACACACACACACACACTGTCATGAAGGAATGCATACATAACAATAAGCAGAAACAGTATTATCCTGACTTGAACTAACCTGTAAATGCACTTTAAAGAACACATACAGTTTGCCAATGAATCAAGCAGATATTGCATTTTTTTATTTTATGAGATATTGGCTGCTGTCCATTCAGTTACTAGTTATGTCCTTATTTCAGCTATGTATGTATACCATTATTCTTTTTTTTATATTGCATCCAAGAGTTGCCTCTATAAAAGTAGAGGTAGGTCTTTCAATGCCATCCCACCAAAACATATTATTCACACAGAATTGAGTGTCTTTTTTTTACCCTGGCAAGAATAAAATTCTAAGAGAAACACCAAGCATGTCAACTTTTTTGGCATTATACAGTCAAACTGAAAGATCTTGAATAGTGGCACAAAATATCTGCACAATATTTTGGAATTAATCCTGAAATTATTAGTATTGGCTCTCTAAAACCCAAACTATTCAAACTTTAAAATACATTATGCATATATTAACATATCAACATTCATGGACTGATATAACAGACATTCACAGCCTACATCCGTCCTTCTGGTTTCCTTCTTCATGCCCTTCACCCTCCAACAGCGTATCTATATCCATTGTTTCTCCTTCACCTCCCCCCACTAATGTTGCATCATCTCACATCTTTTCCCCTCTCCACGCCACTGCACCCTGCTATCAAACTCTCCATCTCTCTCTTCCTCCTGCCCATCAGCTCAGCCACCAACCTGTCACTTCAACCTCAGAGCTAAGGGACACAGCTGCCGGATATCTGTAACCTCTATGCGCGCGCACACACACACACACACACACACACACACACACACACACACACACACGTGATTGTCCCATGCTGCCTCTCTGGACTATAATCAGTGGGGTCTCAGCTGCTGGTCTGGCCATCTCTTCTCTGAGGGACGAGGAGATCAGTCAGCCCTCCAGGGGGAATGACAGAGTGTGTTTCTACTGTGTGTGTGTGTGTGTGTGTGTGTGTGTGTGTGTGTGTGTGTGTGTGTGTGTGTGTGTGTGTTTGTGTGTGTGTGTGTGTTTCTGAATTTTCATTTGGGGACAAATTTGGACTTTAAACCAGTTGATTTGGGACGGCTTGTCTAATTCACTTTACTTATTATTATTTTTTAATTTACTTTGACTACAGCTGAAATCTATGAGATCTAAAACAGTTGCATTCTTGTCAGTCAGTCTTGAGTCTGGAAGATTTTAAAACAATGCTGATGATGTTTGATCCTTCATCAGGCCCACAGCTGATTTAATTGGCCCAGCTGACTTAATAAACAGTGGTAATAAATTCACCATCGACCTTGCCCTGCCAAATTTACATACATTTTTATTTTTTTTTTGTACTGTACACTGAGCTGACTGACAAGCTTTTCACAGATTATACGATGACTCAATATATGCTGCCTTGAGGTGCATATTGTATTATCAGGAATGATTTCTAAAATTGAGCACAAAAAATAAAAAATAAACATAAACCATGGTGTTAATGTGGGAACAGTAGATATTTTCAGTTGCACATAGAATGTATCCTCTAGCACATACAATCACACCTTTAAGTTAAACCTTTGAACACAACAAGTTTAAATGGAGAACTTTTTTACCAAACAGTAGCCCAGCGGTTACAGAGCAACATTACCATTCATTTGAGGTTGTGTTTCTGGCTACCTTGTGAATGGAAATTCAGTATTAACTTTTTTTCTGATTCCCCACTATGTTCACCAGCTACTTGCTAACTTTGTATGTCTGCAATCTGGTGATGGGTAGGGAGTGTACGGTGGGTCCAGAAAAGTCCCCTCTAAGGGCAGTGAGGAAAAGAACAGAAAACCAAACAATGAGCTTTATAGAGCAGATTTGATTTTAATTATCTCTGTTGAGTCATCAGTGTGAGCCTTTTCACATACACGTAGCCTAGAGATGTGATCCTTTATCAATATGGTATATTAATTAAAAAAAACAGGCTTTCACAATAAATAAGTAATGAATGTGTCATTTTGCGGTGAGTGTCTATCAGTTATGGTCCACTCAGTGAATTTCTTTATTGCTTATTGTTTGCTATAGGTCTACAGGGAATTCATTTATAAGTCAATGCAATGCTCCCAAAGGAGACTTAAACCAACAATATGCGTCTATCTGTTCGTATGTCTGTTTGTGAAAGTGAGAGAAGCTCAATAGTCTATATGTGTGTTTTTACGTGTGCATACATGTTACCTTTCACAGGAACATATAGGATGTGTGTACAATACATGTGCTAGGTGTTGTGGGTTGTCAGCCTGTGCATGCAGTATAGTACTGTAAGGGCAGGTGTGTGTGTGTGTGTGTTTGTGTGTGTGCGCGCGTGTGTATGTGTGTGTGCGTGCGTGTGTTTTCTCCAAAGCCTTGAAGGTCAGTGGTGAGGTGATTATGCTTCAGCTGCATCCAGTTTTGGAGCACAAACGGCTGCACTTCCACATTGATTTCCTGTCACTCCAGATGGAAATTCATACTGTACACCAGATTGGACCATCCCGCCTCTCGCTCTCTCTCTCTGTCTCTCTCACACACTCACACTCACACACACACACACACACACACACACACACACACACACACACACACACACACACACACACACACACACACACACACACACTAATCATCCTCAAACTGATGAATGATTCCAGAGTTAGTGGTTAAAAGGTGCTGGATCAGGCTGTGTTTCTGACAGGTCACTGATGGTTTCAGTGGATGGCTGGAAATGTATTCTCTGTGATCTGGATGAACTGTCAAATGAGGTTATAAGAAAAGGTTTCATCTGGAATTTTAATTTTCAAATTTAAAACGGCTGACATGTTATTGAAATTC
Organism: Dicentrarchus labrax; assembly: GCF_905237075.1. NCBI lineage: Eukaryota > Metazoa > Chordata > Actinopteri > Moronidae > Dicentrarchus > Dicentrarchus labrax. The sequence continues at coordinate 13,860,070 of NW_026136714.1, forward strand.
AAATGACCACTGCCCCAGTATTTCTCAATCTTACCACATGAATATGAATGGAGTGATAGCCTGATTTTTCTTTAATATGCATGAGAGGAGAAGACTTGATGAATTGCCCAAATCTGTGTACTGATCCCCATTTGCGATTATTGGACCAAGAAACCAATTGTTCTATAATGAGAAGCATTTACGCCCACACTGGATGGACTTTTAATGTTATTTGGGTTCCATCCTGACCTGGCCTTGTTACACAAGGGGTCAAGGGTCGTACATCCCGTGAAGGGAGCATCCGTCACACTTGACATTTCGTATTGACCTTTGCAGAGAGTGAGCGCCATGGATGCTGTGAGAGCGCCGACAGTTCATCAGCAAAGGTGCAACGAATGGAAAGGCATATAAACACAAGCAGAGAAACATGTCATGTGGACACGCACACCCCCATTCCAATTTCACCCCCTCATCACACACACACGTTTAAAAAGCTTTTTATTTCAGGCGGTGATTGCAGGCTTTAAACATGACTTGTGAATGGGGACTACCATTAAGGCTTGTTCATTGCCGTGCTAACAGCCGCGTTCCCAATGACAGGTCAGGGCTGTGTAAGTGGAGACACATGAGTGATGACATCAGGGCTTGATATTTATGCAAAAAGCCAGACGTAAATGAAAACCATCATTTGGCGTCATGCCAGTTAATGGATTTCAACCCATTACATTTGACCTGTGCTCTATAATTATATTTTTTGTTACAATTTCATGACCAATCTGTATTTCTCAAAATCTCGAGAAGCCATTTCTTTGGAACATAAAATAAGTGGCTGTGAACTGTATTTTTGTACTTGAGTAAGTTACTTTATACTTCTCCTCTACTGCAGTTCAGAATATGTTAAAAACATATAATGACCCTATAAAAGATGCATTGTTATACAGTTAATTAACTACTGTATACACTGCAGGATAGTTAAGTTTAAAGTTATATTCACCTCAACCTTTCAACATTTATATACTGCTTTTATGTTAAAGGACCAGTGGGTACCATTTAGTTGACTCTATTGGCAGAAATGGAATATAATTATATAATGGAAAACTGCTGTGATATCTATATAAATAGATAAATGTAGTTTACCACATAAAAACCCCAGTTGTGTAACCTAATCTGAAAAGTACCTTTTAATTGCTGTCAAATATATAAATATATGTGGTGGAGGAAAATGTACAACATCTGGCTCTAAATGTGGTGAAATAGAATTATATAAAAGCATAAGATATAGGTAATTGAATAAAGCATCTCAAGACTGTACTAAAAACAGTACTTCCACCACCACTGTCAGTAACAATAATACAATGTTATAACTCTGCATTATGAGTACTTCTATTTCTGATACTTTAGGTACTGATAATACATTCTGAAGGCAGGACTTTCTATTCTCCTCATTTTAGTGTTGCAAATGTAATCAAAAGGATCTGAGTGCTTCTTCCAGCACTGGATATAATAGCAAATTTGTATCTGTTGTGTCCCTATGCTGTAATTTGAAGTATTTTCAAAAGCATGAGTTTGATGCTGGACTGAGGTTGATCAGTGTGTTTGTGTCTGTACAAAGAGAGCTGGATGGAGATGACCAGTGCATGTGTAGAGCTGTTTTCCAGCTGTAAGAGTGTTTTCTTGCTCTCTCTCTCTCTCTCTCTCTCTCTCTCTCTCTCTCTCACACACACACACACACACACACACACACACACACACACACTTACTCCGTAATTGATGTTGGAGATGAGGCTCCCCAGGGGTCATCTCCTCTCTCTTCATCCTTCCCATTTTCCCCAGCTGTTCTTGGCTGTCTCCTGCTCACCTTCTCCTCTCCTTCTTCTTCGCCTTCTTCTTCATCTTTCATTTCACCCCTCCATCCCCTGCCTTTCATCTTGTCCACCCATTTACAGGCCTGCTGGCCCTCATCCATTTAATGTGCTGACGGGCGCTGGGGGTTACCAGTTCGGTTCCAGCAAACCACTCTTAGAAAGATGCCGTTTTTATTCACATCCTCTCCGTTTGCCCTCTTCCTGTGCATCTCTGTATCTACATCTGTATCTCAGTAGAAATTCACCCTCCCCCCCACCCACATGAACACACACAAAATCCTCAATTTGCAATTTGCGCGCACACACACACACACACACACACACACACACACACACACACACACACACACACACACACACACACACACACACACACTTTGTGTGCTCTCTCTCTCTCGCTCTCTCCCCTCAGAGGCTTTTATCACACCGTACCTGGGTTGCTCTCCAGATGTTAAGTGTCTTCCTGGCTGGTGGAGATAGTAAGGAGAAGGCAGGCATGAAAAGTCACACACACCACAAACTCACACACACACACACACACACACACACACACACACACACACACACACACACACACACACTAGATAGAGATGTATGGTGGGGGAAAAGCTGGATTACTGTGAGACCATCTGAACCTCTTAATGGAAAAGACACACACATTTACACACACTAAGACACACATTAGCTTAGACCTTGCTGGTCAGCCTTCTGTAATGTTATATTCTAATATATAGTACAGGTAATATATCTCACCTGATATAAAGAATTTACTTACAGTGTGTCTCAATTTATCAAACATGACACTCATACAATCTTTCTAGGTAATTGTAGCACAGATGTAAATTTATGATGCATTGAATTTATTTTTATTGGGTTTATTATTGAGATTACTGAAATTGAAAATGTTTTATGGTTAAAGTAAGAAAAAAAAAAACACTTAAAAAAATCACTCAGACTGTCCCATGACAGAGTAGGTCTTTAATAGTATCTGCTATTCTTTAATGAAGGAGAAATCTTATTTTATAATCCTTGCAAACCCTAATCAAAATATCCTAATAAATGCAACGCAAGTCTGTGAAAGACCTGAAAAGAGTTTTAGTAAATGTAATAGGGTTAATCAGTTTGCAGGGGATAAATGTGAGTAAAATCATGCTGTAATGAATTTTATTAAAAGAGGTTTCGGAATATGAAAAATAGAGAAAATTAGTATTGGTGTGATGAGCAAACACTAAAATCACAATCCCGGTCATTGGTGAAGGTTACTTCTGCAAATGATGGTGCCTGAGTGGCCCATGGTGTGTGTTATGGGTCACACAGTAGCCCGAGGAGGCTGTCTGGTGGCTCTGTCTGGTTAGGGTGCCTTGCAGGCAGGCCTGGAGCCCAGAGAGGGCCCCTGCTCCCTGGGGAACATCTGACCATACTCCAATCACCAAACCAGCAGATGGTGAAGGACTAAGCACTGATCGGCATGGATGTTCTCTGAAAACAACAGCGGTATAAGTGAAAACACGGCTATACAGAAACAATGAATAAAACATAGGGCTGTGACTCCTATTTGACTCCTCAGTGTAGATATTTTTTTCTATTTAAAAAAAACCACAAGCACTTCGACACATGAATCACGGGCTACAAATAAAGGAGAGACTTGGTGGATTTTACATGCAGTGGATATACTGAACTGATTGTATGTGGCAAGAGAGAAGGACTATTTTGAGACATCTCTGCTTTAATAGTAGACAGCATAGGGGAGAGTGGCAGGAAAGATGGGCAGAGGGAGATATGAAACAAAGTCTGTGGGCTGGAATCAAACCTGTAGGACCCAAGAGTACATGTCACATGCACATTGTACACAGAAAACACAAGGTCTGTTCTGTCAAAACAGGAAAAAATCATACTGAGGTGAACAGGCAGTGTTTACTTTTGCCTTCAGAAAGTTATGGATGTCTTTAGTCAGTGTGTTATGGATTTTATAGACTTGTGCGAATGAACGTGGCCATTTCTGTCATCACAATCAAAACAAGCACTCCTTACCCTGTTTTATTGATTTATGTGATTTATAAACACAGTTGGAGGACATATTAGGTAAACAGGATTGATAAAATATATGGCAAAGAATGTGAAGGTGTGAGCATTAGGGTAATTTGAAGTTTTGAGAGTGTGATGGCTTTCAATGGCCAATATAGACAGGAATGATTTCAGAAATGCTAAATTGTTTTTCCATTCTCTCTTTTCTTCCTTTTTTATTTTTTATATTAGGTCTACCCTCCAGCTATTCATGCTGTTTATGGGTAATTTGGTCCTGCAAATGGAGTTCAGCTGTGCCCACTTTACCACCATCACTGACAAAATGGTTTTGGGTGCAGTTTTTAAGAATGTTATTGAATACTGAACAAGAACTACAAGACACAGAACTACAAGTCTTGCTCTATGGATGGTAATGTTGCATGAATTGCCATTAAAATTTTACACACAGTCTTTAGAGATTCGTGGTTCCCAGAGGATGTATCCTGAAGACTTTGGTAATCCCCTGACTTCTCGAGAGCCTCCAGACATTTTTGAGTGAAGTTAGCATGTGAGGTTAGCATTTAGCTTGAGGCATCACTGTGTGCTTAAGTACAGTCAAATCAGGCGAAGTATCTAAGATGCCATCTTCAGATTATTATAGTTTCACCATGGCAGACCCACGCCAATAACATCTGTCATTGTATAATTATGTACCCTGATGAAAGTGCAGTCAGATTCTCTGAGCACCACAGATATCTTTTCCTAAGTCCTTTTGAATTCTCCTTCACATCTTTCCTTGACCTCTTGACATTTTCCACTGAGATCAAGGAAATTTGTTTCTGAAGACATAGGACACAATTTTTTTGGCTATTTGACAAAAAGTGAATGAATGTTAGGATCTAGCTGAAGTTGTGACACGCTTTGTCTGGTTGAAGTAGAATGTAAAATCAATGGAAACACTAATATCTAAGCGCAGAAAACACATTTGACAAAACAAAAGAAGACTATTTGGTCAAAGTCAGAGGTGTTTCCTGGTCTCTTAAAGCTGTGACAGAGACTTTTAGAAGAATTCAATCCAGCTACACCAATCTCAAAAAGAGGAAAGGTTTATCTCATTATGACCACAGACTGTAGAAACTCATCCAAACAACAAAGCATTTCACTGCAACAACTTACAAACATTCAAACCCATAACTTAGTCATCTAAATGAATTCCAGAAAAACAAATACGTTTTGCCTTCAGGGGATTCTTGAGGAAATCAGCATCCCAGTCTGGGAAACAATCAGCTGAATATGTGATACTATTAGTAATGACCTGCTGACGAGAGTGAATCTGAAAATAACAAGTACAAGTACAACTGAATGTAATCTAAAGATCAACATTATTTTTATGCAACTGTGAAATAAAGTCATTGTTATGGATAATTTTTGTTGAAAATCACAAAATCCTCAGTATCTGTTATTAGTCTTAGCACATATGGTTGCCTTTATACAGAATTGTCTTGTAGATAAAAATGATTAACATAAGTTTGAACTGTTGTTAAATTTTTAAATAATGAATGTGAAAACATAGGTTCAGGCATGTGCGTATGTGAACAGATTCATCTCGCAGGTTGACATCTGGAAGCTTCTCAACATAATAAACAGTTGACAGCAGAGTCTAAAACATCTTGCATACGTAAAACAGCATGCGTTCCCTTTGGGCTCACACATGTCTCCTGCACATGTTGCACATTAGTCGATGGATCACACGATTACAGTAGTTCACACCGGTTGAATGGGTGGTAATCATGCATGTTGCAAAGTGTTTTTCATCATCATGAACTCTGTATTACTTGCACGCCACACATCTGCTAAGCCTGAGAGAACAAATATCTCCGTCTGAAACATTCGATCAGACACGCTTACACTTACCGACACACACACTGATTCAGAGAGAAACTCAGTAGTGTTTACTCCTCAGAGACAAGCTCATTTACAACAAGTGCAGAGCAGCTTTTACCATCTCTCACATAGTTCACGATTATCTAAATATTGTGACAAGTGTGTGAAGAGGACCACAGCATGGTAGCACTGATGGATGGGGTGAAGCTCCTAGAATCCTTCATCCTCATATTTGATGAAGACAACCACACAAACACAGCTTCTCTACCCAATAAATGGTGCTTTCACATGTGATAAATCTGTAACAACCAAATGCAAAGGAAGTGATGACTTGATTATAGCCAACACCAGCGAGTGTTGCTTTGATTTAATGATGGAGAGGCGTGATCTGCTTGATATAATTTGGTTCAAACGGTCATTTATCTTTCCCAATTTACCACCAGTTATCACTGAGGCTTTTGTACCACCATCGCAGCTGCCATGAACCCAATTAATTAATTTTGGGGAGGTCGATGAAATGTTTGAGCTTCAACAAGTTAGTATGCAACTCAGTGTGTGTGTGTGCATGTGTGTGTGTATGTGTTTCCGCTTATTGAGAATCAACCACACCTGCAGGGTTATACTGAGATGAAAACTGCACTTAAATTTATCTCAGACCAAATGAAAACAGGTTGAGGGAGGTCAGACTTGAGGTTAATGATGGAGGAGGAAGAATGAATGTGGCTCAGTATATATGTGTGTGTATGTGTGAATAGGTGTGTGAATGTGTGCAAGGGGGTAATTTCAACTTTTAAAATAAAACATTTTACCTCCTCACTTTTACAGTTTCACTAAAACACAACTGAACTGTGTCCTTTGACTATCCAATTGCCAAAATCCAGATGGGAGAAACTGAGCCGATCAAAATGTTTAAAAGGTCCAGTGTGTAGGATTGAGTGGCATTTAGTGGACTAGTTGCTGATTACAACCCCCTCGCCTCACTCTCCCATTCCACAAGTGAAGGAGTAACTACAGTGGCTGCAAAACTTGTAAGACGTGAAAGGTCCTATCTGGAGCCAGTGCATGTGCTCACAGCATTTAAGCCTTAGAAGCAGTTGCAAGTGATTTTGCCCCCAGAATATGCCTTTCAGGCAACATGCAATGAACATGCTAAGAAACCTAACATACTTAATTAGGTTGATTTTGGTGAAAATAAATGAGGGGTAGCCAAGGACGAGTAGTATAAAGTAATAATAGTAAACAACTACAGTTCACCTTACAAGCAGTTAGTGAGGAAGACTGCAAGACTCTACTAAGGGCTCAAAAAGTCCTCCAACTCTTTTGGCTATAAAAAGAAATGAGCTGTTTTTATTTACTGATTTATTGATAATTATCACGATAAAGATGGAGCAGTAATAAAGAATTATTTATTAAGTTTAGAGGTTAATTCTCAGAATTTTGTAATGGCAGTTTGAATCTTTTATCAAACATTTTATTGTTAAAAACATAATAGTAATATTTATCAGGTCTCCATCAAGGAAACTGTGAGTGATTATAGGCTTAGTGCAATATAATGCAGCAATTTATGTTGCTTTTTTTGTATAGACCTACAAACATTATTATGTGAAGTATGATAACCAATTTACTCATAATGTATTATTTGCTATTTGTGGATATATTTATGTAAATGGATAATAATAACACTATTACCCATTTATATTTGGGTTTCTTTTGCTGTTGTTTTGAACCCAAACCTGACATGTTTTCTAGCTCATCGTGCATCAGCATGGTTCCTACCTAGTGTTGTTGTCAATGTCATTAGAGCACACATGCTTTCTTACCACACGTCAAACACACACCTCTTTAATCTGCCCATAGGATCCTCTCTCCCACCTCAACAACTACAGGCAGACATACACTGGGAGACAGATGGTTCTTTGCGAGCACAAGACTAAACATGCAACCTTACTGAAATCCCACGATGGCACTAAAGCACTTACAGGTATTCAGTTGAGCATAGAGCACGGAATATCCATCTCACACTCTCAGTTACACACACACACACACACACACACACACACACACACACACACACACACACACACACACACACACAGACAACTTAATCCATGCTGTTGGCACAGGAGTCTTGGAGCAGCTGCCTTGCTACACACAGTGAAGTAAGCATCATCTGGCTGCTGAGAAAAGCCTGTCAGTTATCACACATTTGGACAGACGTACAATCCTGCATTTGCACGCACACACACCCACACACACACATACACGCACGATTACATACGCAAACTCTCACAAGCACAAGCGTCACACAATTAATTATGAAGTAAGCCGTACAGATTGGATGGAGGTGATCTGACAGCCCATCTTCTCTTCTCTCTTAGTAACAAACACTCGAGTTTCACAGCAACGAATCCAGTCTCATGAATTCTTAACTGTAACTTTATCAATAAACAAAAAGAGCAATAAATAAACCACTAAGTTAGTTACAGGAAAACAACAGACTGGCGTGCAGGCGGGCAGGGAAAGACAGAGAGTCCCCTTTGTCTGTGTGTGTTTTTGTCTGCCTGAGATATTCTGCACAACAATGCACTCTATAATAATCTTGAGACATTGTTGATTATGGCTGGGGTGCAGGGATTTAGGAGGTGATTTACAGTTGAAAACATCGGGAAGGCAGGCTTGAAGGAGACAAAGGCAGTCTGGAGGACAGTGGATTCCGGTATGCTAAAGCATATGGAGAAATGTGCAGCACCAATAGGATTTTCTCTGTGGAGTCCAAGGTACTGGGATTTGGGAAACAGGATTAGCTGCTGTGTAATAATGTGAATGTGATGGGGGCAGCATGCTCAGAAGAGTCAGCCCATGTGGTGTGTGTTTGTGTGTGTGTTTTTGTGTGTGTGTGTGTGTGGAATGGAGGGGTTGAAGAGAGCAGTCAAAGGGATTAGTATAGGGTCCCAAGGATGAAATGTTCTTCTCTCTTTCTCTCTGAGTTTAAAGATTTGATGCAACCATCCTAATTTTAGGGCTGAGGGTTGAAATGAAACATGAATGAAGCTGGTCAGGTTAGTAGGTGGGAAACCTTGCTCTCTCTCTCACATTCATACCCAAATATACACAATGTCACAAACAGGCATGGTCCTCAGGAGAAGAGGACTAAGCATATAATCAGTATTGTTACATTTACAATAAAAGGTAACTTGTTCCCCTTGGTTGCTGATTCTCCACATCATAACAGGCACATCCTAAAACAAAATGCAAAAAACCAATTATGAAATGTCTTTAAAAATAATATTAAATTAAATATTTCCTAGTTTTCTTGTCAGTCATTTGTCTCATTAAGTATTATGCAAACTTAAAACTTTGACCACGTTCTCCAAGGTCTACCAAGGGTGCAACCATCACAGACACAATAATGATCAGCACCAGATTCTACCTCAGGATCAAAGTCCTGCTCAGTCGGGTTTAAAGAGAGGCAAAAATATATTAACAATCAAAAAACCTTCAGGTCTTTCCGTCATTCAATAAAACCCTGAAACAAAAAAACAAAAAAATGAGGCACAGGAAGTCCTATACTCCATTATCACAAACACGTCGCCTCTCTTCTCTCTCCCACTTTTTCTGCCTATCTTCACCTGTCCTGTTAAAAAAAAAAGACCAAAATACATCTTTAAAAAATGTGATTGTTGTAACAATTCTTTTTGGGTTTTATTCATGGCTTCAGGGATTTACCTTTAATATGTGTAGCTGTGTGATTGTCTGGTTTTGAGGCTACAAATCCTCCTTCTTATATGTCTTGGGAAGTACTAATGCATGTGTGAAACAAGTTTTATAAAGCCTTTAGTGGCTCCAGAGGGCACTGCTGGAAATTGTTGATTAAGTCTGATAAATGTCAGCTGAAAATGAAGAAAAAAATCTGTACATGTGCATTTAGAAAGAAGAAGAAGTGAGGTTACCAGACCTCTGTAGACTGCTCTTCATTTCTGCTTGAGGCTAGTGGATCAAGGCTACATTACCCGCTACTAAAACAACACAACCGAACCTCCGACCGGACTGTTGGCGGGCGGGTTGCAGAAGAATGCAAAGATAAAAAAGACGTTATCTATTCCTTTTCAATAAAACAAAGTCTATTGTGAGTCTAACAACGTTATAGGAGTGCAATGCTAAATCAGTGGAGTGTCCTTCTAATACACCCTGTGGTTTGATTTAACTGGAAATGTGTTAAATTATGGAAGCAATACACACCGTCAACATGCTCTTTCTTTTTGACTTTAAGTGCACTTAAACCTAATTAGAGACATTAAGGAAGATTGGATCCTTTGCTGACAAGTAGCACTTTCACAACAGAGACACTCAATGAGAACTGGACACTTTGAATACATTAATTCAATGACTCAACACATCATAGCTTTTATATACTGACACGTCTGTTGCTGTTAGTGAAACAAAAGACAAATGGCAAGTGCCTGTTTAGATTTTAATTGTGACAATTCAAATATTTACAGGGTGTAAATAGAGTTAAGTTTCCTGCTGCACCTTTGGTATCATTTTAAATCGTAACCTCCACTGTGGCTGATCTTTATTGTCAAAAAGAAGCTTTTTGTAAATACACTTCCTGTCCAGATATCTCTTTCAGACCACACATGGTGGTGTATTTAATTATTTTAATCTACAACAGGGGTTGAACCAAAGAGCTGTGAGTAGCCTACTAATTCAAGGTTAGACTGAGATTTTTGGAGACAAGATGCGACATAACTTGCTCTTGACCTTTGCATGTTACTGTGCTACCCCCCTCTCCACATTTCCCATTTCCCCACTGAAAACAACCTAATAAAAATGCAGTGTTTTAGAGGAAACTTAAATTGGAGAAAATCTTCTTACTCTCTGCCTCTTTTCATATTTCTGTTTACTATTGCCTCAGTTTTGATCCAAATATATTAAAATAGGAGATGTAGTAAAGATGGAATTTGATATTACTACATTTTCACCTCAAGACACCTGCAGATGAACAAATACAGGCATGAGGAAAATAAAACTAGATGAATGGGGAGGAACAAATAAAGGCACGTCAGTTTGCATTACCGTGCTCTACACAATAGTAACACGGTTGTCCCTGGATCCACTCTACCTCTGTCCTCATCTGTGCTTCATTTAATGTCACTGCTGAAGAAATACAGAGCATTTTTCCCGCAGTAGAATTTGGGAGCTGAAGAATTGCAGAACACAGATTTGGAGTGACAAGTTAGGAAGTGAATAGTTCCTTGTTCTTGTTTACAGCCCTGACCTCTGATCTGTTGTCTCATATCTACAGTATGTTGCCTGGCCTGCTCCTGTTGCAGATCACATTGAGTGAAATTCTAGCCAAGAAATATGTGTACAAGTTGCAAATTACTAATTATGTTCATTACATCTGTTTAAGTGTATTTTTTTTAAATTATAGTTTCATTTCATTGATGTTATGGGTTCTTATGGAACTGAACTTGAGCTTAACAGCAAACCAAATACATTCAATTAAACTAATATGAAACTATTTACTAAATACAGAAGATTCTCACATTTGAGAATTAAGATCAAAACACATGTGCCATGTGTGCTTAATAAATCACTTAAGAAGCAATTGATTATCAGAATGATTGTCATTTATTTTTCTGTTGATCAGTTAAGTGATGAATTGACTCTTCATGTCAGGACTAGAAATAAATTATTTGAAAACTAGGCTCTAAAGTCACTACAGACTGTAAACAGAACAATTCATCACATGATTCACTGCTTTGGGTTTTGAGCTGCTTTTGTCCTGTTTATAAATAACTACCAAGTTATCTTATTCCCTTTGAGCTGAGAACAAGGTCAAATGTGTGTATGATGTGTACTGTGTGTTTTCGGTGTTGGCCAGGCATTAAAAACCTGGACTAGAGCATAACAAATATATCAGAGGATTTCTGTATCTCTTACTGAAAAATAAATGTAATGATATATTGTTTAACACATACTATTTTGTATTATTGTTGTGTTTATTGTTGCTTCCAAATGGTATATGATATTATTTTCTTTTATCTTTCCAATTGTCTAGGTAAAACATCCATCTTTACAACACATAATCAGACTTGGCAAGTTCTACTGGAAGAGAAGTCATCACTCGACAGAAAACCTAATTCCCTATCCATAACTCCAGGACACCTGTGCTGAATTGGCTGAATTGGTTTATAACACACCATGTTCACTGAACTGGGGAGCAGAACTTCCACATCAGGTCCAACATAAGACCAGCTACAGCTACAAACTACCCAGAAGGCTGTAACAGTCAGTCATCACTCTGTCCTACTTTCCCTCTTTTCATCCTCCTCCTCCTCTCCTATCTTTCCACCCTCTAACTGCATCCCTCCATTTCACTCCTCCATTGCAGAAAGGAAATAGCAGCGCTGGTCTGATTGCTTTAAAGTGTCATCGATAAAAATGAAAACACCACTTTCTGGATGTATCTGGGAAAATTCAGCACAAGATTGAAAGCTGTTCTGGCTGGCTTGGATCGTTGAATATCATAAATTACAGTTTGCTGATAGGAGAGACATTTATTTAGCTATCCATAACATTCCTGAGTTTCCGTTTCATATGTGCAGTATTTGAATATGCAAAATGAAATGAAATATAAACATGTGCAAAGGATAACCAAATAGTATAAGAAACAACCCCCCCAAAAAATTAATAGCTCTAAGGTTGAACATGCTGCAAAAGCAAACAAGCTTCCGCTTTTTCCATTTCCTCATCTCATTTGTCTATCACTGTCGACAAGCAGACCAAAGCAAAAAGAAGTGCGGTAAAGCCAGTGCCAACGCAAGCCAAAGGCAGTGAGTGTATTGAACAGGACCACAAGGTAAAATATACTGCACATATTGTAACGACATTGCACTCACCAAGAAATGGTGGAAATCATCACCAATAAGAATTTGGATAGGGCACGAAAAATGTGCAGGTTTCAACGTTGTGATTCATGGTCAGCATCTTAACCCCTAAGCTACAAGGGCCTGCACTTTGCACACGCATCCATCCAACCCGACTACCTCCCTACGAATTGTGTATGGTACAAAAACATAGCACCTCCTTCACTGAAAAAAATTTGCCAGTGAATATGATTTAAGCAGCAGTAACATTTTCCATTAAAATATAACTAATTTCTGGGATACAAATGTCATTTCTAGGACCCAGCATAGATTGTCATCACTTTTCCATTGCAATTACAGTACCAACATTTTGGGAGCATGATTGCTTTCATCTGTACATAAAGTGTTAGCAATGTCTCTGTCTGCTGATCTCAACAATTACTTTGGTGAGTTACTTGTGTTATCATAACAAGCAGAAATAGAGGCCAAACCCCCAGCTGCCACCCCAGTTTGGTGTCAATTACAGTCAAATTTGACACATTCATTTAGATTAATTTTAAAGACTTGTGACAGGCTTAAGTTCAATGAAAAAAGACTTAATGGTGGTGAACTTAATAAAACAATTTATTAATGTCTAAGGCAACCTTTAGATATTTCTATTCAATGTTTTATTAATGTGACACAATAATGTTTATGAGTTAAAATATCTTAATTTGGGGGCTTTTTCAAGCAATTGATCTTTTGTTTGATTAAATCAGCATATATTTCTCTAGACTGGACTGGTGAGCAGCATCTGGACAGTACAAACATAGAAAGAGACATAGAGAGACACAGTCAGACAGACAGACAGACAGACAGACAGACAGACAGACACAGAGACAGACAGCACAGCAGACCAATAGAGACAGGGGTAGCAGGTGCAGAAGACAGAAAGAAACACAGAGAGTGACAGACGTTCACAGAGAGCAAAGAGAGAGAAGGAGGAACGGAGGAGGGTGGTGAGCTCCCCGGGCTGCGAACCTGCCATGTGTAGAGGCATGCTGCACCATCTGTGTTGAGACTGTTTACGCAACACACCACTGCTGCAGACACCTTGCAGATACACACCCCATACCACCTTGCCTAGGACATCACAGGGCAGGGTGGTGGCATGCTTCACTTCGTGCAGCAACAAAAACAGCAAAGAAAATAACCACTAAACCAAAAACAGGACAACAACAAAACAAAGTCAGGGAAGGGTCGGGCCACACGTCTGACACCAAACACAACAATTATAGAGAGAAAGAATAAAGACTAATGTCAAAACAGCAATAACAGCGAGTCAACAACAATCAACTGGGACCAAAGAGAGGAATAAAAATGAAAAAAAGAAAACATGGCAGCATGTTACTGCCACCACTTGTTACCCTGCATCATTGCATGACCCTAAACAGCAATGACAGCCATTGACTGTTACCTGTCACAAGGCCCAGAATCACATGCAAACACCAATCATAACAAATTTAAATTCATCAAAACGGCAAACAATGAACCAAGACACAGCCACAGCAGTATCTGCCACAGCTACACGCTTAGAACAAAGAGAAGAAAGAGAGGGAGAAAGAAAGGACAAGACAGAAACAACAAACAACAAAAGTGATGTCACACGTATCGACAGACAAGGCAGGACATGATGGGGTTTGTGAGGATGACGAGAGTGAAAGAAAGAGGCAGAGCAAGTGGGGTAAAAGAAGGCTGTGAAAGAATGACCAGGGAGACAGAGAGAGTCTAGTGCGTGTTGACAGTGCTGCCGTGTCTTGGCGGTGCCAGTTAGCTCTAGAGATGTCTTCAGTAGACACTGGCTGCTCAGAACGTGACCTCTTTGTGAGGAACCAGAACAGACCAAATGTTCAGAGAGAGGTGGTGGTAAAAGACAAAGGCAAAGAGTTTTCCCAAAAGCATTTTAGAAATATAAAAATCTTTCCCCCTAAATTTCCCCTAAACCCCTCGCCCAAAGAGTGATTGCTAATCATGGCTTTGCAACCCTTCAAAAGGGTCAAGATTTGGATTTCTTTACATATTGAAGTGATGTGCACGGGGCTGCATTAAGAACAATACTCTGTGTATAAAAAGTTTGGAAGGTTGTGTCTTTTTTACAGCCTGTTCAAAACCAAAATGACACAGTACACAGTGTGTGTGTGTGTGTGTCTGTGTGTGTGTGTGTGTGTGTGTGTCTGTGTGTTTACCCTAACCCAATCTGCTAATGCTAGCATGTGAGGCTATCTAGCTTGTTACCACAGGAAGAAACCAAGTAACAAGTAACCAAGATTCTCATATTAGAAAAAGCCCTATTCAGGACCAGCCAGTAACATTATTATACAATATGTAACATATTATACATTTTAGAGTAACCTTGCCTGTGCCTTGCTTTGTATTGGATTTGTGGGAAATATACTTGATTTGACTCTGCAAAAGTAGTCTTGTCCTTATCCCTGAATCCTGAGGATTCTGTTTATAAGTAACTTTATTCCATCACTAAATTAGCTCCATGTCTGTGTGATATAATCTTTGTAGTGATCAATATTTAAGACACTTTCCTTGTTCTCATATAAGATATTAAAAGGCAGCCAAACACACAAAAAAAAACTATTTCGAACATTTTAAATGTTAATAATCCATGACTAAATTTATTGCAAATATTTAATAATATAAAATTCATTTTATGAACTTATACTTATATTTTCCAGAAATATTTATTAAATAATTATTTTTAAAGGATTTTTGCATGGATGCTACTTTTTAAATATATGTATATTTTAAAATCTCACGTACCCCCTGGAGTGCCTTCACGTACCCCCAGGGGTACGCGTACCCCCATTTGAGAACCACTGCCTTAGTGCATGCAGAGAAGCTGAAACTAAAGATAAATATCCACTTAAATCAAGGGGACATGCAGTATCGAGACTTATCGGGGACTTCTGTGGACCACAGCATGTCAGGCTAACCTGCTCCGTCAGTATATATAATACATCAGACAAAACGGTAATAAAAAAAAAAAAAAAAACATTCATTCCGCAGTAGCAAACCTAGTTTATTTGGGCCAGGTGCATTTTGCCTGCGCCAAGGTCGACTCCATAATATCATAACACAAGATCAAAATTGCAACTTGTTTACTGGAATATCGGCCCATCTGGCCAAGCATCTCAGCTGGCAGCAAGATAAAAAGATGACTCAAAGAAAAAATGTCGGGGAGTGAAGGGAAAGCAAACGATGTGAATCCTGAGTAAGGCCTGGCAGGTCTCGGTTGGCTCCGTAGTGGAAACCAGACTAGACTGAGCCAGACTAGGCTGGGTGCCCAGTGCTGCCACCTAAGGCAGTGGACCAACAGAGAGGCGCTAGTTGAATGAGTTTGCCTATTCATTTTGCCAACTGTGCAGCCAGCTAGGGCAGAGCATGGAAGCCGAAAGAGAGAGAGACAGAGAAAGATGAGAGTTTTAGGAAGACATCATGGTCATGGCTGGAAGAGTTTGGAGGAGCAAAGACTTTGAAAAAAAAGCAGGGATGAAGAGGAGGACAGGAAGTTGGTTTGAAAGAGATAATGATGTATCTGCTTCAAACACTGGGGACAGCAGGACGGCAGCAGGGGTGTGACCTCTGAATGACGAAGATTGTGCGGTGGTGGTGCTGCCTGTGCTGTGCTTCATACTGAAGTTAGAGAACTTCTAACAACTTAAAAGTACAATATGTATATTTCTGCATGCTTCAAGTATAGGCTACATTATGCTTTTACTGTCAGCCACTTTTCAAAGTGTACAATACTTTCAAGTATAGCCATTTTAAAAAAAGTAAATGTCAGAACATTTAGTCTGGTATTGAGTCCTCGGTATTCAGGTGCTGTAGGTGCACAGCCATGCAGCTCGCTAAACATACTGTCATTAAAGGTTAAAGACAGGAGTTGTAAAGGTATTGTAAAGATGAATTAGTAGCCCACAGTAAGAACTGGATTCACAGAAATATAGACTAATTGTCAAATTACACATAGACACAAACAACGTATCACCACTGAAAGATCAACATTATGTCACCATCGGAAGTACAACACAGTAAATAATATAGTAAACAAAGTCCACACGTTTAAAAGTACAGTTGTTGTCATAGCAACACACTAGTCTCAGACAGCTAGTGTAATGGCAAACTTTTTTTTTAGCCTAAACTGATCACAGAAAAACCAAATGAATAAGTAACTCAAATCAACAATCACAAAGGCATTTGTGGAATACATTAAAGATGTCTGCCAATATTTGTTTGGTCACAGATCTGACTATAGGCTAACAACGTCCATTAATTAACTGATATATCTCATGGTAAATATTTAAGAGCTAAGACTTTAGACTACTTTCTGTTAAATTCATGGACTCTCTGAGTTTTGAGTGCTTTTATAACACAAGAAACTCTCACATCCACATTATACATTATTCATGATGTCCATATTTGCTCATTTCTCCTGAGTTTGATGTCTTGAAACTATTCCTAATAAATGCAGGACTTACTGGCTGCTGTCTCTAACACGTGAGAAGTCAGACCATCCTTGAAAGCACCAGCACCATTAAGGAGTCTTCAGAGTGGTGACTCATTGCCAAATGTGATGGATCTCATGCCAGTTTCCAGCCTCTTTAAGCTAATTTTCATAGACTATCGTAAACAAAATTGATAGCTACCTGCAAGGTAGAAAACAAATCAACAAACTCATGTTTTGGAAAATGCTTGGCAGTAATATAAGTATACATGATTTGTAGTTAATGGGATAAAACAAACCTTTCATGCATTCCACTGGAGAAAAACAACCCATTTAACATACTGAACTCTTCCAACATGTTGCATATAAGTACCATAAATTTACTATTAATCCATTGACATTTATTTGTCCCATTTCTACATATGCTTGAACTCAAAAACCATTAATGCAACTTATCTGCAGATGGACAAGCAGCTCCTGGGGCAGAGAAAACAAAGATGTGGGCTAATTTTAGACATGCTGCAGCACAAAGCAAAATGCCATAGAAAATTAGAAGCAGGCTGCCTAATGAGATGACAACTGACGCTGGTGACATGTTTTGTAATTCAGTGAAATAGATTTGTCATAGTTACTGGCAGATGTCTTATGTAGTCACATCTCGGGTTGATAAAGCAAACAAACTAAAAAGACAAAACAAAACTTTATATGTCAGAGCAGCTTAGAGTCTCCAATGATTTTTAAGGTCTACAGTTTTGAAAGTTGATGGTAGGAATAAAGAGGGGACAGTGTGGCTCAACTGGACAGAGGCAGAAAGAGCTATAATAACCCCTGTCCTGAGGAATACTTTGGGCCTGAAGATACAGAGGAGAAAAGAAGCTTTAAGGAGCTGGTGGTAAAGTGTCTTTATCTATACAGGAATGGGAGGCTGCTGGGTCAAGTGGGGCTTGTGGCTGGGTGGAATAGATAGTGAAGTTGGAGTTGGAAAGTTGTGGGAGAATGTTGGTAGGATCATAAGGTTGTGAGAAAAGAAGACACGTTTCAGGGAGAAGCTAGGTGTCCCAGTTCAGTTCAGGAAAATGAAATGAAATTTCATTCAAGTCAGCAACCTTCATATAAACATGCAGGGAAGACACTGGGGTTATAACTTTTTCTGTCTGTGCCCTGAAGCAAGACACAACTCTACAAGGATAATAACAGAGTGTAAAAAAAGGCAGAAATACGTAGTTGAAAAGAATACATTTTTAGAACAGAAGGGAAAACTGATCATTTGCAAAACATTTGTTTGTGTGGGGACTGACCACAGGTGGGTTATTGGGGCTGAAAGCAGAATGGTCATTTTGGCAGGAAAACAAATAGAGAGCAGCACTGAATATTTGATGCGGCTATTCTGCTGGAAATAAATGTTGAAGGATGAAGGCCAGAGGAATGATATGTGACCACCTTACCGCCGCCGGCACTATCAAAACAGCAAAAAAAAACAAAAACTCATGTCTTTAAAATTCAGATATCCTACTGTAAGTAAGTGTGTGAACATACGTTTGCATGCAGTGCCAACTGTATGGCTGATGCTCTAGAGACATACTAGAGAGAGTATGATAAGAAGTGTGTATGACGACAGTGTCAACTAAAGTGACTGAAGTGCAAATTTCAAAACAAATATGAATAGATTAGATAGAAAAACAAGAGAGTGGGTGTGTCTTTTAAGTCAAGCCTTGACAAAGGAGTGTAACATTGCCCTAATGACAAGACCATAATATACGTGGTATAAAACTGAATGCTGGTAAAAGCACAAATTTGTAGGCTTAAGCTTAAGCTGTTCTTTTAATAGTGTTTGTGTAAAGCTGATCCATCTTGGGGGTTCATGTTTGTCTCATAGTCTTTTGCTAATCTATTGGTTTGAATTTGCACTGTAGATTAAGATTTGATCCATGCCAGTTGGGCTGGGATCAGTCTTTATGTTAATAAACCCCATGGCTGTGGCGTAGGACCAAAAGAGATGCCTTCATCTAGTTTAATACAAATATATTAAGGTTACTAACCCCATTTCTAAACTTAGTGATTGCAGTGCCAACCCATTTCCAAACCTCCTTGGAGAAAGCTGGTTGGGTGCCAAAGAACTTGGACTGTGAATCCAAAACAACTCAGTGCTTCAATAATTTAGTCATCCAATTTTAGAAATATTGTGCACTGTTTTGGTACAACGGAATACCTCCTGTGTTCCTCTGCTTCTTATAAAGATGAATACGATTATCAGAATATTTGTGTCCTGTTACATAGCTCTGACAGCGCACTGATGCTAGTTAATGGTTGTGCTGATGTGAGAAGCTGCTCTTTTTCAGTACAATCATAGTATGAAATCATAAAAAAGATTTAAAAAAATATCTGCTTCTCAACAAGTATGTCTGGTTTCTCATTCCTTGTTTAGTGCTGCTCCTAGTTTCGAAATTAGTAGAGGTTAGTAGAAGATTTATCACACAACTGAGACAAAGTGATAGAAAATGAGGATGAGGAGTATCTAAAGATACAGAAAGAAGGCTGAAGGTGAGTTGCAGGTGAATTTGCTTATCTACTGTAAAAGACTGTACAGTGCCTGAAAATGCTTCCAATGTATTATGGCCTCAGGAAACATTATATTACAGTTGTCAGCTTTTGAAAGTTTTTCACATTTTGCAACATCATGTCTTAACACGCCTGAAGAAACAGCACAGACCAGCAGAAAAGCCTAGTCTGATTTTGTGCACCTATCAGTTGCTGTTATTAGCTGTAACACAGTCGGTCCATTGTTACTAGAATCATGTGATTGGGTTAGGGTTTTCTTCTTGAGAAAGGGTCAAAGTAGGGACAAGAATTGGATGGATGTATTATTAAGTCCAGTCTTGAATTTGACTTGTGACTTCACTTGGACTTAAAGGTTACATGTCTGAGATTTTAACATTAGTAAATGTAAATCTATGTTCCACAGCCATCAATTAGTTAGAACCTATTCAGGTATTTATAAATCAGAATAAGTATAACCTGTTTAAGAGGCTTGGCTTACACGTCTGTCTTTTGAATCACAGTGGCATGCATACAGTACACATCAACTCTTTTCACTGGTTTCATGAACCAAAATATGCAAAGTAATTTTATACACAGTTTCATTAACTTAACTGTCAAACCATCATATAAACTAGGAATACCGGGGAAATTGGATTCCTGGGAACCTGGGAACCATGAAAATGCTTTAAATGAACTATTACCTTAATCTGGTTATTCACATGTTCATGTAAATAGACTGAATTATGGAGACAGTTTTAGAAATGTGGGAAATACTGACAAAGGTGTAGCAGGTTGGCCAAATTTTTATTCAGTTGGTGTCCCGTTATAGCACCTCTTTCTGCTAGAGAGCACAGTAATAAATATTTTATTAACCAGACACACGTAAGGGACAATGGCATGCAAAACAGATAGTTCTTGACACAACACAGATTTATTGTGACTACCTCTCTGCTATTGTTCACTTTTTATTAACTGCTCATAGCTCGCTTGTCCATTGTGAAGAGTTGTTCCTCATAAAAGCAGACTGGTGCTATCTGTGCAGCTTAATACTATTGTTGTGACTCTGGTCTGTTGTTAATCTTTTACAAAAGGCACTCATGATCGTGTCTCCTTTGTTTTTTGAAAGTAGTGGTTGTCAAACAGGCACAAGACAAGCATAGTTGCAGAGATGGAGAACAGACACGTGAACATACTGTATACACAACGGAAGCATGTAGTATTAATAGTCCACACACACTCAAGTGCTCACGAATGCACAATTCAGTGTTTTGTCGATGGTAGGAAGCAATGTCCACACTAAGGTGGTTGCATTTTTTTAAAAAAACACCCAAAAACTGCCACAGCTAGAGTTGTGCAGTACATGTACGAACGAGTCTTAAACAACGAATTTGACAAAACTGAGTCACCATTGTCGATGACCAAATCAGTAGCTTTAAGCAGCTCCCCTCACTGGTGACTGAGAGCACCGTTGTTAACTCAGCCATGATACACTCCCTCGTTAAAAGACTATTAAAAGACCACGAAAGCCACAGAAACAATCATCATCTGATAACTCAGTCGTAAAAAATAATAGGCTGAGCTATTAACCTTCTGTACAGTGCTTGTAAAGGCTAGTTTTGTACTGAACTAAATGTGACAGACCAGAGACAGACTGAATGTACATACTGAAGTGCCTCTGAACATTGATTCCACCGCTTAGCTTAAAGAAGTAATTATCTTCACGGTCAGTGGCTACAGATCTTTGAAATGAACTGAACAAAATGATTCGAATCAGCTAAGTGATTTGTAGATTTAGCCCGTGAACAACACAGCAGTGTATTTCGGTCATAAAACTGTAAGGATGGAAGCTAGTTGGACATAAAGTCGGTTTTAATAAACATGCATGACTACTGTGCTTGCTCTTAGGGTTCAGTCACACCACCATAAAAACATAACATCTAAATTTTGGTTTTGGAATCAGTTCATTTTAATTGAATTGCCTCAATGACTGTATCTCCTTGTAGAGCAAGCACACACTTATCTGTTGCTTTCACATGCAATTTAATTTTGACATGCAAATTTGCTATGGTGACCACTTGCAAACAGTCGTGACAGGGCTTTCCCTCAGCGCGGACCAGAGTCTAAAAGTGTCCAAAAACCGCAAGTCACTGTGTCACTAAGCCTTCCTGTCATTTTCTGATGCGTCCAAGCACTTAACAGGGTAAAGCTATGCTGCGTTGAGTTGGATTTTCTCTCTAATTTGGGTTTCTGTTTACCTTAACAACATCAACAGGTGTTATTATCTTACTTTTAAAAAGCTTTTCCCATCCACATCCCATCATGAGACCCAGGAGAGTTTTTTTTTATATAAATCAGTGGTGGAAAACACCTGCTTAACATGGGTAGCGAGCACTGGGTTCAACTTTTTGCTTGCTTTTGTGTGTCGTAGAAGCCAACTATCAATGTCTTTTATCTGTGACCACGCTCTGTCAGCTCTGTAGGACCTCGCAGTGAGGTGAGTACATTAGACACTTATTAAAGCTGGAAAAGCACAACAGCCCGCGCAGACTATCCGCTCTGCAAAAACCGGTGTGTATGTTTGTGTGGTGTCCAGCTTAACTTAGTTTGCCTCATCACACACACCAGAGCATGCAAACAGCTTTGACAAGTACACGCAGAGACACAACTCACCAGACATAAATACACACACTCAGACACACACTCCCCCTATCGCTCTCATCGGGACTCTGTGTGCTGTGTTCTGCCTGATCTCAGTGTGAGTCTCAGTGTGAGAGTCTCTTTTTTTCTCCTCTTTTTTTCCAGGCGGCCATCCTTGCTCGGCCTCGCCATCTGTTCTCCATGCTGTGGAACACGGCGCTCCCTCTGGCTGCAGGCGCTTTCACATGGTGGCAAAAATTGTCAATTGGATTTTAAAAAAAAGCACTCAGGACAGAAGTGATTCAGGACATGGCTCAGACTGTTTTTTGGGACAGTTAAGTCACCCAATGAGTCATTTTCTTATTTTGTTTAGCAAATCTAGTGTGTGTGTGTGCGCGAGCGCGCGTGTTCGTGTGTGAGAGAGAGAATATATCCATGTTCGAAGGTTTACTCTGAGTCTACTATAACGTAGGAGGAAGAGAAAGAGAATGCTGTCTTCTCTTGATGTATTACACTGCCTTAATATTTTTAGTATCTTTGAGGGTGGCAGCTGTAAGTAGGTTTCTCATAGTAAAAGTGGTGAATTCATCCATTTTACAAGGTGGAAGTGGGAGTTTTTTGTTGTTTGCTTGTGTGTGTGTATTTATGTTTTTATGTCCTCTCTACAAGCCAATTATCACACAGCTTGCCACCTGCTAAGGTTAGACATAAAAAGCAACAGAACCACATGGGAAAGTTGTTTGACTACTGAAGGGACAACTTTTTGAAATGAAAATTTTGTTTGTGAACAAGGTTTAAGGTTCATAAAGCAAAGAGACACGAGTAATTCAATTATACAGGAGACTAAATCTGTATAATCTCATACTTACTTTGATCCATCTAACCATTCCCCACCGTGTCTGTGAAGCGGTGGCGGCAGGCTAAGAAAAGTAGACTAAATGTCCTTCTTCACGACCTCAAGCGCCTCCTGGGGGATCTTGAGGCGTTCCCGGTCCAGATGGGATATATAATCTCTCTAGTGTGATCTGCGTCTGCCTCCCAGTAGGACGTGTCAAGAATACCTCCAACATGAAACATTCAGGAGGCATCCTGGTCGGGTCCCCAAACCACCTCAACTCACTCCTTCGGCTCCTCACTCTGCTTAAAAATTAGCCCCTTAAAACATCGGTATCCGCCAACACCGCACCAACCTGACCACCTGTTGATGTTACCCCTGCTTGTGAACAAGACCTTGAGAAACTTGATCACTTGGAGCAGCAACTCACTCCAAAACCAAAGAGGGTTTGTCCACAGGAGCTGCCAGAATCAACAGACAATGAAAGTTCCTAGTTGGTGCTCATTAATGTATGTTGGCACATAATTAAGCGGACAAGTGAATAGTTGGTTTTCTCTGCTTGGAAATCTGACCCCAACACATTGTGTATTACACTTCACAAAGGTAAATTCCTAATTTTGATAAAAAGCCTAACGTGACAAATCTAAAAGCAGAGTCATTGGGAAGATCTGAGGGGTTGGGAGAATAACACCTGGGAACTTCTAAAGTTTTGATACAAACAATAGAAGAGAAGAATTATGTGCATGCACACACACACACACACACACACACACACACACACACACACACACACACACACACACACACACACACACACACACACACACACACACACACACACACACACACACAAAAGTTAGGACAGATGCATGAACAAGGACATATTCATGCACTCATCTACACACAGACACATGCATGAGTGCGTGCGCGCGCGCACACACACTCACACACAGACACTGGAGGTCCGCTGTGCCTCCCAGAACTCCCATCTGTTGAACCAGCAGTCCAGGTTGGTCTTAATGAGAAATAATGAGCCTTCACTAAATAACAACAGCTTGGATGGATTTTACCTCCACTTCAGATTTTATTAGAATGGCATGGACACTAGTTTATTGTCCAAGTAACAAACTCATTTGTTTCAAGTGAAAATAACATTTCATTTATTTTTTCATTCTTTTTAAGGGTGCAAATGATTTTTTATGATCGCTGACAATTGGCACATTTTAAACAGATCATTAAAACTAAGTTACAGGGCAATCAAACATTAAGTTACTCACAGGGTATAGAAAAATGTTACTAAGAAACTTGTTTCAGCACAATCTATATTGACAAATGTAATTTTCCCACCATCCCCTTGATGAAGACATAAATACTCAGCGTAAAATCTGATTTATCACACTGACGTCTCTAAGTTATGAGCACAAAACTGAATTACATGAAGCTCAAAAGGGAAAGAAACTCCTTCCATCAATTTTCTGACATTTTTCTCTAATAAATCAGAGCAAGTATGGAATTGCCAGGCCTCTAACAGCTGGCATAGCTGTCAGCAAAAAAACTAACAATGCATGTGTGCGTGTGTGTGCGCATGTATGTTTGTGTGTGTGTGTGGTTGTACAAAGAGCACCAGGCATCAAGTCAGGGAATCCAACTGGCCTTGTACGATTTCAAGCTGAAAGAAAGGGGAGAAAATGTTTGAGTGTTTGGAAAATAGAAATGCACAAAAGAAACACACACACACACACACACACACACACACAAACACAAACACACACACACACACACACACACACACACACACACACACACACACACACACACACACACACAAGAAAAGGTAGACAAAGTCCAACAGAGAAAGAAAAGAGAAATAGGAAACAAAATGTATCAAAGTATGAAGGAGACAGGCAGGCAGATGGATTTTGTCAGGCAATGTCTGCCAATCAGGATGATATGCAACATGGAAGAACTGAAACACAAAGACATATATGCAATGTGACATCAAAGTGGACACACACACACACACACACACACACACACACACACACACACACACACACACACACACACACACACACACACACACACACACACACACACACACACACACACACACACACACACTGTTTTAAAAAACAGACCTTGTTGTAGAACTCAAGCAGCTCCTGGTGGTTAAAATCAACAAAGACATTTTCCTGAACCTGCAATGAGAGAGAGAGAGACAGGAGAGAGAGAGAGAGAGAGAGAGAGAGAGAGAGAGAGAGAGAGAGAGAGAGATAGAAAGGTAGGGTTAGAGAGGGTCAGAGAGGTTTAAGAGTGAAGGGTACAAACAACCTAACAAATAAGAAATAGGAAGTCCAGAGATGTACCAGAACAACAGAGCGGAGGATAAAAAAGCAGCAATAAGAGCACATGCGTAAGAGTCATGACCAAGACTTTTTCACTCTTGTGCTTTCTATAAAAACCTTCATCAATTATTACTGCTCTCTGGCCAGCACGTACTATCCTCTAAGTCTTATCCATCAGAGTGTTTAAAAATACACTGAAGGCAAAGTCACTGTCCACTGTGGTGGGAAAACTCATCGCTCTTTCTCCATTCTGTTTGGCTCGCTTTTAAAAAGAGACTGGCCACATCATATGTAGCCCTTGCTTAAGTATGTTACAATATATTGTTTCAACACTGACACCACAACGGACACAAGCAGTAACATTGCAAAAGCACGTAATGTGATACACAAAATTAGGCCCAAGATGGAAACACGATGGAAACTACAGACGTTTCTCCACCGCATGGTACGGCTCGAAATGACTCTGCTCGCTCTTTTTTGGTTTTCCATTATGTTTGGTATCACCTTGGTCAGTGGTACTACGAATTAGAGATACCAAAAGCGAGTAGAGTTCCAGCCCAGCTGTACCATGTACTTGAAATACGACTTATTTTACTGCTTCTTTTACTTTATCAGGAAAACACACTGTCTATTCCGTCTGATAAAGTAGACTGATTCATTTAGCATACACGGAAAAAGACAAGCTAACAAGTGCCTCATGTGGATTTTTGCATCCAAGAAAAAATAAGGTTAAAAATTGCGGCGTCCATTATTTGTAAGTATTTCCATTTAAAAAAAACAAGATGATACAGAGCAAAAAACATTGTTCTGGCTGTGTTTCCTCTTTCTGAATTCTGTCTTTTTCTTTTCTTTAAATCTGAGCTACAGAGTTATCATGAATTATGTAACTTTATAATATTAATATAGCAAGATGTATTTCAACAAAGTAAAAGGAGACAAGAGAAAATAGTGTCTGTTATAAAGTAAGGAATTAAATCAATATTACTACAATGATAGTGCAAATGTACCTTAAGGAACTTTTTTAGCAATAAAATGGATAAATGTGTCTAATGAAGCTGGGATATATAAAGTTTTTTTAACACTGCTCCAATATTTTAAAGTTTATTTTCAGGGCCAGGACAAGCCCTGTGTCAATTCTTACTGATTTATACAGTGTCATTATGTGCTTATTCACCTGGGAGGTTACAGGTTCACCAAGGAGCATTTTTCTTTTTCTTTTCCTTTCTGAAAAGGCTGCAGGCTTGACGAACTATCAAGGGACCCGAGGTTCCGCAGACAAACACAAGAAACCAAGGGCAACCATCACTGGACTGCTATCATCACCATCATCACCCCATCAGAAACCAAGGCCCCATGAGTGTACGTAATGGCGAGACACTTTATCAACACCCATCATTGAGAAAATAGCTAAAATGTGTGCAATGCTTTCTAGGTAGCACAGAATGTTAAGAGCAGTTTTGTGGCCAACCAAAGTGCACTAAGAGCCGTTGTGCTGAATTTTGATAATAGCTCTGAACTCCTGGCACCAACAAGGAGGACAGGAGGAAAGAAAGGAAAGGACAGACACAAAGAAACAAACATAAAAAAAAAAGACAGAAATATGTGCTAAAAAGACGTTAGAGCCACATGGGAGCTGTCCGATTATACACTCCAGTCTGCAGATCTCTTCCCTGCAGTTTGGTGCTTGGAGACTAAATAGGGCTTTAGGGCTTGAATCTATTCGACTTGCTGGTTGGGTGGGTGGAGGGAGGCCATGTGTCACAGTAAATTAATGACAAAAAGATATTAATTAGAAGCAACGTTAAAAGTCCATAAAGGAGAGCACAGAGGGAAACTGTTATCTCTTGTCAAAGCCTCCACAGCATGAGGAAAATGTAGGGCAGCCTTGAATTTAGCTACGGCTGAGAGGGAGCTGCAAGGACAGCCGCTGAACGACAGGTAATAAGACAACTTATTAAAGTGTTGTTAGCGAGTCAGATACAATGAAAAGGAGACGCACATCAAAGTAGCTCTACAAGCTGATAAATTATTTCTCAGAGTAAGCAAGGTTGTTGTATGGAAATTGTTTGATTTGGACTAAAAACTGGGCATGCAGTTAAATTAACTCAATGATAAACACACCCAGTGCTTCCAACGGCACTGATCTGAGTCTCAGTTCACACCATTCAGTTTTCTATTGATCTCCGCTGTGAGCAAACACTATAATAATGAGGAGAAACCAGCACTGCATAATCAGTTATTGGGGTTGATGGTCTTTGGTGTGCTTGGGTCACAGTAACAACACCAGCAGAGTTGGAAAAATAAAGCAACTCGTCAGCTAACTGAGCTGTCTCTGTTGTTGTCTGACAAAGGTGAGACAGAGGGCAACCAAAAATGCAGTTTTGAGTGTGTGAAATATGATGTCGATCAAAACTGAGCTACAATAAAGTGAAGACAACAAACCAGACTGTAACACTTCCTGTCTGTTACACAGGGGTTGAGGATGAAAGTGTGTGTTTGTGCTTACGTGAATGCGAGATTGACAGGGCGTACTGACAAGAATTTCCAGGCACTGCTGGGTGTGCGTGTGAAACACTGTTTTGTCTTGGGAACACAGGCACAAGGGTGTGAGTGTGTGAGTGCGTGTGCGTGTGCGTGTTTAGCCCATCCCATTGTTCCTCAGGGTTGAGATTTTGCCAGGCAGTAACCCAACGAGGCTCTGACAGATCTAGGCTAACACTAATGGGGATAGGATGCATCATCCTCATGATCACAGCCCTATACTAGCAGTATGTGCATGCATACACACACACGCGCACGCACGCACGCACACACGCACACACACACACACACACACACACACACACACACACACACACACACACACACACACACACACACACACACACACACACACACACAGAGATTCTTATCTGTCTCAGTGCCAAAATTCTGTGTGTCAGGATACAGAAAACAGGATTAACCCTTCAAGATGATCAGAAATTCACTTGCATCTGGTGTTCCATATGCACTACATGTCAGAGTATATTATTACAATATAGGCTACACACTAAGGGAGACCCAACACATGAGAGAGAATAAGCTAACAAAAGAATAATAAACACAAAAGAAATCAAGGAAATTTCTACAAACTTATCCTTCAATAACTGCTGAAAAGTGGGACTAAATATTCTGTTGCAGCTCTCGGTACAAGTCTAACAGCTTTTGACAAGGTTACTTACTACTAATTCCCAAGATGAACAAAGTCAAGGAGGGATAATTGTGAAAGAAGCTCTATATAGTTTACAGCAAAATCCCTCAAGCCCAAACTGAGTGAGGATACCACAATGTTATGGAAATTCTGGTTTATAGCAACTTGGGTATTATTTTCATAGCTTCGGCCTTCATTCCTCATTCTAATAATAACATTGTACTCATCAAGTTAGTTTCTGAAATCTGGGAGTGTGACAGCATAGCTAAAAAGAAACACAAAAACACGGGCAGTCAGGTTTTAAACAAACCTCGACAAAGTTAGTCAGACTTATCTGGAAGTAAAGACAAAGATTAAAGACTTGAGTTTTACTTTGAAATCAACTGGTAGATAACAGCTTTTGCTGATCAGCAGAGGATGAAGCCTACTGTCTTCAGTGATTCCCTAACTTGGGTTTTTGCATATGATAAGCCTTTAAATGCATTAATCTGTTATTCCAACTCCCTTGAACATATTTCATCATCTCACCCCACCAACGCAGTGCTGTCTTATTGCAAGGCTTATTTTGGTTTATTCTTCTTAGGGCTTAGTCTTGTTCTGATTGGCTCATGAGTTTTTCCCCATTGGACTTCATGCTAGTGGTGTTACCCTGTGTCCAGATCTCAGGACTTACCAGAATGAACACAGTGATACTAGAAATAGAAATGAAGGCCGACACTACAAAATCAGAAATCCAAGTTGCAGCATAAAGTATACACCGGAATTTCCCTTTAGAATAATTAAGCACCAAACTGAAAAAGTCTAACCTTGAGAGGCAGCTGGATTCGCAAGATCACGAAAACATGAGCTCACACGAGAATACGAGCAGGCTTAAAGCTATGGGTTTGTGGCCCAACTACTGTGGTACTGGATCAATCAGCGTCTTTTGAGGAAGTACTGGCAGCTACAGGGGTGGGTAGTTCTAGTTAATATTAGAACTGGAGAGTATTTCTTCATTGAGAGAAGTGCAAATAAGGGCACTGAAGGATTTTCTCAATGGAAAACATCGCCCATGATAGACAGTGATAGACAGATGGTTCAGTCAGGTTAGAAAAAGTCTATTCGGCCTAAAGCTGAGAGGGAAACTCACGTGGTGTCATCTAGCTGAACAACTGTGGCTGCAGTCATGTCAAGAGGAGAGCAATTTAATGATTTTAAGCATTAAGCTGTTTTTGTGTCCTTGAGTGAACCATTAAATGGTTCATGGTGTCAGTA
Organism: Dicentrarchus labrax; assembly: GCF_905237075.1. Classification (NCBI taxonomy): domain Eukaryota; kingdom Metazoa; phylum Chordata; class Actinopteri; family Moronidae; genus Dicentrarchus; species Dicentrarchus labrax. Next base: position 13,889,968 of record NW_026136714.1, read on the forward strand.
ATTTCAGTTTATATAAGACCACTGTGCACTACGTTGAGCAGTGGTATTCTCATACCACAAGTTTCTGAGTATATGGCTGGGTGGACGCAAAAAGGCACTCTTCAGAAATGATTTGCCTCAGTGCAATAAAGAATAGCATTGATTTAAAACACTTGTCAAAGCAGTTAATTTTTTTTTGCTGAGTGCTCCTCAGAAACTGAATTTCTTACTTCTCATGATAAAAGCAAAGAAAGGCAGGGTGGGAATAAGGAAGGGGAGAGGGAGTAAAAGATGACAAGGAAGAGAGATTGACAAAAACAAAGAGGGGAGGGGAGAAATAGATATGAGAGAAATGAGGAGCGGCAAAATGAAAGCCAGAGAAGAGAAGAAAGTGAAGCAACACAATGACAGAGAATGAGAACTTAAGCAAAATAATGAGAAATTGTGATAACCCAAGAGAGATTTCATTGTTACAAACAACCAAAAGCATCTCAACATCAAACTATAAAGAATTCACTGACAGAAAGAATTTGTCTTATATCCAGAAATGTTACGTCAATCCTAATATAACAACAAAGCTGCCTATAAATTCAAAGAGAGAAAAAGAGAAATGGGACGAGACTGTTTAGTGTCTGTGTGAAACTGTCTGCTGGGTGAAGTAATCTTAAAATATGCATTGCAAAGTCCGTACGAGACAGACATGGAGTGAACAAAATCAGGCTCAAGTGTCGACAACAAGTGCCAATCAATCTTCTGCAGTATAGTGAAGTGACGTGTAGTTTGTGCGTCTCGGAGAAAAATAGAGAAGTTTTTAAGTTTTATTGTGCCTGTGTGTGTGTGTGTGTGTGTGTGTGTCTGTGCACACTGTGTAGCATTTGAGAAATCAGAAACTTCTATCATTCTGTTGTATATTCGTGTAGAAGTCTTGTGTCTCATTATATCTGAAGACTGCTCCACAGTAGAGGACACAATAACATTATCAATTTATATTCATATTCTTTTATCATTATTAAAGAAGTTCATTGTTGTTTTCTTTGGCTCACTCTTGATCCTATACCTTTTATTTTGTGGGCTGTACACTTAATTTAGCTTGGTTTTATATACTGTCTTCACTGTCTCTTATTTTGCTCTCTGTCAGTTCTTGTTCCTGTAAAGCACATCTTAATTTCTGTTTGAGAAGTCATCATAAATAAGGTGCATTTCCTTGCATGAATGTAGCAAATCAGGATTTTTTTCCCTCCTTTACTCCCTCCTTCAGTCCAAGGAGGCTGTTTCTCCTATAGGAACGAAGTGGATGTTCAGACTATTTGTCCTGCATTAAGAAAATTCAAAGAGCCGCGTTGGTGTGGGTGTGTTGGTACAGGTAGCAGTCAGGAAATAAATCACGGTCCAATAAGACCTTAAGATTATGAGACATTAAAACACTGGAAAACAATACTAGGAAAAATCATTTTCTGTAAAGTAATGATGAACTAAACAGAGGAATGCCCACGTGGAGCTATCTCAGTGCTTGTCTCTTCATCCAGAAATGTCACATTCACACCAGGTCTTAATTTGCAGAAAAAAACATGATGACTGAGAGAAAAACAAAACAAAAACAGATCCATGTCCTATTGGTAATTACACAAAGTGTAAAGCATTTTTTAGGCCACTTGGCATCACAAATGACACAAATGTTTCAACACATGCATTGAATCCGCAGATTTTGGCAGTTCAGAGTATTTAAAATCAAAATGATATTTACGCTGACACAAATAGCACCTCTTCCAAAAATGCACAAAATGTGCTACAGTTTGTTCCTGCTTGACTAAATGCTGTTCTGCTTTTTTCGCTATGACACCAGCACAGCATTAAATCAGCATCAAAAGAAAGGGTCACTGTACTTTTGCTAGCTCAAGTGCTCTGCAGAGAGAGAGTATGGTACATTATAGGTCCTCTGTGACTTTGCTATATTATATGCCTTGTGTGACTATGAGCTCTTTGACAGTTTGTCCAACTGGAGCTCTGCTGCTGCTTGGTTGTTGACTTTTGCCTGACAGAGAGAAATCTTGACAGTGAAAGACAAAGAGAGAGAGAGAGATGGAGTGCACAGGAGGCTGAGCTGTCAGATTTTGGCATCATTTTATCCTTCCTACTCTCCACACACACTAATAACAAATACACTCTTCCCTTGCTGTTTTACTGTAATTTACACATACACAAACACAAAACACACACACACACACACACACACACACACACACACACACACACACACACACACACACTCTTTGTTTTTTGGCTTCACCACAAATGATGACCATTTTTAATAAAAAATATCTACAATCCTTCCTTATGTTGCCATGGGTGCACACCTCTTTACAAAAACCTGATGACTGAGCAACTGTCAGTCTATCTTTCTATCTGTCCTATCAACGTGTCTGCATGCTTGACTGCTTCTCTGTCTCTCTGTCTGTCGGTCAGCTTACAGCAACCAGAGTATATGTGTCATTACTGTTTGTCAGTTAGCTTGAAATACACGCATGTCTGCCAACCTGTCTGCCTGTCTCTCTGTCTTTGTGCCAGCCTACATTCACAAGCTTCCCTGGCTGTCTGAGCTGCATTCTGCCATGTTGCTGAAGGATAGTCAGCGGGGGTTATTTTATGAGGACATGAGGAGGGTTGTCTGTCACTGGGCATGCACGCAAGATGACAGCAAAAATAAAACTGCGGCACGAAGACACCTGGTAATATTTTCCACAAACAGGTAATTGTGTGGAATAAATTGGCATTTCGTCCTCACTGACATTCTTTTTTTTAAAATCAGAAATGAAATGAGATGAAATTGTTTTTCATAAGCCAACTTTACTTTGTTTTTGTATGCAAGTTCAATCCGTGGCTTTGATTTATAAAGAACAACTTATTGAGACATAAACAAATGTGGGCGTACTTTGCTCGCACATAAGAGTGTGTTTGGTGTGCTTGAGGATGTGTTTGAGATGTACTGGGACTGATATTCAGAACACGAGCAGAACATTTTTTGTCAGTTATTTTAACCCTAATACAGTTTTTGTGGTATGAAGAGAATCTAATGATTTTGAGGACCTTCAAGACACTCAACGATGTCTTGCTGACACCTGCCTCCTCAGTTTGTATAAGCACATAAACACTGCACGGAATCAAAACAAGACCAGGCCAGACAAGCCTAGGTGAGTTGGAACACAATGTCTCCTGTACCCCAGTGTTTATAGTAAGTCAGTAGAGGGCTAGATAGTTACAAATGCTCATAATTTTTCTACACTACCCATTTCTGTTTCATCTGTTGTCTTCTTTCTTTTCACCGTTTTTGCTAATTATGTTTGCCATAAAAACTTGCGACAGTTGGAAACTCAAATCAGATTTCAACAAGAGCGAGGATCAGTCCAAATTGGGAGGGCCCGCTCATATCCTGTCTAAATACTGCAAAGTAGACTGGCCGAGTTTGACAAGCAGTGTTCCTCTGTGTGCTGTGAGGCTGCAAGGGCCTGGCGGGCCCCTGCCATGGCTGTGGACCATTCAATACCTATGGACATTAGGAATTGAAAAATAAAAACTCTATGACCACCAACCGGTTCAGCCTGGAATGGATCGGCCGTTCGGGAATCTTCCCAAGCTTCCCAATGGCCAGTCCACCCCTGAATGTGTTTGTTCAGCTGCATAGCTGTCATTGAAAACTCACTAACAAAGGCAGCTGTACTGTCAAAACACAGTCTTTTAATGTCTCAATACAGATTTTTGTTGTTTGCTTCAGTGCTACAGGTGTGCTTCCTCTTCTTTTATCTTGCAAGTGTTTCTGTCCATCTGTCTGTGCCCTGTCAACACTGTTGAGGTTTGCCTAGTTTGTAACCACCGGTTTTCACTGTGGAGGAGGAGTAACGCAGATGGGGAATTTGAGATGGGTCAAAGGTTCTTCTGAGGCGAATAACGGGTACCAAATTGGCCTAAGCATTATGCTGACTTTAATTAATAGCTTTCTACTCATTATGGCACACTAATCAAACTAAATGTATTATATCAAACATCTAATATGTTATCCAACTACGTTTTACAAACAAGAAGAGGATGGCATAATAAGGCAATTACAGTATGGTGACAATTGACCCCCAAACATTTAAAATGACATGATCTATTAGAACCAGCATTTCTCAAACTCCAGCATGCTGCTTGGTATTCCCTTTAGCCAGTTAGCTGACAGGCTATTGTGAGTATGTGTATATATACAGCACAGACTATTAGCATTTGGACTGGATTTAGCATAAACTATGATTAAATTTCATGTAAGTTGTCTGTAGTGAGTGTAATGGGGCTTCTTTGAAGTCTGTGACACTAAACCTTTGTATTTCTTTTAAAACTTCTGCTGTGCCCTCACATGTTTCCTCAGGAGCCATGCTAGTGAGGAGGTTTATCCAATGAGTACTGAAAATATTGTGCTATTATATTATAAATATTGTGCCCTGTTCATTATAACTGTGAAGATTCAATAACAGACAAACGTCTAAATCAAAATTATTATTACAAGTGTGTAAATACTGTTTATTTTACATATAATAAAGGTCCATGCTCTGCATGTTTGTATTCAACTGTTAACTGTAAGAAAGGTTATACAAGCTGAATTTGCTTTTCTATGTTCTCCAGTAGTTGCAGTACTTTGGTCCTTAAACTTTCTCTATTTCATTTATTTTGCTTGTGATTTCCTACAATTCAAAACTGACAGCTAAATCTCACCTGAAGGTCCAATTAACCCAATATAGAAAAAATTAAATGGGAAAAATGGAAATCTACATTTCCATGACAACCTGAAAAACGTCATCATGTGATACGGCTGAATGCCCCAGAGGAGTTAAATGGAGCTTGAGGTGAGACTGTTTTGTCAATTCCCAGAATGTTTTGCAACCCCCGAGAGAGAGGGGATGAACCTGCTGCATTTAACTGTAAGTGTAGGCGAAGAAAGCAGTAGCAACAGTTTTCCAATCAAGAGAAAGTAACTCTTACCCAAAAAAAAGTGACTCTTTGTTGTCTCCAGTCTTCAGTTAGTAAAGAAACTGTATTTTCTCTGCCTCTGCTATGGTTGTTTTCCCACATATGATTAGTAGAAAGGAGAGTCTGACACCCTTGACTTTTATTTGGAAACCTGATGTTCACAATTGATGTTTTAGGTGTGTAATATATTGCTACTCAATTGTACAGTAGCTGATCAAATTCTCAAATCACTTCCAGCACAGTATGTTTGGTCTGGTATCCATTTGGGTTAGAAAATGTACCAGGCACAACAAAATGGGCCCCAAAGTTCAACCTTCAATAACTTTGGATTTTTGTTTTAATTAACTATACCAGTCCACAATATTCAGCTCCTCTTATGCGTCAGATTCTTGGAATTATTCAGCAAACGCTGCAGACAGAGGCTTTACACAAAACTCTTATGTGCCCGTCAACAACAACAACAAAAAGAAATCAATAGTTCAAAAAACAACCATGTTTAATCTTCCCATGACCCTTTGAGCCCAGAGCCATCCAGAAAAAACTGCCTGTAGGAGCCTCATAAGCACTTTGCATTGATGCTGAAAGGGGGGCACCATGAACTGGTATCCACATCCCCAACAGTGCCCTGTAGCCATCGCACAGTGACAGACATGGAACCTCAGAACGTCAGCCATTCACTAAAAGCCTGTCGACTACAACAAATAGGAGCTGTCAAGCCCAAACACTAGCAACTGTCAATCACCTCTGGTATTTATAACAGAAATGAGCACAAGCACTTATGTGCACACACATGCAGGCCCACACAAACACACACAGATACAGTCCTATTCTCCAAAATATACAAAGAGAAGATATTTCCCAAACCCCCGTCAGACTTGACATACGACATACATACACAAGATGACATGATGGAAAACCCTTCCTGTACAGTAAGGGGCCTCCCAGATACATGTAAAGGGGCACATATGTCTTTCTAGTTTCTGTAAGTTGGAGAAAACACTTGGGAATGAACAGACCTAGAACATTCATCAGTCTGAATACCTTATCACTCTAAACTTTTGCTTCCTTTTTCAACGGGCCTTTTGATAATGTTCTCATTCAATCTAAACATCGGGGAGTAAATAATAGCATAGAAGAGGGGGGTGTAGGCTGCTACCTAAGGGGAGACAGTGAGAACTTTGACAACAATCAAAAGAAAAACAAGGCAGCAAAGCAATAAACAAACCGGGCTTTTGCTTTGTTTTGTGCTGAGACAGGAGCTAAGAGGCAGCAGGTTCCAGGCCTGACAGGATGAATTCCTGAAAACACACTGGGACACACACACACATACTAACTATTCCATACACACACACACACACACACACACACACACACACACACACACACACACACACTATGCAGAGGCTGCACATACCCAACAACAAAAATCACATCACATGCATAATGGATTATATACTGAATGTTATTTAGCACGATTAATAATAGCCTAAGTGTTTATATTCATACTACTTAGAAACTGTATGTTCAACCATTTATTAATTTAAGCCATTCATCCATATTAGCTATTTCAACTGTTTATCAGTTATCCTACTTTTAGCTAACTATTTTAGCAATTTATCTGTTACATTTTGGTAACTATTTCACCAGTTTGTCTATTATTTTTTGCTATTTCACCATATATGCATTAGTTTTCATTCAACTGTATCAATTAGCTTACTGTTAAGCTAATTATTCAAACTGTTTACCCATTACTAGCTAACATCAATTATTCATACTTTTTACATAACTATTTTAACTTCTCTGCTAGTATTCATGCACTCTCCAAACACCCATATTCATTGCTGCCTGCCTATGACCTCCCTCTTGTACACCATGCTGCTTCACAATCACTACATCTTTCTCTGTCTCCCTGTCCCTCTCCCGTCGTCTCTCCATCTCTCGTTGGAAAGATGCATCACCCTCTCCTGATGTATTCCTTTTCTCTATCTCTGTAACTTCGCCTCAGCTCCTCTCTCCCCTTGCATTAAGTGACGCCTTGTTATAAACAGCCCATCAGTGAGCTGTCCATCCGTAGCTTGGCTGTGGACTGACATTTATTAAGAGTCAGCTTTGCCTGCAGTCTCACTGCCTGTCTGTGCATTCCCACATGAATACAGAGGACCAATTAGAGGAGGAACAGGGCATATGTCTACATGCTCGGAGAGGCAAGGCCACAAACACAAACAAACACCCAAACAGATACGGCAGACGGACAGAGGAATGAATGTATGGAGAAAAGGAGACAGGGAGAAAGAAGACAGGAGAGAAGAGGAAAAGGGGGAGAGGAGAGGGGAGGAGAACTTTGGATTTGAATATATCTCAATAATAGTTGAGCTACTGAGGAGAATCTCCTTTGAGCAACACCAAATTAACAGTAAACTTTCAATGAAAAGGGAACACTACCTACTCTGCTAAATATGTGCTATAATAAAGGCAGAAGACAATAACTGTGCTGTGTCTGTGAAGAGACATAACAAACTTGCTTAATAAATACACAGCACCTTTATTCAAAACATTAAACACACTGGGACACCCTGCACAGTCAAATTGTACAACACACTCATTCAACAATGATGAGGCTTGACATTTATGAGCAGCAGGAGGTAGCTACCGGGGCTAAACAAATAACATCCTCGGTGGTGGGCTAAATAGGACGATGGCTATTTTGCCTATTGGTTTTGTCACAGATGAATGAGGTCACCTATGTCCTGTCTGTGCAGTTTGTGTATGTGTGCTTGTTCATTATTTGCTTGTGTGTGTGTATGTGTATTGTCCATCTACCTCCCCAATTAGAATCCACCACATCCTGTGTTATGGTTGGGGACAATGGGAACATGACTACGCTTCCACCAGAGCGTATCGGTCCCACATCCGCCTCTTGAATCTTCACATGCTATGCAGCAAGACACAGTACAACACGAACATGAGTGACAATTATTGATGATGATGATGATGATGATGATGATCCATCTTTGAGGGATCCATTCATATATTAATGACTGGGTGGAGACAGGAAAACAGGGAGATGCAGAGAGAAAGAAGCCCCTCCACACCTGGAATCTGGAACATTGCTGGGTTCCTCGGTCTGTTATAGTAATTAATTTTTGCCTTTCACACGTAGGCCTCCATTCTGGAAAAGTTCCATGTTGACTTAAGACAGAACTGATATTAATAGAGCTAAGATGTTTGCTTGGTATGTGGCATCTGGCACGCAAGACTGAGGAAGGCAAAACGGAAAGTTTATCTCATGTACAAGGTAAGCGGCTGTTGACCAAAACATGACACACAGTCCACTCACACAGGTGTTCTCACTTATGTTGCCTTATTACACCTCTTCTCAAGACTAAATGGGCGTGTTCAAACTGTACTTAACAAACAGCTTACTCATGCTCGTGTTAGTTTTGCTGCAACTGTTACGGCGGGACAACTGACACAGTTATCGCTGACTAACTTCGACCTGAATAAAGGTCAAATCAACCAGAGGAACTGAACAACACCTGTGAGGTTGTGTGGGATCTTTAAGAGTAACACTCTTCACTCAGCACTTCTTCAGGTTAATTCAAAGGTGCAATGCGTATACATATGTGAAAAGAACAGCTTATGTACTTATTAGTGATGGCACACAAATGTAAAACAGGATCAATTGAGATCAATGCAAATGTCATTAAAAACGATATACAAAACATGCACACAAGAGAAAGAGAATGAATAAATAAATAAATAACTAAATAATAATAAATAAAAAACAATGAAGAATGGAAGTGAATATGTAAAACAAATAATGTAATGCATGTAAAACAGACCTTGACCTGTCATAGCAACAAGACAGAGGTGTAACTAATAACATTAATGATGGCTCCATTCCATTTAAGCACAACATAATGGACCTGGAACTGAGAAAACCTAAATTTAATGCAGCTTTCATTAATGTTACGAATTACACCTGTGCATTTCAAGCTATGTCATGTCAAATTGTCTGGTGTCTGTTTGTTTGGCATTTACAGATTATACAGCAAATTACAAGGGGATAGAGAGGGACACGCAGACAAAAAGAAAAAGATAGAAACACAGTGGTGCTGAGAGAACAGAGTGGCCTCTGCTGGGGTCATTTGTCAGGTCATTAGGTTCGACAGTTAATGAAATAAAAGAATATTAAAGAATCTCTCTGTACTGTCCAACACAGAGAGTGGTTGTTTCAGTGTGGAGTGTCCTCTTTCACCCACCACTTCCCACCCTACACACACACACACACACACACACACACACACACACACACGAATATGCCCATACACCCACCCACGCACACACACACACAAGTGCTCTTTTTCTCTCCAAGTCTGTCTTTCTCTCTTACACACACACACACACACACACACACACACACACACACACACACACACACACACACACACACACAGCTGACAGTCTCTAGGTGGGCAAGGGTGGGATTTTCACACGCCTCGCTCCCCAGAGCCCATTCAGTACAGTACACAGCATGGCAGCAGGACATACACACAAAGCCTGGGTTTGTCTGCACCCAGTGGGCCACTCACTGAACTAGAATGACAGAAACACACTGAAGCATGGATGCAGATACATGCACGGACTCACACAAACGCACACATCCACACACACTGCATTTGGAGCCTTATTTCTGAGAAGCAGAGGCCTACAGAACTAGTCTTTGTCTTTTTGTGGCCCACAATGAGAACAAAAACATGGATGGACAGAGTCACTATATGATTAACATCTTAACTAAGTAACTGACCTTTTAGAAAAAACTAAATTACCAAGTATTAAGAGAGTGACTAATCTGACTACAGTAAACTCTTTCCATTAAGCTGAGGCATATAAAAGTGCTCTGTGTTGGACCATTACTGTAAAAACATTACTATTATTAACCTAGTCAAACTCTTGCAAAGTTTAAATGCTGTATGATGTAAGCTCATCTGGTCCACTTTAATGGTCCCCCCTGTAGTGTCATAAACTGATTTTTTAAGGCATTTTTAGCAGTTAATTCATAAATAATAGCCAAGGCCACCACTCAGGGACATTACAGAAATAAACATTTCAATGCCACTTACTGTTTTCTTAATAAAATATTTTGTCCTGCTTATTTTATTAAACATGGCAGTAATAAAAACTCTCTCTTTCTGTTTCTTTCAGGACTGATAGCGCCGAAAGGAATGCAGACAAGGGATAAAGAGTCCAGAGAGGCAAATGAGTTACAATAAGTAGTTATTCTAATTCAATTCTAAAAGTGTTATGTGCTATATTTCTTTTTTAATATGTGCACACATGGCACTTTTAAGTGTTTGATTTGTGCAGCATGTTGCAGCAAAAGGCTTATTCTTTCTTTCTTTTTTCAACCCAATACATCCAAGGTCTTGTTCTCTCTCATTCCCTCCCTGTCTTCCTCTTTTCTTTTTCAAGTCCTCTGTCAGCTAACACTCTTAGTTTAGTCTTATAACACATAGCCATTGTCAAGTATGTTTCTCTCTGCTCCCCACACTATGTGTGTAGGTCCACAGCTATGCAGCAAACTGAACACACTGGTTGAAGACAGCAGTTGGCCTTTGAAAGTGTGAAAACAGTATTGAGCACTTTCAATAATTGTAATTACAAATCAGGAAAAAAACAAGTAAGACGAAACATATAACCAATGTTTTAACATTTTACAAACAGCAACCATTTCTTCCCCCAAATCCCCTTTCGATTTTTTATTTGTTTTCCAGTCCAGAAAGGCACAAGTGGCCCTCAATCATTATTGAACCACAATGGTGCTGGACTGAATATTTTGGCATACCCATATTTCTTTGGACCCTCTGCCGTCTTCTCAGTGATTAGACTGAATAGGTTTAAACTGTGATTTGTTAATCCATAGTATGTTCAGCCGATATTCCGGGATCCAATTCCCTAGACCAAGCTTCTATTTCTATTATGTAGCTTTAAGAATAGCTTTGCTACAGCAACACACCTTAAGTTAATTCAAGGCTTGTTATAGGTATTATCGTGCACTTCACACAGACACAGGAACCTGTTGCTATTTAAATCTGTACAGATTTTCCAATTTCTTTTACCATGGCGTTTTCTTCTATTCTTATTTAAGTGTTGCTCATAGGTATCTTTGTCTCTTTCTCCATTTTCAGTTGTCAGGGTGCTTGGACCAATGTATAGCGTTTTTTTTTGGTTTTTTTTTTCATTTTTTGCAGCCATTTTTTTTTACAACCTAAAAAGGCTTACTGTACTGAATCAAGCTTTGTGGCCGGCGATTCCAAACTTACTGAGATATTGCAAATACTCCACAAACAGAGTTTGCATTGTTGGGGGACTCTATTGGACAAAAAAGTGAATCATTGTTTAAACACCTGTGAAAAATCTCATCATGCCAGATTATCCCTGGGTCTTTTCGTGTAATGCCTTTTTTGGAAAGGAATTGACTTTTAGCATTTCCTTAAATGAGTCAAACTTGTAGCTTGTGGATACAAGAGTACAATGTGGACACCAAGATAAATACAAGCTAATAGAGACATTTGTCAGCTAGTGATGAGACTATGGCTTTCCACTGGTTTCCATATAAAGGCATACTAAACAAACCACGAAAGTCAGTAGAAAAACATTCTCATTGCCTCCACACTTAGGCTTTTAAATATATTGTTAGTCAGGGTGGGTGTCAAGCAACAATTTGGGATAAATCTGGCTCACATCTTGTATGGTGCGTGTATTTGTGGTGTTTCAGAGGCAGCATGGTAACATCTGTGCTCCTCAGTGGCCTCTGTGAGCTAACTGACGATGACTGGGACTACCGCACCACTGCCACATCTTCCATGCTAGCCTCTCGCTGCTTAGCAGCACTAACTTTAATGAAAAACACTTTCATGGAAGCATGGAGCACAAAAACATGCAGAGAAGCACGCACACAGCCACATTTTACGGGGTTAAAGGCATTGGAGTGCCTTTTGTGGTGACAGTGACACTTCTGAACTTCTATGACAAATGCTCTATGACCAATTCTTCTCCTCCCTCTCTGTGCCTCGGTCCCTCGAACTTCTCTCCAGTGAGGTAGAGTCACATTATTTTTCAACCACATGGGAATCTCTCCCTCCCTACCCGAGGGAAATATGACAGCTCCTCAACCCCTCGATCCTCCTCTTTCCCTACTGTGGTCAGTGCTGAACAGAGACAGAGTCTGGTTCTGATCAGCCCTCTAGTCGGCACGTCTGCAATGCGTCATCTGCCATATGCTGTGGTTGCTGGTTTCTCTATGGCCTTACAGTCTATAAGCCTAAACCAATATATGAGGAATAAAGTGCTTCTCTCATTGATTTGTTGCTCTGCAATTGGCTCAAGTATTCCTGGTGTCTGAAATCAATCATTAAAGCTTTCTATAATGACTGTTTTACCTTTAAAAAAACATTGTTGTGTCAGTTAAGGTTGGTCATTTTCTCTACTACTAACTGTTCTTAGATCCAACTTCATGTATCAGCCAGGTTCTGACTATTACAGATCAAGCCAGCATTGCCCAAAGCTGAGCCAACGGCAGCAAGAAGAGACTGACACACACCATGCCATGTACAAAACAGTTAATACATTTTTAATAGGGGAATCTGGGCCACTTCTTTTAGAGGACTCAGAGATACTCACTGATGTTTGTCATCAAAAATTTCCCAAACCACTATATATAATACATATAAATGTTCTTGGCACATATAATATACTTCAGAAAAAAAATTACTTTTTAAAGCCCAGTGCATGATGCATGAGTGATAACTACTCATAATAAAAGGAAATACATGCAGGAGTCTTTTTGAATTTCTGATCAAACCTCTCCATATGGGGTGGAGGAAGGAAGCAGTGCAAGCCATTAAGCTTTGCCTACATCAAACCTGTCCAACAACCACCTAAGCTTTGCAATCATAATCTGACAAACTGCAGTAGTTCATGACTATTTCATTGATGTATGAACTTGAAAACTTGTAACAAAAGCCTCCAGAGAGTCTTTAAATCCAAGCACACCCTTAAAGACTCATCTGAGACAAGGCTCAGACATCTTTTCATCATCTTAAGAGGAATCCTGAGGTTTCAGCCCCTGTAGTGAATTTGTGTAATGTGAGCAGCAGAGAGCAAAGTTTTTGATACACCTCACTCCCACATCTCTCCAAACCTCCCACTTGTATTTCATACACTTCAACTTCACTCTCACTTGTTTCTTCCAAAAAAACTTGCACATTTTAAGCTCCAACCAATGTATATAAAAACTGTGCATTGATGGGAAGTTGCTCTTGATAAGAAAGTCAGCGCAATGCCAGCTTAACATGAGTGTAATCTCCTCTTTCAGCATCAGGTTGTGAAAGGCAAGGAAGATAACTGCAGAAAAACCTGTCCACACCTGACCTCCTTTTCAACATTTACTCAACAAAGGGACTCACACATGACAAACTGGAGTATCTGAATACAGTACACAACATTAAATACTGGGAGAAAAGACAAAGATAGAGCAAGGACGAGGATGTGAAAAGAAAACAAGAGATGGGAGAACAAACTGGGGGAAGGGGACAAAGAGAGAGGACTAAAGATGAGCAATTTCATTTCAAGAGTGAAGCAAGCGAGAGAAGTTAATCCATTTCATAGTCACCCACCACACCACCCTTCATATGTGGTCTGTGGGAGTGGCAGGGGCTGGGCTGGCCTAGATACATGCAAAATGAATAAAGCCATAATATCCTTTGATACAAGTCTTTGAAACATGTTCAGCTCCGAGCAGCATCTGTTCCTACTTTTAATCTGGTTAGGCTGTTTCTCTAAATACAGCCAAGTATTATCGTCATCAGCAGGCGTTATGGATAGGAGGATGTGACATGATCAATGGAATGCACTAAATGTGGTGGAAAATAATGTCAATAATCCCCCTTAATTCAATTTCTCAGTGCACATATTTATAGTAACTCCGTCAGAGACTATGAGAAGCAGAAAGCAGTACCTGAGGAAAAAAATACAATCTAAAGACAATAATGTTAATTAATAATAAAGCAGCTGACTTGGGCGCATACAGAAGTTTGATACTTGGCTCACACTGTGCTCTCTATCTCCAACAATCTGTCCTATGTGGCCTATTTAGCCCAGCCAACATTCAGAATCCGAAAACGACCAGACCTCAAAGTGTGTGAAGCCTCTCCCCGTGCTCGTCATTACCATGTTTGTTTATCTACTGCTTGCTCCCTCAGAGGAACACCCAGCCTTGTTAAGGAGGGAGAAGAAAGCTTTAAAAGTGGAAATAAGGCATACATTTCAGTCCGGTCCCAGGACGATGCGTGGTACCGAGATATTTCCATAATGGTAGCTTAACGGGAGCTAGCCGGCTGAGCGAGGGGCACGTCGCCCTCATTAAGGCACTCGCTCAGGAACAGATTAGCGCTTCATTAACATACAGAGAGAAGCGGGGGAAATTACCACTCTCCATTTCACAGTCTAAAAGGCAGGCAAAGACCAGAGTTAGAGATAAGTGGTGGGGAAAAGATGGACTCAATTTAGGGAAAGATAAAAATCGGTGTACGGTATAAAATTTGCTATTAAGATTTCCTGTGTGTCTCTGACCGTGAATGAGCAAGACAGAGTTACCTCTCGGTCTGTCTGTACCCATATTTCTTCATTCTTTGTCAATATTCCTTTTATTCTCTCTGTTTTCACCACCTCTGTCACTCTCCTTCATTCCCTCTGCCCTTTGCTTCTCAGAAAGAGGCCTGAATGGGCTTCATTATATTAGTTAGAAGAGAATGAGAGTGGTTGCCCTGGACTATACCGGTCCTTCTTTTTTTTTCTAATACTATAAGTCCCTGTACCACCCGCATCAACAAAGCCAGACTTCCCTCCTCCTAATTAGCCTGGTGCTAAAGGGGAAGGAGACCCAGTAGGACAGCGTGCTGAACAATGAACTAGTTACTAACGAAGTCAGCCTGCTGGCAGGACAGGTCATACTAAAGCTATAAATCCAAAAGTTTATTTACTATATAATAAGCTACTTAAACTATACCAAGAATGCACTTCATAAGATGATTTGATGTTCATTAAACTTGGAAAAAATGCCGGCTGTAATGTGGTAGCTGCAGTTCCTCTCTGTCCATTCATATTCAAAAGTCAGAGATCAAGAAGCAAGTTCTGCAGAAAAGATTAATTAGCCTTTTGCTGCAGTGAATTAGTTTTTTAAAAAAGACCAAAGTGGCCAAACAAAGCCTCTGAGAAACACTGCGATTAGGGATTCTCAAGCTAATTCTCCAAATGTGTGTGGACATCGTATGCAACAAATTCCTGTACTGTTACACTGCCCTTCACCTCTTCATGCCCCAATCTTTAAGTCATAAATCTCAATGAAGTGTTTTTAACCTTTAGATTTCTTGGGCCTAATTAGGAAAACTACCTGTCATAAGAAGGAAAATATAGGCTGACTCTCACTTAACTCGGAAAAGTGTCTAATTAGGAAAGCTACCTGCAATAAAATACTTCCATAAGGGAGAAATGAACTTTACTAACCTCTAACTTTGCACACGTCTGTCCTGATGTTTTGTGACCCCCACAAAACGAAATATTTTAACCTTTCTAAGATGTTTAATTAGGGAGAGACCTGCCATCACACTCATGTCCCATTAACATTAGGGAGATTTGAACTGGTCCTAAATTCTCTCCTTCTACTTATATCTGTATCCTGAATGATCCTAATGCAAACTGTAACAAAAAAAACTATTTTGACCTTTGCTTGGCTCTAATTAGTGAAAGAGCTTGCCATTAGAATTTGAGAAATAAAAGAAAACCATGGGAAACCTATACATTAATTCCCCCCTCTTATGTCTGTGTTCCCCTCCTTGTCATACAGTATATTGTACCCCTATGTCTAACCGCTACTCACACCTTGTCTTTCTCTTTACTGAGCTTGCTGAGGGGTAGCTGATTATCTAAAGGTTGGCAGGGTTATTATTACCTACACAGTCTGAGCTGACTTTGCCCAAGAGGCACTCAGACTGAACAATGTGCTTGGGGCTAATGAGCTGTGCTTCATTCTTTAAAGAAAAGAACATGTGTCAAATGTCTGTGAGCTTAAGCTTATTGAAGCCACATTAACCTTACAGGAGAGTCCTTTTACTCTGAGTCACAATTGTTTTTTTTACCCAGAAATGTATCCTTTGACACAGGTTTAACTTCAACCTAAACTAAAAGGAAAGGTCAAACCTGAGATAAAAGAAAAAAGATAAGTTAAGCAGCTTTACTTGACTGAGATTAGTGATGACACAGTGAATACAATATCACACTCGGCACTCCAAATCTGTGCTAGAGCTACAGACTACAGCACGTCTTCTCACTAGTTTGAGTAACTATACCATTTACATTGACGCCAATCCACTAATATAAGATGTTACTTCTTGCATTTTAAAGTGAAAGCAAATAAAGCAAATAATAAAGAGAAATAAAAAATGTTGCTGGATGCTGTTATTCTGTTGCAGATAAAAATCATTAAAAATGCAATAAAAAGTGAAATCACCTAAGTTTTTCTACTGCAAAAGGTCTGATTACCCTCTAGAATCTTGCATTATTTTTGCATCCAATTTTCACTTGTTTTTCCATATTGACTTTAAAATTTTGCTTTTGGCATTAAAAATTTAATTAAAGAGTCAGTCTTGTGCAGATTTGTAAAGGAACCAGTTGTTGAACCAGAGTTAATTTAAATGTAATGACCACTTGGACACCAAAACTGTCAAACTTCTAGTACAAGGTCACACTTTGCAACACCATGTGATTGATTGATTGATAGATTGATTGATTGATTGATTGAAATCAATCGTTGAAAATACTAAACTTACCAACCAACCCAATTAGAAGAGAGTTGTGACTTACACTGCAATAATTAAAATGTACTAAACATGTCTTTTACTATAAAACTTCTACCCATTCATGAGTGAATTAACTACTCCTCTCGTACACCACTGCCTTGATCCCCCTAAAACACCTGTACAGTCAGTATGGCTACAGATTTGATTAATAATAAATTAACCAAACAGACAGAACCATTGCTGCCAGTGAGAACATTGAATTAAACCCTAATAAGCTCAACCTGTGCTGTGAGGCTCAGTCACATGTGAAACAATTAGCCTCTTAGTTTTCAGAGTCAGCCGCAGAGCTGTAAATTGATGTCAAAGGAAGAAATCACCCTGACTTGTAACCCTTTTGGTGTAATAGTAAAGGAATAGTTACACCTTTTGGGAAATACACGTTATAGTGGGTTTTAAAGGCAGTTATGTAATGTAACTATTTCTTAAATAAACAATAGCTTATCCATCTGCCAAGCAATGAATCCGCTGGTTGCCTGGCAACCTTACAATGATAACAAAATGTCAGTTATAGCACCTAACTCCCCATAAAACCACAAGTCATGATTTTTACCTTCCTGTTTGTGTGCAAATGAAATAAATTCCAAATAATGTGTTCATTTGTGACCTTCAGGTGTGCCTGTAAGGTACAACATACAGACATGAAAGTGGTATTGATCTTTTCATCGGTGTGAAGAGTTTTGTTTGATGAAATGCATTGCAGTGGACCCACATTGAACATCAACTTGATAGAAAACAAAACAGTCTCACCACAGGGGCCATTAGGTAGTTGTGGCGTTTTCAACCACACTATTTTTTTCTCAGCAGGTGGAGTTAATGCAGTTCTCGTGAAGCTCAATTCAATAAATTCACTTTCAACTTCTCAGTCAATATGGACGAGAAGTCCTTACAGTGTTCAGAAAAACAATGTTAAGACATATGTGATTTATCCCGATGTATATATCAGATTATATATATTATATGATATAAATCAATATTGGAAACATAATATTCTTCATACACGATATTATGACAGTGATTTCATTTTACCAAGCCCTAGTGCAAGAGTAAACAGAATTTCCATCATTCAGACTTACTCACAGAACAGAAGTCACATTTTTGTCATAGCAATAGGCACAATATCTGGATGCTATAATGCATTCCTGAAATAAAATCCAACCCTGCGAATAACATCACAGACCTAACTCATTCCAATGCAGTAGCCTAGATTCTTTTTCTCTCTTTCAACTTCTCACAGAGGGGAAAAAAAAAACAGATATGAAAGCTTTGATTGTACTTTATCCTTGAAGTGTGAAAAAGTAAACGAAGCCCAAGCAAAGAGAGCAAAAGAGAGGAAAAAAATGGTGGGAAAGAAGCTTCAGGTGTCATCTAGATTCCGCAGCTATCCTTTAGTCTTTCATGAGCAAATCAAAACACACCCAGTGTCTCTCGTCTTCATTGTCAATCCCTTTACTGCCTTTCCCCCTGC
Organism: Dicentrarchus labrax; assembly: GCF_905237075.1. Classification (NCBI taxonomy): domain Eukaryota; kingdom Metazoa; phylum Chordata; class Actinopteri; family Moronidae; genus Dicentrarchus; species Dicentrarchus labrax. Next base: position 13,908,328 of record NW_026136714.1, read on the forward strand.
CCCTGCTCCTCCATCCATCAACCAATGTTTTTCTAACCTGAAAGCACACACGCTAAAACACATACTGAGATTACACAAATACTACCTATGCCACACACACACACACACACACACACACACACACACACACACACACACACACACACAGACACACACACAGACAGGCACACATCATCACCACCTTTAACCCTTCCTGTCTCCACTCTCAAGTCCATGGAAGTGTAGCCTCTGCCTAGAATGCTGAAGGGCTGAGAGTTGTTTTTAAGCCACGCTTTCACTATCTCAGGTCAAAATGCTTTCTGCTGAAGGAAGCTCATCATCTCGCAAACTTTGAAAAGGTCTGTGAAAGGTTTTCCAATGTTTCAAGTCGAGGTTGTGTGCTGTCTCTCTCAGAAATGGATGACTTCTGTCGCCTTAAGTGCCTCGCTAAAAATGCAATTCCGAGCTGAACTTTGCCATTTACCTGTGGGGGTACGGTAAGGTGCCATCTAACTTTAAAACTCTTAGCGGTGCCTGTGTTAATAATAAACTCTATCCCATGTTACAGGTATGCGCACCAAAACCACAGCCTATTGCTACAACCGCCTAATTTGGGATATTCAAGATAACTTTGAGAGTTTTATAACTGTATGAGTAACACAGCCGCTGGCAAGACTGAAATATGCCTTCAGACAGAATTAACTATATTTCAAACCATTCTGTGACAAAGATGAACCCTTAAAAAGGTGGTGTGTGTGTGTGTGTGTGTGTGTGTGTGTGTGTGTGTGTGTGTGTGTGTGTGTGTGTGTGTGTGTGTGTGTGTGGAAAACTGTCTCCCTTTGAGGGCTTCTCCCATCCCTGCTGTGACTAAAAGGATTGTGGGGATTTTTTGACGTAATGGCAGGGAGAGAAAACTTCGTTGGGAGCCATTGCCAAAAGGCAGAAGACGATTTTTTTTTTTTTTTTTTTACATCCTCCCCATCCCTACCCCTACTTCCTCCCTTCTTCTTCTTCTTCTTCTTCTTCATGTCTTCTCCCCCCTCCTCCTCCTCAATACCCTATCTCTTCATTCTGCTCTCCACACCGATGTGTCTCTTTAGAGGCTTCAGAGCCTGGGTGTCTTATCGTGGCTTCCCAGGTCTACGGGCGAGGCTGAGGAGAAGCTACTGTCAACCCCACTCTCTGCTATCAGCCCCGTGGCAGTCACAATGAGGCCGACATGCATACTCAAGCAAGCACATTCACACATGGAAATAAATGCACATACACACAGGTTTATCAATCCTAAACAAAAGTCTGGTTTAGACTAGAGTCATTTTCCTACAGGGCTCCAGCAGAAAGAAAAAATGTGCTTAATGGACATAATTGCTTTATGAAAACTGTCAAGAGGAACCAGACCAGTAAATAGAGACTGGGTGAAGCTTACAACAAGCTGACAGCTTATTCAAATAAGATGCTGAACACATCTAAATTGTATTCAGTCAGTGAAAGGCAATGCATATGAAGTGCATTATTTCCAAATGTGATTTTAAGGAATAAATGATGATAGCACTGAGGTTGGCTTTCTGCTATTCTCTGAAAAAACAACAACAACCATCTTGCTAAGTGTGCTTTAGTTTTCCCCTGTTACGGGAACAATAACAACATTTCTATCCATCACCAACTATTTCAGAAACATAAATCAACTATTTGTTTCCCATACTTCACTTCTGTCATTTCTCAGCCAGCTGTCCAGTTTGTCACTCTTAGACGAGAACACCCATTCACAATTTGACACTGTTTATTATTTTAGAGCAATTACCCTTGAATATACAGTGAGTCACATCATGAAAACATGCAGAAAAACATTCTTCAAATCAATTGTACGTAAGGTCTGTGGCGGGACAGACAGACTGAGACAGGCGACATGAACAGACATGCAGGATGGTTGGTTCTTTGTCCATTGTTTCTCTCAGACTCTGCAGGTGTGACTAACAGACGAGCAATCTGAACGAAACCCATTGTTTTACTTGATGACCCGCAAATAACACACACGCACACGCACGCACGCACGCACGCACACGCGCGCGCGCACACACACACACACACACACACACACACACACACTGAAATTACTTATTACCTGCTTAGATGTGAAAAACATCTTAATGGCTTCCTGTTAAAGTATGCATTTGCAAAACCACATATAAGTAAGTTTGTTTGCATTTGTGTGCCTGTGAAGGGTGTGTGACTTGGAAGGAGGGAAAGGTGGGTGTGCCGTAGCATGACGGAGAGACACATTTCAGCATATTAAAAATTACTACACCCAAAGGAGCTTCGGTTAGCAGAAGGCATCAAAAAATGTACATGCATGCCAGAAAGATCAGCCAGGGTCATCAATCTGTATCTCACTGACATGAAAGTTTCCTGGCTGAGAGAGTTTGTCACTAACATATCTTAATATAAAGAGACTTTAATTTGAGGTAACATTTGGAAGATGTGTGAAATCATTAAGGCTTTAAGTAATGTTAGATATATTATACTTTCCCTTGGGGAAATCTGTTCTCTTCCTTTGACCCATCCAAACTAATTAGAAGCAGCAGGCACTTGCTGCGCAGCACCCAGTGACCAACTTCACATCTTTGGTCAAGGGCAACAGCAGGGGTATTCCCTATATCTTACATTTTTGGGTAGATGGGAAATAGTTCACCCAAGAAAAAACATGCAGATTCAGGAAGAACAAGATCAGCCCCAAAAAATGTTAGACACTGAACTTTCTGTACATTTTGCAAGGCTTTCATTTGTCATAATTTGGTCTTTAGCCATCCTGCGTAATCAACAAGCTTGTGAGTCTTCTCTATGTGATTATTTTACACCTTACAGATCATGTTCAAACTGGCAATATGAAATAGCATAGACTTTATATCTCTGAGATTACTTCTGAGAACAAAATGAAAAATACCCACTATACCCAAAATGAGAAAAATATTGCTTTGGTGAGTTGAAGCGTGTGACATTTACCTCTGTTAACCTTTGTTTTCTGTGGATTTTCTCTCACAGCTGCGCAGGCAAAGTTAAATCCAAGCTGTTTTACACTGCCTAGAGTCCAGCTGCCCTGGTATACACAACAGGATGGGATGGAAATCACCTGCAGTATGCATTTACTCACAATAGTCAGCAGAGATGTTTGTGTGAGAAGGTGAGCAAGATAACCAATATCCGATCTACAGTACAATATACGGCATGGGTTTAAGAAAGAGTGTATTAGTATTTGTGTGTTTTGTTGTGCGCACACACATACATATGTGTACGGTGGGGCCAAAGCCTCTGAAACATCGAGGCAGAAGACGCCTACATAAACAAGTGGGTTCTGACACTTGTACTAGGACTTAGAACAATGCAGATTATTTCTCTACACCCACCACCACTGGCATGTTCTGGCCTATCTGACAAGCTGTCATCGTCAGCATTGTTCCCTCTGTGCTACTGCATAGTGATGTCGTGATGGTACGAGCAAAACTGTTTGTGTAGGAGAATAGCACAGATTTAAGAGAAAATGTCAAACTGCAGTACATAATCTCTGCCATTGGCAATCATAGATAGAGCCATTTGTATTGAATGTACCTACACTGGTATTAACTAACAAATATAGAGCTGAATGCCTCACCGGCACTGTCAAATACTTTATCTTAAATGGCAGTCCTTCACCATTCACATCAAATGTACAATGCTAATGATAATGTTCAAAAGCAGTGCCAACAGCTACCACCCATCTTAAAACAATACGTTGGTTGTCTTCAAAGCTGTAGTGTCAGTTTTATTTGGCTTTCAACAACACATTATTCAAACTGAAAATGAATGCAACCTTCAAGCTGTTGAACCACCACCAAGTCACAGCTGGGAGCAACTTGGAAGGTTTTTAAAGTTGGTTTAAAACGTGGGGATATATTCAGATCACTGGAGGGGAATTTGGGGCTACAGTTGTGTGTCTGCGTGTGTGTGTGTGTGTGTGTGTGTGTGTGTATTGCACATCTGTTTCCACATGATGCTTGTACAACATGAGAGTGCATGTGAGTGTGTGTGCATGCGTGTAGCATCATTAGAGGAAGGTCAGCGTGACACTAGCAACACTACTTCATAAATAATGTAAAACGATACAGGAATTAGACTTTGTAATTATACCTCTCCACGGCACTATGGGTGTAGTTTGCATGTATGTCCGTGTGTGCATTATGGGCGTGTGTCTGTGTGTGTGTGAGTTTGTATACGCTCTAATTAGCTCCAAGAGAATAACATTGGCTATTAAAGTGTTGCATTAGTTAGAGCAGAGGATGAAGAAGGCAGCACAGGGCTCAAAATGCCTCGGTTCATTAGAATTTGAGTGGTTTGTGTGTGTGTGTGTGTGTGTGTGTGTGTGTGTGTGTGTGAGTGTGTGCAAATAAAGAAAACTCGCAAGAGGAATATGTGAGAGAGAGAGAAAAGCCAGAGACAATGTTTAGAAATATGTGTCCTCACAGGCTTATACTGTATTTGTATGAATGAGCACGACTGAATGGCTCATGTTTATAAAGTGTGTCTGGCAGTGAGTGTACGTGAGTGTTGCACTTGTTGCACACTGCCACTTCAAATCTAGTGGCTGTGACTTAGCCTCAAACAGCACATGGTATTTGGCCGCAACTCAATGACATTTAGCGTTGACCGATAGGGACTGTATGTCACTCCAATTAGAAGAAACACTCCCCTGTATGGCAAGCTGTTAGACAAACCTCGACTCCTCCCTGCAAATTTTGGGATGAATTATTGAAAAGGGCAGAGCTGAGCACCTTGATGAGGTTGGCACATTTGGCTGGCTGAATGGTCAAACTGACACAGCTTGAGGAAAGAGGAAAAAGACCACTGCTATCTCAGCAGCTCAGAGCGTAGATGGTTCAGTGGCTTTGTCTGGAAGCTGGGCCTTATCACGCGACCTGCTGGGCTTTCACCCAACTCACCCTGGAGACAGCTTATATGACAGAAGTCAGCGTGATGGTAGCCATTTATCAGATTAAAAGATTTTGGTATTGTATTTGTCAGAAATATGAAAAGGTGATTAATGAAAAATGGTTTTGTATGCTTTTGTGACTAAGTTGGACGCATCAAAAACTGTAATGTGTCAGAAATACTGAACATTTTCCATACTATGTGGCTGTATAGTTACAATATATATATATATATATATATATATATAATATTTGGAAAGCATTTCCCTGTTAAAGTGAAAATTAATCCCCTTTTTGTTGCACTGTGTAAAAGCCACAGTGAATGCCTTCAGACACACAATTGGCTTCACACAGATTGTTAGATAAGATTAATGTTATTACTGATCAATTTTGCAAAAAAAGAGAACACAATGATGTGCCTTGAAATTATGGGCTTCCTTAAAAGTTTTGTGTCACTGCACCAAACTGAAATTGTCTTTTAATATTCTGAAATACTACAGGAACGGGTGGTGCAGGAAAAGCAATATCTCTCAAGGAAATGTCAGCTGTGCTGTTGGTACTGGGTGGCCGTTGTGAACACAGCCGAATCAATTGTGCATTAGGATATCGTATAAATTTATTTTTTTGTTTTCAACAGCAGACGCAAGAAAACAAAACAGCACTATATCAAAGCATTCTTCATTGTGTTTCTTGATTTTGTTTTCATAGATGTTTTTAATACACAGCCAAGTGCCATTGGGACATTTACTTAAATGGCCAAACCGAGCTGACTGAAATCTAATTTACATTTTACTTTTTGTTACATTTCAAAAGCTTTCATACAATTCACTTGACAGCTGAATCTAAACAGCTACAGAGCCACCCAGAAAACTAAACTGTTCGGTGCCGTTGTAGTTCCTGAGTGTGTGCATGCACCTCTTTCATGTGCCTGTGTGTGTGTTTGAGAAATAAAGAGTGTGGTAGCCATCCCGCAACTGTTGATTGAAGCTGCTGATGACAGAACGGTGGCACCGGGTTCTTTTCTGTCTTGCTCCCCAGGCCCCTGACCCACCTAATTGGTTTTCAGTGTTTAAAAGACCAAACCATCAAAGACGCGACTGTCAGTTCAACTGCGTTAACTTTCGGAATCAGTTCTCTCTATTATTAATAACTGACAAGCAAACTTTGTGAAATACACTCTCAGATATACAGACGAGAATCCAGACACACACACAGACATATTCTGTGGAGGAACTCTTAGGTGATCATGAACGCACACTTATGCTTCCTCTACAAACACACACACACACACACACACACACACACACACACACACACACACACACACACACTCTGATGCAGGCATGTAGACACATATCAGTGTAAGAGCATTCAAAGAGAGGCAAGTCAGCCAGCACACCCTGATACAGCAAAGAGAATATATGACCAAAGGGGGCTGCATCAGTGTGTCTGTGTGTGAGAATTTGTGGATATGTGTGTTTGGTAAAGGAAAAGTGAGATGGACAGTGTGCGTTTGCATCTGTATGTGTTTTAGAGCGACAGATTTTGTGTGTGCATGTGAGCGTGTGTTCAAAGCCTTCATATCTTGCCTCTGCACAGACTCTGCAGAACTGTTCTGACAGTACAGAAGTACATACACTGATACAAGTTCTGTGGGAGTTTTTGCTCCAAACAATACAGAAAAAGGCTCACGCTAGTGATCAAAGTTGTAGAATAACCCAAGGAAACATCACTGCATAATCCTAGCCATTAAAAATAGGCTCATAAATTCTTGTTAAACTCTGTTGTGCACGAAAATAAACGTCAAACACATAATGGACTTGGAGGCTTAAATGTTAAATTTAAATCACGCAAGCGTTTGACACAAAGCCTAAAACAAACAAAAAAAAAAACATGTTACTGAGCTCTCAGTTGCCTCAAAATGACTCTTCCAGCTCCACAAATAGGCCAAACTTCAAGAACTCCTCACATAGCTTAACAAACAGCCTCCTGTTCAGCCTCTTTCACATCAAGATGTCTGCTAACGTCTGAAGAAAGAACTGAAACCACAACAAACAGCGAGCCTTTCCTTCCTTCCACGCATGCATCTGCAGCCATCTCTCATCCCCTCAGCTTTGTTTTGACCATATTTCTACATTGCCACCCAGCTAATCTCTGCCTACAGCACCTGCCCTACCTTGCCATCAAGGCTACACCAGATAGCATAGGGGATGGAGTTTGTCTTTGATTAGGGGGGCCTTGATGCAGCTAAGCTATCTAGCTTCAATCTGAACTTGTTTTTTTCTTGTCTGATGGGACATCTCCACCAGACTGGCACTACTGGATACAGCTCAAACCAGGAGAGAACCTGGCTCCAACAATTCCCACCCACACACACACAAACACACACACACACTTTTTTTTTTTATCCCAGGCTGTGTTTCCTCTTTAGGGTGCCAATCAAATGTTCATAACAACTTGTTTTTGGACATTCAACAACATCTGTTTCTACCTGCCTGTCGTTTCGTTTCTTCTTTACAATATATTGAAAAAAAAAGGAATCACAATATGAGTTTTGTCAATATCGCAGAGCAGCCTCTTTCATTCTCTGTCTCTCTACTACTGCGATAGTGCTTCAAGCGATAAAGCCTGCCTCTATTATTAGCAGTGTAATGGAGGGCTGTGGTTGTGAGGATCTGACAAGGAGATGATAACAAAAGTGCTTACTCCTCCATTCTCCCGCGCTCCTCCTATATCATTTAGAAAACAGTCGCAGTGCAGCGGCAGATCATGGCCGGCTAATGGCCTTAGAATATTACTGCTGCCACAGTAAGCAACACTTACCATTACTCAATTTGTACAGGCATTAAAAAGAACATCATTAAATTTAAGAATTTATCTGTTATTCCACTACTCTAACATGCTCCAATAAATATTTGTGATCATGCACAACAACCAGATGCCAAATTAAGAAGAGAAATTAAGAAAGAGTCAGACTAGTCAGAGCTGTGAAGGCCTAGAGCTGGTCTCAGGGTTGAGTTTCCTATTATGGACACACAGCTGCGTTGTTAGAGATTTCACACCTAGTGGTTTTGGCAGTTCTCAACCAAAACATGTATCTGTATTCCCAGAAAAATGCCCCTGGGTGCTTTTCCAGATGCATTTATCGTATCTCCTCAATTATTATCTTTGGAGAAGCTCCAGATTTGACACCTGGTGACATCATGAAGTTGAAGAGTTGAGTCTAAGTTTACTCAGTTCAGGCTTTAGGGGAATGTGTTCCTCGTGTTGCCAAATATAGACTGGTCTCTGTTTGACTAGAGGTCTATCATGCAGGAATAAACAGAGTAGAGATACTCCTTAGATGGAGGTTTTCTTTTTTTTTACAACTTGGGTTTTATTTTTATAGTTTTTAGCTAGTTGTGATAACAATATGCTCAGCATATTAGTAATTGCTGAGATATGGGAACACAGAGACATTACTTCAGACAGGTTGTAAACAAGCCAAAACTTTCTGCAGATTATTGAAGGAGGTAAAACAAAAGTGAGTGTGTGTGAAGCGTCTGTAACAATCCATTATTACACAGCGTTAATATTACAGCTTTAGCAATTAGGGGTCAAAGTTGAACCAGGACATTGTTTTTTTAAAAATTTGATGTTATACAAACAGTACACTAAGTACAGTTTGAGTAATAATCTTTAGAGCTGCAACGGTTAGTCGATTAATCAGTTAGCCACATGACAGAAAATTCATCTGAAATTATTTTGATAATCGATTACTTGTTTTTCTTTGTCATATATGACAGTTAATGGAATATCTTAAAAGGGACATTGTGTAGGAATTTCTCCCATCTAGCGGTGAAATTGTATTTTGCATTCAAACGAATAGTGCTCTCTAGTGCCTCGCGTTTTCAAATGCGTATTGCAACTACAGTAGCCGTTATGTACCAAGAAGCCTACCTGTCGAGGAGAAAGCAGGCAACTTCAGCGTCCTTTTGAAATTCTTTCTCCTTCATTAGCTCTTTCCACCTGGGTAAAGCTACACCGATGTTTACCCTCATTTTTTGAATGTGCTGGTCATGTTGCCTTTTTAATTGTTGCCTTTTTAATTCCCTTTTTCGCTTTTAAAATACTTAAAAACTACACAATGTCCCTTTAAGGTTTTAGATGGCTAATTGCACAAAACAAGCCCACTGAAGAAATTTTTTACAACTTTTTAACATTTCACAGACTAAACATTTAATTAATTAATTGAGAAAATTAGTTGCAACACTAATATGTTTACAGCTTGCTTGTCCTTTCTCATTCAAATAAATCAGGCAATGCTAGCAATGTTGCCACCAACAGTTCCAGTGTTCAGTGTTATTCTTCTCAAATAGGAAAGATGGGCAAAACTACGAAAATAAGCACACATAACAGTTGTATGAAACCAGAATTTCCCTTTAAGGACCAACAGTACTGTACAACTTACGCCAACATACATACACACACATGCACGGGTAGACGCCCACACACAAGTAGTATGGCAGAGGAGAAGCAGAATGAACAGTGACCAATTCAGCAGATACCAACATACAAACATACCATGGGCCATATCCCAGTTTGTGAAAATGTGTGAGAAAATCTCCTGCTGAGAAAGTGTGTGTTTTCTCTATTGTCAAGAAAAAAAAAACACAAGAAACAGTCTCATGCTCCTCCCTATTGGCTAATGTGAGAATATGATTATTATACTACAAGTGTGCCTGTACTTGTTCTGAGATGAGAGTCAATAACAGCCTAGACGTGCCTGTGTATGTGTGTGAGTGCTTGTAATGAATTTGGATGTAACAACAGCAGTAAAGGCAACCAAAGCCATTGGTTGAAACCGGTAGATTTCCAGGGGTGTATGTATTTAGAGTGCTGTGGGCGACTCTGAAAAGCCTTCAGAATAAAAAAGAACAGTTTCCCAGAATGCCACCTGATGTGTGTGTGTGTGTGTGTGTGTGTGTGTGTGTGTGTGTGTGTGTGTGTGTGTGTGTGTTTTGGCTGTGTATTTTCTTACTTTCATGTACATGAATTTGGCTATTTTTATTTGAACATTTACATCAAAATATGCTATATACCTTTCTGTATGTGTGTGTGTGTGTGTGTGTGTGTGTGTGTGTGTGTGTGTGTGTGTGTGTGTCTGCATTATGTCTAGCATTCTCAAAGTGTGGGTGTTCTGCCAAGCCTAAGAAAGTGACATATCGGAGCAGCTTCCTCTATCTATAATTCATAGTGCAGGCTCTAAACAAAGAACAGAGTGTTCGGCTCCCATCAGACATGCTACAGGGGAACCAACACGGTTGCTAAAGCTGCAAACAAAATATAGCTGGATAGCTAGGAGCTGGAGCTAATAAGAGGTATTACAGACTGTGATAGTATAAAAGAGCACTCAGACTGACAGGCAGGCAGGATGACAGCCACATGTGGAATAAGGGATACTATTTTCTCTCCGTCTCTTTCTCTTTCTCTCCGCCTAGATGGATTTTCTCTGACCCACATTATCAGGAAACAGACGGGCTGACATGTAAACAGGTTTGAATATGACTCAGTGTGCTGTCTACACTGAAACAAAGGCTCTTTCAACGCTGTGCCATTATTCTTTTGTTGTGATAGACACCTGTAATCACCCCGCACTCACTTGGAGGACAATCATGCAATATTTAGAAACTCCAGCTCCAATCATTCTCAGAGGAAAGATGCAAGATTTATACCCACTGTCTGTAGAGGTCTGTCTTGTCTACTACATGGGCTGAGGTTTGTCGAATTAGTCATACTCACCACTCATAGCTGAAGAGAGCAAATGTGTAACTTTTCTTTTATACATAAGGTGTGGTGGTAATAAAAAATATTCAATATTTTATATATATTCAAAAGCTCTAATGCTGAATATGATAAAAATGTTAACAACTACATAGTAGTACTAAAATGAGTGGTACTGAATATGAGCAAGGATGTGTTTTATTGCTAAAGAAATCATCTTTTCATTTGTCCCACTTTAAGTAATTTGTCAAGCAAAAAGCACCAAACATTTGCTGTGTATGGATCAGTGTGAGGCTTTGCTGCTTTTCTTTGTTTCATATCACTGTAAATTGAAAATCTTTAGGCACTTTTGGACTGTTAATCAGACAAGATAATCAATGTGAAGATACCTTTGAAGTCAAGTCAGTTTTATTTATATAGCCCAATCTCACAAATTACAATTCGACTCAGGGGGATTTACAATCTGAACAACATATGATATCCTCTATCCTTAAACCCTCCATTCAGATAAGGAAAAACTCCCCCAACATCCCCTTTAACAGAGAGAAAATGAACAAATCCCAGAGCCAAATGGAAATTGTGATGGGATTTTCACCGTTTGCTGACATGTTATGGACCAAACATTCAGTCAGCTAATTGAGAAAATAATTGACAGAATAATTATTAAAATAAGATAATCTTAGTTGCACCCCTGAAATTATATCTAGGCCATGGAACTGTACCAAATCCACTGGAGTACTTTTAAAATAACACACCTAATTCCCACATTTCTTTGAGAATAATAATGTTAATGCTGTCAGTTGCTTCTGCTGTTGCTTCTATTTCTTCAGTGCATTGAGATGTTGTGACAGTCTCACAGGGCCTACCTTTCATCTGCTCCTGTGAGCCTCAGTTTCAATACCTCCATTATGGGGGGGGGGCATGTATGTGCTGTAATTAAAATGCTACATATTGGTAATAGCAAGTGACATATGTGGTGCTCTAAACACACTAATTGTCATGGGCTTTACCTATCAATGTGACGCTTACTCCAATTATCACAAAGACAAATGAGCCAGGCAGATGGGGGGTATGTTCATTAAGATGAAAAGAAAAAAAGAGCGTAGAGAGACGATAAAAAGAGGTAATATAGAAAAAAGAAAGATGAGTGATTGCAGATATGGAAAGATAACGACACTAAGAAATGGTTTGGATGTGGCAATGGTGGAATGGGAAAAGTGGCTTTTCATAACTGATGGAAGGATCATTTCTTATCTATTCATATGTCACTGTGAGTCATCCTTTAGAGCAGCTGAAAATAGCTTTCTCACCAACTGCACACGCAGTGTGTTTCTCCTCTCATTCATTCCCTTCAAACACCGAGCAACAATCAGAGGGTGTTCAACACAAGGTAGGGGAGTAAGTGAAAAGTTTGGAGTTTTATAGTGCACAGGTAATAACGTGTGTATGTGCTCAATAGAAAAAGAATTGAGTTTAATAAATGGTTCACTATCAAAACTTCACCATCGCTACATACAGTATACCTTATATAATAATATACATAACAGATGGCTTAGAGCTGAACATGCACTAAAGAGAGTGTAAGTACAGGCTGACATAAGACTGTAAACTGCAATGTGGTTGACTGACTGTCATGTTTATTGCAATAATAATACACAAATGTTTTAGCTGTTACTCCTTATACAGAAGCTACTGTATTTCCAGTTCAGACTCAATATCTGCTGCCATTGTTACATGCTGTTTACAAGAAGGTTTTCTCTTTCAGAAAACGTAAACACAGCTATTTCTGTTTGTGTTACATATATAGCACAACAATAAATGTTTGCAGTGTCGTCAGTGCCTATAGCAACATGGTACAAAGGCCCACTGCCGAATCCAAGCCCGGGTTCTTGTGTTTACACTGTATGTATCCCAAAACCACTGGGTCACTAGAATATGTTGATGTTGAACAATAATCAAGCTGTTATAAGCATTGGGGAAAAGCAGAAACAGGGATATTAGTCAAGATTTGGAGTTTTAAATAGGGGCACAGTCCAACAGAGAAACTGATCATCAAAGAAACCGGATTAGGGGGAAAAAAAGAATCACAGACATTGAGAAGCAAAGCATAATGCTGATTTGAGGTTTAAATCAACATGTACAGTATGTTCTATTTGAATGGCACCTGACTAAAAAAAATAATGTCTAGAAATAGTCTGGTGCTTTCACATTGTTTGTTCACACCTCCCACACTTCCTAGATGGAGGGTGCAAACATTGAAAGGAGACAAATCACATTAAGCACCTAAAAACTGCCGAACATTGAATTGGAATGACTAAGGCTGGCAGTTTATCCGTGGGCAGAGGGAGCTCTGCCTCTGCGGACTATTTATCCAAGGCTTACTGTTTACAAGACTTTCAGCTCAACCCTCAAGCCTTTCAACTTTTGAATTTAGGCCATGCCCACACTAGTGAGAATACATCTGAAAATTCCCTCAACATGAAAAGCAGGTTTCTAGCATACTGGCTAACATATCTGTAGTAATTTACTAAAAAACTTGCTGTTTACATTGAATCATCACAACAACAGTAAATTATCTACTTCTGCCTTCTCAGTAATAGTGGCGACAAAATGGTGCATTAGGAGGTATAACCCATTCAATTCTCAAACAAGGTTTCTGATACTATTTATTCCCTGCAGAGTCTGCTATTCCCGCAATAGATTCTGGTTGCCTTCACACACACAATAGATTCACAGGAAACAATGCACGCATGTAATGTCACGTTTGTAATTTTATCTTTGTGATATCAGTTTACTGTACACTCTTCCGAACGTGTATCAAAGGTGTATTAAATTGTACCAAAACGCAAACCAAACATTTCCCACTGCTACTGCGTCACGTTGAAAGCATTCAATGCTTGGGCGGCTTTTAGTGTGAAGTAGTGCACAGGAAAATACAACACTGAAAAGTTGACCAACATATTCAAAAAGCTATGTTTTCCCTGTCCACGCTACTATGTGAGACCAGTCCTATTTAATTCAACCACTCCGGAGTGTAATGAAAAGAAAATTTATATAAGTTGTTCATCACCTTTTATCAACCAGTAGGAGCTGCAGTGAAAAATAACCATATTTTTACCTATTTACTGCTCTAATATTGTAAAACATTTCCTAAAATTCATCCTCAGGCCTTTTTTAAACCCGAAATAAAAATTTGTGTTTAAGAGCCTTTAAATCAGGAGGCTTGACACTGCAGAGCCAGAGAGAATGGAGACGCTCAACAGCTCCAGCGCCAAGATAAACAAGCCAAGGAACACGAGCCGTGTGTGAGCCATAACAAGATGATTATGGTGGTGGCAGCTAGTTACCATTGCCTGATACGGAGAAAGAGGGAAGGTGCCATGTCATGTACCAGCCTATGCTGCCAAGCCCATAAACCCTGTCTACTTTCCAACAGGGCTGGGAAATGATGTACTAACTGAAAAGCAGCCACCAGAAGAAAGCTGCAATGGTGAGGTATTGAATGCAGCCTTGCGTGATATGAACTAATATGGAGATATCCATTTTGCATTCTCGCTAATTCTAGTGATCAACAAAACCCAAGTTTTACAAATCAAACCTCAAGTTTCTTCCTTCCAACTTCATGTTCACCTTTGCTGAATCTGCTTACTACGACGTGATGTTGAGAAAGCACCTGAAAAAGCTGTGTCAAACCTTAATCTTCTTAATGTGTGAGAGGTGGCTTAAATAAGAGACGAAGCTAGCCAACATCTTGTAGTGTGAGCCTTAACTAACCATTGGTGTGCCAGGTTCTAGGATAAGTGGCACTCAACCCCTGCAGCCAAGGCCTCCATTTTTGAAACAGTATGCATTTTAATGTATTAGGTTGGCACAAGGTTGGAGTGGGGGTCATGGGCAACCAAGCTGTGTGTGTGTGTGTGTGTGTGTGCGCACGCACACAGAGAGAGTGCTTGAAACAAGACAAGTAACGGCTGCTATTCACAACTGTAAGGCCCATTTTTTCCACTATGTGGCAGAGCTAGAAGATCGCCAAGGCAGCCAGCCTGTGCCCCCATGGTATGTAGACACTGTCGCTCTCATACACAAGGAGAGAGAGAGGGGAGGAGTAAGTGTGTGTGTGTGTGTCTGTGTGTGTGTGTGTGTGTGTGTGTGTGTGTGTGTGTGTGTGTGTGTGTGTGTGTGTGTGTGTGTGTGTGTGTGTGTGTGTGAGAAAGAGAAACAGCGAGTTAGGTAGAGTTTACAGTACAGCTTGTGGGAGACAGCATCAGCTGCCCCTCCAATCAAGCATAAACATTTCATCACTGACCAACAACACAAAGCCAGACATAAATATGGTGTCATCAACAAACTAAATACTGTTAGTTACAATTAGACAGTAATGTTTTCCATTTCTTTGCAGTGCAATTCAGTTCATGCCAAAAATACAAAGTCAGTTCACTGAGCATTGTTGGTTGGAAAGGTAAGCTGAAGTAACTGCTGGCATTAAAGGTCTGATCAGATTTGTAGTCGCATTTACTTATTTCTTAATCAATATTTACTGATTGAAATGACAATTTGACAGTTTTGTCTGAAAAAAATTTATATTCCTCACAATAAAATCTTGTCTACACAGATACACTTCTATTTGAATCAATACATCTGTTTACATAGGCACATTATTCTCTGCTTGACTTGCACTTTACGCTCATAGAAACTACCCGGACATGTATTTTAACACTTTAAGACTTTCTCCACTTTTAACGGCACTATGGTGATGGTGTATTCTGTTCGAAGCGCTGCCAAAACTCGGTTGACCGTCACTCAATATTGTGTCTAAACGCGTCCTGTGTAGACATCGCTACTGCTCTGATAACATGCTGCTTTCACTATGCTATGTAGACGAGGTGTAAGGTATCAAAAGGTATCAGTGCCAAAACTCAGGTATGGAATCTGCACTACTCTCAAAAAATTTAAAATAATGCTCACGTGGCAGGTAGGCCAGATACATGCCACTCAACCTAGAGACTATTTTCTAAAACAATACTTTACCTTTCAAGAAAACAGTCAAACAGCAGTAAAACATCAAAGAGGTTGGGTGTTCAGTAAGACACTGGTGACAATTTGTTGATACAGGCAGAGGGAGCACTCTGCACCCTATCATTGCATGTCGGATGACAACAGTGCCAGGCTCCAACCCATCATTATAATCATTATTTCAAGGAAAGGAAGGGGCCTATAGCTCATATCCTTTCATTGCCATTATATCCCGTCACAGCACGATGCAAGCAGACAAAGACAACTGCTGTCAACATGAAATGCAGCACAGTTCAGAAAACAAAAGAATGTTACAATAATCAAAACAGAAACCACAAGAATAAATACCCAAACCTGTTCATGATGTCATAATACTGCATATCTGCATTATTAAAAATATTTGCCATTTGAATAAAAAAAAAAAACACCCTTTTTACCACATGTATGCCTATCATCCAACTTTCACTGGAATGAATGGATGTGATTTGGCTCTGTGCTTCTGCAATCAGTGCGTCTTGTTTAAACTGAAATAGATTTCTCACCCCAGCATAGTTCAGCCAAGAGGCAGAGCAGCCTCTCTAAAATAAACTCCAACAAAAAACTGAAATGAATAAAGAAAAAAAAAGCACACATGCACATCTGAAAATCTTAGTCTTAAGCACTCTTTTACCATCGCTACCGGCTATGGCAAAATGGCACCACATTATCGGGGGATTAATGATTACTTCACAAACTGGGTGTGAAACAAAACAGGCTGAATAACCAGAAAGAAATAAAAGCTGATCACAGGAGTGGGAGATGTGAGAATAAAAGAGCGATGTTAAATCAATGAGATTTAAATGGGAGTTGCAGTTGGATTTGCAGGGTTGATGGCGTCCCTATCTTGGTGTCAAGCATGTACCGTGGGTGTGCTAAACAACATCCAAACATCCCTAAATCCCCCAGGCGCCTTTTCAGAGGCAAAAGAATCTGGGAAAGGGACTGGCGGAGGAAAATAGGAGTGGAGGTTAGGGTGGGTAGGGGGGTGGAAGAGGGAGATATAGAGTGTGTAATACGGAGAGAGAATCAATGGGTACCCCCGGAGCAAATAAAAGCCATGACATCATCGTATGGCAAGGAGCAAGGAGTGGAGGAGTAGGGGGGGAGAGAGAAGGAGAAGGGAGAGACGAGAGCACCCACAGTCGCCCATTCTGCCTCTCGGGGCCCATCCTCTGGAATGGATAAGAGCCGAACAATGCGCTCTCAATGAATGGGATCCCAAATCCCACAGGAGAAAAACAAATCACCAGTGGGAAAGGGGGAGGGCGAGGGAGAGATGGAGAAAGAGACAGAGAGAGATGGAGAGAGAAAGGGAGACCCTTAAAAAGATGTGCGCACAAAGCAACAAAGCATCTCGGGACATGTAGAGCAAGGCAAGTAGAGATTGAGACAAAGCTGCCTTTGTCCTTCCTGGCTGGTGGGTGGCTTGGTGTGAAGGATTTGAACGTGGTAGCATTTACATCAGAGCTCGCCGATATATTGATCGGGCCATGTAATCCCTCAAATGATGACTGAAAAGGTTGGATCTGCTCTGGGTGCCTTGTTTGTTGGGTTTACATGACAAGAGCATGTGGGAGGCAGGAATCGGGCTTTACGTAACTCGTCAGGAAAGCTTTGAGTCGCGTTCAAAGTTTGGCCCGCTGCTCGTGATGCTGGTTTGACAGAGACACGTGAGGCAGGGAGGGATGTTGAGGGGAGCCTCTGATCACAGCACCTCCTCGCAGAAGTCAAAATGGGATGTTTAATTGCATTCCTCATCACACGGTGTTAATAAATAAAGTCACAGCCTTCACTGGGAGGGCTTGATATGTGTGTTCGAGTATGTATGTGTCAGTGTGTTCTCATGCAAGTGTGTGTGCTTTTCGAACAAAGAGCTTCCGTTCCTCCGTGATTACAGCACTGGTGCTGAAAGCCAGAACAGAGAAAATAAATTAGAATCATAAGAAGAAAAGTCTTTCATGTCTGATGCTTTGATAACAAAAACAAGCAGGTTTCCACAAACTAGAATTAGTTGGCTTATAATTCGGCGCTAGCTGGGGACAACTCGACACAAAAATTTTGAACAATAAATGAAAGATTCGCTCATGAATAAACCACAAATAAAAGAAATTAAAGGAGGAATTGTGTTTTGACATTTATTTCTGGGATCAATAAAAAAGAAGATGCTGGAAAAAGAAGCAGCGCATGACATGTTGAGGAAGAATAACACAAATGTGAAAGTGTCAAAGAAGACACGACACTCTGATCTAGAAGAGATATGATCTTTCTGACAATTCAGTGGCACTTGTGTATGAATGAGCACAATTAATAGCAGGACTTCTATGATGCTTACAGACACTCCTCCTATGAGAAATGTGAAACAAGATACAGCTGCAGGAGCTATAGCTAAGTCCAACATTTTGCCGAAAGCATACTGAGCTTCTTTGGCCTCGTATCCATCGGGAACAGTGAGCAGACACCTATTTTCTTTTTTCAAAAATTGACAGTTTTGTGTTTCAATTGATCTGGATGTGCGATGTAACATTTCAAATATTTTTAATTTAATTTGGATGGAAAAAGGAGAGATTGTGCAAAATGGAGACCCTATATTGACCAGGGCACAAGCCTCTGAGTCAAAAGTCATTGTTACTTGTCATTGTCAGTGTACTGAAATAACCTGGAGCCAAACACTGTATCTCTACCAGCTCAGAGGTGCTGACCCTGACCTTTAACCTCTGTTTAAAGGGTTGGAGTAAAGCTGCCCCTAATGATTATTTTCATCATCAGTCTACAAAATGCGGGAAAAAATTGTGATGCCTGAAATAAAATCTTTAACATGTTGTAAAATGATACAAAACAGACTAAATCTGATCAACTAATCATTTCAGTGGAGAGGGGGGGGACAAGTACTTGAGTGTTATCATTTTAATCAAAATGCCTAAGTCTACAAAGTCATTATCCAAGTTCATTATCAATAGAGACTTCAGTGTCCCAGTAAGTAAATTGGGGACTCAAGCTCTGGGACACAGTTGTCCAAATTTTGATTGAATGTTCGAGGGCCATTGAAGAAACAGAAGAAAAATCTGTTTGGGATTTTGTCTTGAAGCTGCATTCAGTAAATGTTCCCTTTTCGCGGTTTGAAACTCAAAAGACCTTTGCTTTAATTTAATTTTCAATTCTCATCAAATCTGTCTGAAGCTATCAGCTAAACATATCCTTTGAAGTCTGACCCAGCATGCAGAAGCTACATGAGTTCACTAGCTCTTACCCTGTGCCTTTATTGCCTAGCGTGTCAACAATAAATATTGAAATCGGCGGTGTCTGCCTTGCAAGTGGATGTTCTGTATTATAAATGTCACCCTACCCTTGGTCGGCGGAGCAGTGGCTCGTTCTAATGCCACAGGACAGAGACACAAAAAGAGAGAGAGACACCATGACTGTCAAGGGATTTCAACTTTCAGACTCATCAAAGCAACATCAGTGTGTCTACTTGCATGTTTATGAATAAAAAAGGAGATGGATACTGTGCAAAAAACAGGGATAAAATGCTAGAGGGATAGAGAGATGATCAACAAGTCAGAAGAGAAGAACAAAAAAACTATTTTCTGATCCTTATTCTCTGGGGCCTCTTTGCTGTAAAATACATCAGAGCTTCACCTCTTTAGGCCTCTAAAAGTTATATAAAATTATATAAAGTTAAAACTGTTTCCTTAAGTTGCTCACAGGCTGTAGAACTATGTAACCTTTGATGAGGAGTCATGAGCTGACTTTTACATCTCGTTTACAAGCCACAAAGGTTGACAGCCACTAAGCAAGACACCTTTAATAATGTCAACTGCAGTCCAAGACGGTGCCCAGGACCATATCTGTCTTACCCCCAAATGATTTGTCACTGTTAGCAGCATTTTCAAACAACAAAGACAGATCGTGCTAGCTTTTGGAATGACTGCTAAAAATATGATACACCCCGACTAAAAGCATCCTCACTTCCTCTCTGCCTGTCATATACTATACCTGGAGCTTTCTACTGCACAAATTAATGATGCAACTGAATATATTATTAACGCCTAGCTGCTGATTCTGTGGCCAATGTTTTGAAATACGACTATAAATTTCTCTTCATTTCATTTTTTATTTGTTACGCTCATGGTAATCCACCATGCCCAAAAATAAGAAATAGAAATAAAGGTGAGTCACAATCCAAAAACAACTGTATTTGCACATCCCATGAAAAAAACTTATATTTATCTTATTTTTTGCTTGTTCTCCTCTGGCCTGTTTCTTTTCTGTATGTTTTTATATGTTGTTTTAATATTCAATAAAAAGTTGATCACAAAAAGACAGTGGTTGTCTTAATACCACTAAATGTACGTTTACTCAATTGCTCATTCAACCCAAAATGTTAGCTTGCTAAAGACCGTGTAGCCCAATCATAAATACATGAGCTGGAAAGACTTAAATTGGCGTCCACTCATTCAGGCTTTCACCACTCAAGTTTGTTCAGCCCCATTGTAGGGAATTGTGGCGTATGTTTCTTGGCGATTTTACCACAGAAGCAAACATCTAAACCTACAAAACCAATAATTTTGTTTCAGTTTTTATCTTGCATAATCCTTGTGCGTCATATTCTGAGGTCTCTTTTACCTCAGCGAGACACCATAAGCAGGACAGATAAAAGGTGAGGGTGAAACTACACAGCAACTTCAAATTTTGTGTAAAGGAGATATGTAAGAGAAGCAAGAGAAGAAGGTAGCGGGCAGAAACCCACCTATTCCTGTTTTTACTTCTCTGTCGCTCTTTATGCACAGCTTTATCCCACCACAAAGACTAAACCTCTGCAGACAACACCTCAGAATTACAATGGGTAGATTGAGTACTTCTATTTCATGTTCTGTGCAGCTGGTAAAAAATGAATCTGATTATCTGCAGTCTGGAAAGGATGCTTAGCAAAAGCCCTCTTAAAATACAGATAAAAGCACAGGGTTTTTTTGTGTGTTGATAAATTGAAAACTCTGCACCCCATTAATAACTTCACCCAATACACACACACTACTGTTATTATCACAGGTTCCCACGATGAATTGCAAAGAAAATGTACACAAATCGCCCGCACCCCTCACCATATTTCATCTTTGTAGTCACCTTCCCATCCTATACTTCATTTTCTTCCTCTGAACTCTCGGTTGTCATTCTCCTGTTTTCCTCATCTTCTTCCCTCTATTTTTCGTCCTTCCTGTCACCTTCCCCTGCATCATCGTCTTCTTCCTTCTATCCACGGCTAAGATCCTGTTTCCTGTTTCAGAACTTTTTTCCTGTCTCAGCTGCTCCTCCTTTGTAATAAAACACACTATGCAACAGGTTTCATGTCATACCTACACTGAATGAGGCTGTTTCCACCCATATTATGAGGATAAAACCAAACTCACTCTTGAATCATTAAAGGGTAATTGTGAGGGCATTTACCTCTGCACAGATGTACTGCAATGCATCCTCAGTACAGTTTTCATATGGAAAACAGCAACTTTCCACTGAACCCAACACAAATTCGGTTGGGGAAATAGCAGCTCCCTCGGGTGGGGTGCCACACTGACTGCTGTATGGAAGCAGAACCAGTGATCTATATTTCAATATATGTTGTTAGTCCAAGCACTCTGGAGGCAGAGGGGGGAATGTTGTGAAAGAAATCCCCCTGACAGTAAATATTTAAATGAAAACAAAAAAAAATATATATCCTAAGAAGCAGCCCACTCATTCCTACAAATATGTAATCTAAAATCTCCTCCACTGCACTGTAGATATACTGTATGTCACATATTGTTTGGTGAAGGAGCTCCCTGGCAGTCCTCCTCCTCTTCCTCCTCCTCCCCCTCAGGGAGAGTGCTAATGAAGCAGGAGGCTGGTCAGATGGGAGAGTCTCCAACTCTCCACTTGGGTTCCAAGCAATCAATAATATACAGACGGCCACCCTCGCCTTCCTCTCTCTCCTTCTCCTTCTCTTTCATTTTCTGTCCTTTATGCTCTTCATCTTCATTATTTTACTCACTATATCCTTTTATTTGTTTTCACCACCTCTGCCCTATATGTCCCCTCCTCCCCTCCCCTGACCTCCAGCACCTTTAATACTCTAATTTCTCCTATTAGCAGTTTTGCCTTCCCCTCTTTTAGACAGTTAGCACTGAAGGTGTTATAAATCTACCTTGTAATTAGTATGACACTTGCAACTGAATTTCATTTTTATTCACAACTAATTTACTTCTCAGTCTTCGCAGTGTTTTGACATTCCAGACGTTGTGCTCAGAAATTCTCAGAGAGTTTGGAAGAAAACAAACTTGCTGTCAGGAAACTCTAATCAGAAAACACCGATGGAAATTTAAAAAAAAAACTGTGCACATTCAAACTGCCTTAATACAAAGTTAAACGAGGTATCCTATCCATCTCTCAGATACTTTAAGGCCCTTGAGGGCACACTTTGCAGCCTGTGAATCAACAGTGCCCCCTGCAGCCCACCAGAGGACGTGCACCTCAGTAATGTTCAGTGAAGTTGATCCCTCTACTCTTTTAACCAGCCTTAGCCCCCCAGCTATCTCCTCCCACAAGGGGAATTGTGTAAGTGGATTTAAATAAATTAATGCCTCTTTTGCTAGCCTAGGGAAAACACAGCAGAACATAGTCTAAAACAAAAAAAAATTCTACTGCTGTCGCATTCACACAGATAAAGAAAAACATATATTTTTCCTAGCTTACGCCTATAGGCCCACGTTTAAGATGGCAGCAATTTGAATATGTCCTGCCTAATTCCACATTTAGGCTGAGCCGGCATTCTCTAGGGACTGAATACAAAGCAGCATGCAAGAAAGACACTTGACTAGTCAGCTGGAACAACACAATCCAGGCTCGGGGGATAATCAGTCCCACCATTTTGAGACAAAAACAGCTTTAAACAAAACCAGTCAAATGCCTGAAGGCCATAACTAAAATTTTCAGTATCCATGCCAACAAACTGCAGTCCTGTGTAGCATTTACAGTCTATAATATATTTCAAATATTTGTCAAAACATGAAGAGCACTAGATTGGTCTTATCTCACTAGTATGCGTTCATATTTGAGGTCTAGATAAAATATTTCAATCAAATCAAAGGCTGAAAATTATTTCACGTGAAAAAGAATGAGCCTTTTGAGTTTCCACTCCTTTTTGCTACAGCAACAGAGAAATCCTTCTCCCAGTGGAAAAGAAAGAAATGAGTGAGGGAGGCTTGTGAGATCTTTGCTATTAGACTAACTACACAGAATTAGCTAATTGGCATCCAAACAAACTCTACTGAATACAAATGAATGGAAACAGGGAAACGCTACCGTGGAAAAAGTCAGAACCATATGTATATCATGTTCCTGCAGTTTCTCTTTATAATTACAAATATTTAGGCCTCATTGGGATGCTGCACCAAAATCCTTTATGTAATACAATGTTTTAAATTGACGCTTATATCTATACGCAACATTTGAATATTAAGAATATAAATAAGTAATCCATAACTAACATCACCAATAAAGTCACCAATAAGGCAGACATCTAGACTAAATCTAAAACATATTGCAAAGCCTGGATATTGTGCATAAAATCACACAGTTCAATGCTAGTTACAACGCTGTTCAATCCTAGCTCCAAAGTCAGTCTCTCAAGAGAACAAAGACACCCTGGAGGTTTTAGATAACAAGCTCCCTGATCTCTGGTCTTTACACTACAGTTACTCTGGAGCCAGATGTACGTCTGCCTCTGGGTCAAGACAGACACCAGTGGGATTACCATCTATTAGCAAAGAAAGAGGGACAGATTGGAGATGCTTCTCATTTGGCATAAACACAGAACAGTTCTCCGATTACAGTGGATATAGGGTTCTTTAGTTGTTGGTGTGGTTACAATGGGGGGAGTGAAGAGAAGCAGAGCAAGAAAAATAATGACAGTCGTGTACACTGTTCATGCTCTGTGTGTGTGTGTGTGTGTGTGTGTGTGTGTGTGTGTGTGTGTGTGTGTGTGTGTGTGTGTGTGTGTTCACACCTCAGAATCTTCACTGCGGAGCCCCAGTTGGAGGACAGCACTGGGAGACTTCAGTCTGGCTTGGCTGGACTGGGCCATCTGCAGGTTTAACTGCCAGCCGACGTACTCCAGCTGAAACACATGAATGGAGCCAGTCTTTCTTTAATATTCAGTCTTAATAAAGCCTCACACTTCTATTTAATTAATGCCCTTGACACATTTATAAAGACTATAAGAAAAGTAAAGTGGCACTTTTCACATAAAATAACAGTAGAAGCAGAATTTCTGAAGGAATATTCATTTTTGTTTATATTTATGAATATTTTGATATTTTATTCATACGTTTACCTCATTATATTCTCACTAGATTTTTCATCGTTCACTTGATTATTCTAGATTTTGACAAGTGCTACATTAATCAACTTTATTATAATTATTATAAATGAGAATGTGCAAATAGAAAACAATCAATCAAAATGATTATCGTAATAGTTACAGAATTATTTTCTTTCAATGGATTAATTGATTAATCAACTAATTGTTGCAGCTCTGATTTGTTCTAGACTTTCCAGCATATTGTCGGTTTATTCATGAGAAGTTGTAACTTTCTCACCTTAACTACAATTAACTCAGTCTTTGAAGAATAATACATTTTTATATACATATCTGAGTGTGCACACTTTATTAATGGCTTTTTGGCTGACCATGTACTGACCAGATGACCTACAGCCAACAGTATTACTATAAGTCACTGTATCACCACACTTATGAATATAGTCATTATAACGGACATGAAGATTTACCACTATAGAACTTTGCTTAATCTCCTCAAAGTTTAAGTTACCTTGCTTCCAAGCTGCAGGTTGTCAGACTATTATTCTCAGTCGTAGTCAGCTGTAGCAGTGTGATAGATTAGCAGCACTGAGTCAAGGCAGGGCAGTTAAGTGTTTTATGATGCAGAGAGAGGCCATAATAATAAACCATGTGTGACTTATTGGGTCTGGATGCTTCCACAGCATCTGAGAACAGGTGTGAGGCAGGGAAGGGCTGGGCAACATTATTCACGACTGGAACAACATCCACACTAGCATGAATAAACATCGCAACTCCATGATGTTTTACTTATTTTACCTTCAGTATATGCAAATTATTCAGTTTCATTTAAATTAATACGCATGCTGTATATTAATATCATGTAATACATAAATGACTAATAATATATACTTAAATTTCATAAAAACAGGTAGTACCTTATTGATGTATTTAATAATTTGTTTCTGTATTTCCTGCTCCATCGTACTGTTTGTCAATATGTTTTGGTAGGTGTTTAATTTGAAATTTGTAGCCATCCAAGAAGGAGTTCACTCATTTTAAAAGCAAAAGCAGTTAATTAAAGCAGTAATAACAGTAATAATCACTGTTCACTGCATACAAAGATACATATCTGTAAACAGCAACTGGGATGGCCAATCACACAACTACCAGTGACCAATATAAAGACTAACTTAAAACTCTACACACAAAAGTGACCTAAACAACACTTGATATTTGTTCAAGCTGGGTTGTATTTATTAATAAAATTGTTGTCAAAGCCTGCTTTATATTGAATAGAAAATATATATGTTAAAAAATAGTTATATAAAGTCTCTTGTGTGACATAAATATTGCCCAAAGTCAAAGAGGTGGCAGAGGTCGTCTCAAGGATCAATGGTTGCCACCACCTCCTGCTAGGAGCAACAAATTCATGGGGGAGACGAAGATTACTTCCGAGACCCCGACAGGTGAGATGTCTTAATGTATGACAGTAGCAACAACTCCAGCATAAGGTGACTGATGTGTACATGCTGCTTATTTATTCTGTGCTAGATCTTAATTCATTTGACTTTGAAAGGAACGCTGTTTGAAGTGTCACTGCTTAATAAGGTTAGAGAGAGGAACGAGTTTTAAAGTTAATGTGACAACTTATCAACAATCATCAAACATCTGGAATGAATAAAAGCAGATCAGTCTGGATACGGATCGTCCGATGTTTCTCAATTTAGTATCAAGTGATTACAATGTCTCACTAAACAGCGCTCAGCGCAAAACAGTGATGAAATAGTGTGAAAAGTGGGCTATAATTACTCTTAATGTGTGGGAGCTCATTAAGCTTAAATAAAAATAATACTTACCTTCTTTGGGGCAAAGACACTGTGCTTTAGTCTGTCCACCAGCTCAGGTCCAGCTGTGGCCCAGGTTTGAGAGAACATCTCAGCCTTGTCTGGGTCCAGACGAACCGCCTCCAGCTGTTGCTGCAGAGAGGCCGGCTTTACATTGTGATACACTGCCTAGAGAGAGAGGAGATACAAGGGAGAGTAGAAACTGTGTAATGATTGTTGCCATTAACGATGTTTTACAGGTGAAACGGCTCACTCTTACAGTCCTATTTAAATTTACTCAACTCAACATTGCTATAATACAACAATTAAATTCAATTCAATTTTATTTGTATAGCGGCAATTCATAACAGAAGTTATCTCAGGACACTTTTCAAATATAGCAGGTCTAGACTGAACTCCTTATCACATTATTTACATAGACCCAACAGTACCACCATGAGCAAGCACTTGGCGACAAGGGCAAGGAAAAACTGCCTGTTAAAAGGCAGAAACCTAGGACAGATCCTTCGGCTCTAGATGGGTGGTAGTCTGCCTTGACCAGCTGGGGTGAAAGAGAGAGAGAGAGAGAGAGAGAGAGAGAGAGAGAGAGAGAGAGAGAGAGAGACAGACAGACAGACAGACAGACAGACAGACAGGTGCACAGCAACAACAGTAGCAACAACTACACTAATAGTAATGACTGATGATGATGAACATGAACAACAATTCACTATACAACAGTGACCCCAGCTGGAGAAATGGGCTCATAATGTGATAGACAAAAAGGCACAAAAGCTACAGACAACATTACCATACAGACACAATTTCTTAATTCTTTCTTTAGAGTGAGGCTCTCTCATATTGAGTTATTAAAAATATGCACTTATGCAAAAGTATAAAACCAGAGATTTGTGAACTGTGTCATCAGAAGTTGTCTCTTACACAGCTACACAGTTACTGTAAATAATAATAGTCACTGTCGCTGTTGTTTCTGTATAATATAAACGACCACAAGAAGTTAAATATAAAATGTCTTCTTCTGCATTAAAAAATGTGGATTAGAGTCATTATATTTCTTCTTTTACAAATCCAAAGCAATTGTAATCTTCACACAGAGTCTTTTTCTCCCTTCTCCATCTAAAACCTAATGTTGACTGCTTAAAACATTGAATATGCTGACAGAACAAAAAACCCTCATACAAGAAACTCAGACTAATTAGCATTTCAGTCATGTTGCAAACAAAAATCATGTAAAACCCTTATAATAATGTCAAATCCCCACCCCTCACCTGCTCTAGTATAAAGGCAGCAGTTTCCAGGACTAGACTGAGAGCCTGTTTGTCCAATGAGAGAGCAGCTTGAAGTTTTTGCTCCTCTTCTTCACTGAATGTCCGCTCTCCCTAAAAAAATAAAAATAAAAAAATAATTTACTGTGTTGATGTGAAAAGATCCTCAAAATATCACTGTTTTCAAGACAAGAAAAAAAGCTACATTCTGATTGAGAATCAACATGTTTTGAAAATAAAAATATTAAAAAATAGAAATATATTGTCTCAGTTTATGAGGATGTCAAATATCAAACTAAAAGACATTAATACAATATATGTGATGCATTTTGGAGGAAGGCAGACACAAATTCATAATGAAATAACATAAAATACAATAAAGCAAAATCATTTATTATAAGATGTGAATTGACCTTTTTCACAGCAGAAATTGCGTCTCGTCAGAGCATCAAAAGCAAAGGTTAAACTAATGGCTCTATTCTAATTAAGTGTAACAAAAAGCCAGTGAGCAATCATGCAAAACAGTCATTATTAATGTTATTAGTTACACCCATGCTTTCATGATATGTCATGACATTTCCATTACATTATGTATTATCATTAACCAATATTAATTTATTTTAGCAAGTCAAAGTATAAAACTAAACGGACAAATTGTTCTTGGAATAAATGACTGACACCTTTTGACAGCCAGCTAATTCTTGTGAAATCACAGAATGATCAACAGGGCGAGGCATGAGTGTGCATTCATTAGAGCCAAGTCTGATTGATGCTCCAATAAGTCATTATGCATGCACTTCTCTCTGTGGCACGACAGCCTCGCTGAAAAAGCTTCAAAAGCCTCGTCTTTTGGCACGGACAGCAATGTGCAGCCTCTGTACCTTCAGATGAAGCTTTTGTATGATGCGGGAGATCAGCCTGGAGAACTTGTTCACATCAATCGCATTGATGAAAGTCACTGCTTCTTTTATGCTGTTTAGAAAGAAGAGTCATGAGCGTTGGAGACAGTGGCGTAGAGAGTAAGCAGATCCTTAAGTTAAGGAACAGTAAGAGTTTACTGATGTCATATATCAAATATATTTTACTCTAGCTGTCAGTGAATTTCAAAGGTAACTCTATAAATTGCCAACAAATGCACATAAACTATAAATATAGCAGCAGCAACATAAAGCATTAACAGAATGGCACAATGTTACAGATTGGACCTTTAAGTTACCAATTCTGAGGAATGGTGGCCCAGTTTGTGCATCTTACATAATAACTGGTCTTATAGTTGAGATGCGAGTATGTATGTGTGTACTGGTTTCTCCTTTTTTCTACAGCGATGTTGACTTTTAATCAGAAACATACTTCCTTATAATATTATTTCCAAAACTTAAAAAATGTGAGGCATTTTTTTCCCCCTCAAATGTGTACTACTACTGATATATTACAGGTGGTTTGGTTGTCCTATACTGATGCCTAATTTGAGCCAAAAACAATGCATCATAACTACAGTATTATGGGAATTAAAAGTATAAAACCTTTAACTGCAAAGTAGCTTGTGAAATGTAACCTGAAATCTTACACCATTTACATTTCCCTCTCAAATTGTTCTCGATGTAGTTAAGTATTGTGCCAAGTCTTACTGTAAGAAAATGCTCAAGTGGACTGCCAATACCTAGACCACGTACGGCGACTTTATCCACCACAAAACACATTTCATGTAACTTTTACAAGTGTATTAATTGAAAGAAGGCATCTTCCAACTTCTTGGAAAACAAATGTGCAAGAAAAACTGATGAAGACACAGTTTAATAATGACAGCAGTTACATAAGTCGTCCCCAAAGTAGTGTAACTTGTTTGCTAAAGTCCACCACTTATTCAATAAATCACAATATCGATAACCGAGGATGGATTCGGGTCTCGAGTTCAGGCTACAGGCAGCTTAGCGTTAGCTAGTGGATGAATTATTTATCGGAGAATTAAAAACAAAAAGCTTCTCACCTTTGTGTTTCTTTTATAATTGAAGTCATTGTTCTGTGTCTGTCTGTCAATTAAAAAATGTGTAAAGCATCAAAACAACCGCAGCAGCAGCATCCTCACTGTTGTCATTCCTCCTTCCTGTTGTCACGAGACCACTCACGTGACAGTCAAAGCTGCGCGAGAATGCGCAGTGACGTACAGGATGGAGAAAATTCAAAAGTTTGAATAAAAGAAAAGAAAACGTGTCAATAATGTACTGACACGTAACAGTGTGAACAATAATGTAGTCATTGATTTTACATTAACTCTGGCAGCACAATCATACGTCGGCGCGTAGTTTGCGTAAAAACTACGCACACGGAAAGTGTTTGTGTGTCAATGGTCACTACGGAATAAGCAAAGGACAAGCAGAGCCGGTAACAAATGTGCGACAGCAGAAGTATCATCACTGTTTTACAGCCATGATTTTAGAAAGTATTAAGGTACACCTTATAATTTGACTGGTATCCCTTATATAAGGCTTATAAGTTGTAACTGCTGCTTCTGTCATGGTTTATAAATGTATTAATGCCTCATATTAATCAAGACATTAATCAGAACAGATTATGGGTTACCAGGTTAATACCAAATCCCAATCCCTAAAAGAATCGACAGGTGTTCATTCTTTCTTTTTGGTAATAATGCTGTTATAAATGTTGGTAATCCAATAATAAATGCTCATTGGTTTTTCACTTTCTAATATGTGATCAATAATCTCTCTACAGTCATCAATAAAGGGTAGGTCAAGTCTGCAACTAAGTGTTTATAAGAATCAGAAATAGGTTTATTGCCATGTACATGTTCAAATAAGGAATTTGCCTTGGCATTTGATGCATAACGCTCAAGGTAAACATAGTGAAAGAAAAAAGAAAACTAATTTACAACAAAAAAATATTAATAAGAATATATTAAAAATATGTGAAATGTGTCTCTAGAGTGTTTAAAACGAAGAGGGTGGAATGTGCAAAATATTGACCAAAGAGTGTGCAAATGTTCACAGTACAGAAAATATGTGCAATGTGCAACCTAATTATCCAAAGCTTTGCATTAATGTAACTTTGATGTGTTAACAAGGTGTAAACAAAACTATCATCTGCAGCCCTTTGTCAGGAATAAGTGGTCAAAGGGTTGGACCAGGAAAGTTTTCACCACCCAAATGTTGGCCTTTTTAAGTGTATGTAACTGATCTATAAAGAAAATGATTTATTACACATTAATACAGACATCAGTTACATCTTATAAACTCTTAATAAAGAGGCACTTGAGAAAGTGGTACAATTTACTGTTTCACTACATGATCCTCAATGACCTGCCATATCTGCCACATGCAAGATCTTACACGTGGGACATCACCAGGGAAAATGTAATGACATGCTGCATCTAAGAACATTTTCATAGATATACTGTATCAAACACATACTGACAATATAAGATAACAGCAATGATGAAATAAGACAAACACAAAGACACAAACACAAGGTTGAGTTTCGACAGTTTATTATGTTGAAAAAGAAGAGAGAAAAAAGTCATGCACAGATTAAAATTAAGAGAAATATTTGATAAGACATGATAAATCATTTAAAAATATTTTGCATACAAATAAGAAAAGGAAAAAAAAAAAACATTTCAGCATATATATTCATATTTCTATCACACAGCGTATTTGCAATATAATAATATTCTTTACTTTTTGCACTGATTTTACAAACGAGCTGTAATGTATGACTTTCAATACTGTAGCAGACCTGTCCCAATTTGGTATTCGAAATGGTTTCATGCTCTTTCCACCATGGATTGATTCCTCTAGTCTGGAATAACCAAACATATGAGACTGTCCCAACACTTCACTACCCGCCACACTCAAGTAAACATTTGAGTCAGTGAAATTATTTCAGTTACAAACTGACACAGATCTGTACTGTAGCAGCTAAACGTCAAGGGCCAACCCCCATCGAGGCAGAAGGAATGTACCACTGATAAATAAATACTTCATTTTCCCTTCCAACAGAAAAAGAAACACGTAAAACACTCTTTTCTTTAACAGGAAAAACAAAGAGATAACACCAGACGAAAGGAGTGTCAAATCACACAGTACCTTCAAGATGTATAGTTTTGATAAAAGTTAGTAATTTGAGGTTTTGGTAAACAGATTGCATCACGGTAAACACTGGTTGACATCTGCAGGTTCAAGCTCTCGCTGCCACTATTTGAAGGAGGGTAAATTTGGCACTTTTATGCTGATGTCACCAATGTTGATGTTTCTGGGCATTTCCGGGAGGTTCATGTTCTTTACAGCTGATACGGCACGAGCAGGCGCTCCTGCAATACCGGCCTATACACACACACACACACACAAACACACACACAAAACACACACATGGAGGGTTGATAAGATACAAATCAGTAAATCAAAAAACGTGCTGTGCATGACAACACACTGAACAATGAACACTAGACACACACGCACAGTGCTAAACAGAGTACTAGACGAAAAACTGCTGACAAAATGCAAAAGCACTGACAGCTACTAGGACAGACAACATGTGCAAATGTACATTCAGATGCCTTCATAGCTTCATATGCACATGCATTATTTGGTTCTATAAATGATTTACACCACAACCAGAGCCAATTATGAATCAACTGTGAGGACATACTGTACTAGACCATTCACTAATTTTGATGTACTGAGCAGTACTGGACATTCATCAAATGGACAAAAGGCAGCATTGCTTGGAAAGTGAACCCACCGGACTCTTGAGGACCGATAAGGGTAAAAATGCAAGGAGAGAATTGGGTAAAGCAGAAAAAATGGATTTGGATATGAAGACGGAAATGATGTTTGGATAGATAGGTATGTATAGAATGTGTGCGTCAAATTTAAAGCAACGTGTCAACATAATATTACCCGTAGTAATACATGTACGTCTAGTGGGTTGAATTACTTCTGGAAACTCTACACATGACTGTAGCTTACATTTTTGTCTGGACACTTATTTGTGAATGCAAGAATATTGTGCCATTGACACGTATTATTATAGTGTTAACTACTGATGACATGAGGAGGTTATAAGTCTAGTAGTGCTAATCTACAATGGGAAATCTATTCTCAGAGACAGAGGAGGCACGTCACTCTAACACAATGAATCTCAATGTGAAACTGTATAGAAGGAATTTGGTGTTTTTTTAAAGGAAAGGCAGTTTAGCTTTTTGGAACAATAAAACACATCTGTAGAGAGGCAATGATTTGATGTTTTCGTCTCAAGTGTGAGCAGACATTTGAGAATCACTGCGGTTAGAGAGCCCCCCAACTGAATCTTTAGCAGAAAGACCCAAAAATGTCCCAAAAGGCTTAAAACACAGAAAACTGTGTGTTCATTATCTCCGTTAGGAATACAGTCAAATGAAAAGCCTTGTAAATCATTTAGTTATATGACACACATAAAGTATGTCTGGAATGTAGTTTCACAATGTTATTTCAATGGACCGTTTGTCCTATGGGCATTCCTTCCACTGCCAACAATCAAGGAGACTTGTGTTATAGAGGGATGACCATGGCGTTAACTGAGAGGAATGCTGATCCAGCACATGGGCTCAGTATTCAGGAGTCAGACTCGAGATATTTTTTGCCTCACAGTGGGTAGCTTGGAAAACCTACAGTCCAAATCCACAATAGTGGGTTTTTAATCAAACGCTGGGTGACTAATTTGTACAGAAATAGTAACACCAGCTGTGTAACTCACGACAATCGTTAGATTCTCTGGTCTATTTAAGTATGTCAGAGAGGCTTTTTAAAGGCTGGAGCAGTACCCCATCTCTTGTCTGTGAGGGATATCAGTGCAAAAGAAATACAGGATTAATATCTACAGTGGTTTTTCTTCTTACTGTTGTTGTTGACAAACTACATGTGGTTTAGTGGGTGAGACCTTAAAGGAATAGATCATCATTTTGGGAAATTCAATTATTGGCTTTTTTGGAGAAAGTTAGATGACAAACTTCATAGCACTCTCCTTTGTGCATGGTAAATATATAGCTTCAGCTAGCAGCAGCTCATCTCAGCTAAGCACAAAGACGAGAAACAGAGAGAAATCCACCTACCAGCACCTCTAAACCACACAAATGAACAGATTACATCTCTTTATTCAACCTGTACAAAGACTTTTACCAGGGGTTATGTGTCGAACTATTGTTTTGCCAGGACAAGTAATTTCCCATTCCACTGGTTGCCAGGCAACCAGTGGAATGGGAAGCCAAACAGTCCAGCGCATAACCCCCCCAGAAACAACAAGTTATACTTATAAAGATATAAACTATTAATAAGCCAGCTTTCCAGAGGTGCTGTTAGGCAGACTTTGTTACCTTTGGACAGAACCAGGCTAGCTCTTTCCTCCAGATTTAGTTTTGTATGCTAAGCTAAGATAACCAGCTGCTTGATCTGGCTACATATCTACGATTCAGATACTGGTATCAATCCTTGCATCTAATTTATTCTCAGGAAGAAAGCAAATGAGCGTATTTCCCAAAATGTCTTACTATACCTTTAACACTCCCTACTGTTGGGATTTCTCTGGCCTAAAATGGTGCAGTTATATGTGATTATCACACAAAGAGACAAATCTCATAAAATAATTAACATATTTGCTAAAAAAAGTGTTCATTTAAGCAATGGCCTTTCAAGATAGTATCAAGAGAGTTGTGTAGCCTCTCTAGCCTGTTAGATTCACATTTCTTTAAACTACAGTGGGTGGACAATAGGTACACCTGACAAAATGTATAATGTGCCACCACAAACTACAGCTTGTTGAACAACCACCTCTCTAACGGCTGTTCAACATTACAAGCTTTACAAAGATAGTGTTTATTTATCTATTGGAATAGACTGCATTATACTGTCAGCTGTTTCTATTATCTAGTCCACCTCCTGTACATTGACTAAAGTGACGTGAACTATTGTTTTATTGAGTTTTAGAGAGAGATGGAAACATTTTTGGGTCTGCCATGAAAGATTCCTACTGTATGTTAGTGACGTCAGCTTGCTATTACATGGAGGGCCGTATGGTGAGACTCGAGGGGGGGAAGTAGACTTCAGTTAAGGTTACAGTACTTGGTTGTAAATTTAGCAGTACCTGTGTCTACCTGTCCTGCCTGGTAGACTGAAAGATAAACGTCTGTAAAGAGAGAGAAGAATGGAAAGAACTAGACAGGGTCAGGAAAAAGAGGAATGAGGAATGTTAAAGCAGATTAAAGTAATTACAGTTTATCTCCACAGAAAAAAGTGATAGGACCTATCATAGACCACATCTTTAAAGCTAATGATCTTCTCCCAGAATTACTTTTGTAGCAAAAAATGAAGATAAAAATTGAGAAAGTTTGATGAAAAAACACTAATCTTAATCAACCAGTTTGGAAGGAGAACAGCTCAGTCCTTGTTCCCCAGGGGCTGCCCCATAAATGGACAATGTCATTTTGAATTAGCATCAGTGTGAAAAACACACACTGCGGTCTAGGGTAGGTCCAAGAGGAAAAGACAGAGCAGCTCTGATGATTGTAGAACAGTATAAGACTCTGCTTACAGAACAGCAATCGAAAAGAGAAGATTCCGTCTTGTTAAAAGCACAAAATTCAGCTCAGATCATGAGAAAAAAAGTGTACTTGGTTAACATTAAAACTTTTTAAATTCAAATGTTAGAGCACAACAATTGACGTCAGCCAGTTGAAAACCTGACAATGTGACCCTTCCCTTCATTGTGTAAGCAACAAAATTTGTGACTTTCTGTCAGAGTTTTTCAAAAGTAAAAAGGACTCTCCAAAAACATTGCCTCAATGTTTAAACATTATTGCAGCGCATTGTAAGTCAAAACAAAGCCAAATCATTAGTGCAGTTATGTTTTAGGACTATCAGAGGCTAAAATCCACATTATGCACAACAGAACTGATTTCATGAAATTGTCTCTGGCTGTCTGTCTGATTAAAACCTTCCAATAAGTAAATGAATGTTTATCTGCTAGCAGAAGCTGTATGGAAAGCAAAGCAATGTCCTTGCATAGAGCAAATATCTAAGCAAGGACACTGATTTATAAATGTTACAAAACACACTGGAAAAGCAATAACTCCAAAATGGAGGGCATATATAAATTCACATTCTCCTCTGGAATAATAAGAATGTAAAAACACAGCCTGCAACCAGCCTGTTTTCATGAATATAATGTCAAATCGAAGGTTGAATATAAGATGGTGATTGAGCGATTCAATGGTCAGAGATGCACTGGACAATGATACACTTTAGTCTCCATAATAATGACAACAGTGATGACTATGATACTGTATTTCATACTGAGGGATACAGGAGGGGATATGTTGAGAACCTGTGAGAGCAGTGCAGCAGCGAGAGGAGAGGCCGAAAAAGAGCACAAACACTCAAGAGTAGGTAGGGAGCATCCACAAGGTCACTGAGAGTAGCATGCAGGGTGCAGCATACACACATGCCTGCATACTGTACAAGATAGCTCAGAGAGTATGGAGGTAAAATCAAGTCATACATACAGTGGACAGGCACGGTCAGGCTTACCTCAGACTTCTCCATCTTGTTCTGGGCATCCACCTGTGTGATGATTTCATTCATGTTGGTCTCCAGGACCATCCCACCCATCACCATCTCTGCCAGAATGTTGTGGACCTGAGAAAAATACGATGTCTTAATATCAAAAGTTTATGTGACATTATAATTAAGTTATGCAGAAAGGAGCTATAAGGTCATTTTCCAAAGGACGGGGGGCTGGAAAAACACAAACAAACACAAATGCCCCTATGTAGAGCCGGTGTTTGGTTTGTCCTTTCTCGGCTACTGTAGAAACATGGCGGTTAAACATGGTGGACTCCATGGAAGGCAATACCCAGCGCCTGGAGACGGCTCATTCAAAGTTAAGAACAACGTAACGATTCTTATTATCAAGGGATTACACACTAATGAAAACATACCTATAAAAGAAATGTGTTCTATTTCTCACAATTGATCCTCCTAAATGTTACACACTGGATATTTCTGTGAATTTAGAATTTCTTAATTTGTCTGAGCAGCAGCCATATTCAGTTCACATGAGATAATTTAAGTCAAAGGAAAAGAAAAGAAAATCCTCACAGTTGAGAAGCTTTAGCTGATATTTGGCATTTTAGTATGAAAAAATACTAAATAAAAGGTCCAGTGAGTAACATTTAAGGGGATCTATTAGCAGAAATTAAATATAATATTCATTATTCGTATTTTCACCTGAAAATAAGAATTATTGTTTTCGGTTGGTTACAATCTGCAACTTCAGAGCAAGAAATCCTACACGCTGGTCCTTTAAGTTGTTAAGAAGTAACTTATAATGCTATAAATGTATAGTCATTTGACAAACCAATTATGACTGTGCAAACTGCTCAACTGCAAAATATGGGAAGTCACTGAAAATCTGTTATAGCACAAGACAGCTCATCAGATAAGTGTGACACTAATATGAGGCAATAATGGCTCAGGCAGAACATTACAACCGATTTCTGATTTCCTTAAAGGTTAAGGTAATTTTTAGGATCAAACTTTCAAGTGGTATTATAAATATGGAACATCACAAAGAGGTGATTCAAAAGCATTTCTTACCTTGTCTACATGGAAAATTAAGTCAAGCTCACAGACATTCTCAAAGCATTTGTCCAGCGTTTCCACAAATACCTGAAAATGGAGAGAATTTAAAGTAAAAAACAAACACAAATCAGGAGAGAAACTAAAAGTACACTGCTAAACATGGTAATAGATACACTATGGTGTTGCGGGCTTTTACCTGGATTAAGTCTAAAATTCCTAGTTCACTCTCTGAGGAGTCCACACAAAACACAAAGTACAGTGTGGCGTAGTGTCTGTAGATCAGCTTGTAGTCTGATCCTCCAATCAACCTGAAACATAGGGGACACGGAAACATCACACAAGCCCCAGTCCTGACTGAATACATGTTTTAGAAAATAGACAACAATTAAAGGCTAAATTTGGATGTTGCCCTCTACCCTGAGCATGACCTGATGTTACTAGAATGTCATAAACATGTTATGACAAAGACAAGAAACACAAAAACATCAGGAGAGAAACAGACTGTTTCCAGGCATGAGTCAACGTATGTAAAGATAGCACACATGATATACTACCATGAGAAGATATGAAAGGTGGTGCTTATCCAGTCTGTTACTGGGTTTGATAAGACCTCAGTGACAGTGGTAACACAACAAAATGGCTTCAAACACAGGAAATGTTGTAACCCCCCCCCCCCCAAATCTTGTGTAATCACTCAAACATAACTGTAAATTAAAGTGATTTGCGAAATAGTAAAAAAAATTTGGTTGAAGTGATACTTTGTCAGCAGTTGTCATGCTTTATGAAACAATCATTTTATAACTGTGGGGCTTTGGTGTCACACAATTTAAGGTGGCAGAGACTGTTGCGAAGGGAAAAGAGCGAGAGCAAGTACAGTAAACCGACACCTAGTTTGCTCCTCATTCATGAATGATAAATGAACTTTAAACAAACACTGCTACTATTGATTGCCATTCATAAAGCCCTCTAAGATTTTCCTTTAATGTGCAAGATGAATTCCCATGATGCGGCATCAGAGTAAATAATGTACTTTAGTGTTTTACTTCCACTGACTTAGGAGTCTCTGCTTGCCTCTTTAGCATTCAGACACACTTGCTTATGCACTCACAGGCCAAGCTGATGCACTCAGACGTCAGAACTTACATGCCACCTTCTAGGAAATTACAGACGTTCTCATCTCTTTTTGAGACCAAGTGGAAGGTTTCCCTGATGATCTGTTGCTCTGTGTCTTCATTCTGCAGGGTGAAAGGAGGAAAAAGAGATTGTTAGACAAAGAGAAGATGGTAAATAATGTGTTGTTTGTGCACTTAATTCCTTCCAGTTGGGCATTTCATTACCTCTAGCCAACAGACTGGGTTGGCAGCTAAATTAACGGTTCCCCTCATCTCTTTTTTCTCAAATACATGTATTTGTTCTGGGTGAAAAAACAGGATTTATTCTCTTTGTCATATTCAAACATACACCCGTGCCTGCAGGCTACAAAGGCAATCAGTACATTGTACAAGCTGAATCAAGGCAGGCTTATCTTATTGTTTGCTAATGGTTCTCAGTCGTGTTTGCATGCATTCACTGCTGTAAAAGGCTTAAATGTGAGCTCACACTTGAACATTTCCTGAACTAATAGAGGGTCATAGTCCTGTGGCACAAAAACCAGATTCAAGCTACATTCAATGCATAAATAGCAGACTCTTG
This sequence comes from Dicentrarchus labrax, assembly GCF_905237075.1. NCBI lineage: Eukaryota > Metazoa > Chordata > Actinopteri > Moronidae > Dicentrarchus > Dicentrarchus labrax. Next base: position 13,946,836 of record NW_026136714.1, read on the forward strand.
CATTAGGTTGGCAAACATATTTTAGCTGATAAAAATGAAAATTCCCAGGGCCAAGAAGATATGGTCTGAGGTTTTTAACCTCCAAATCCACAATCAAAAGACAACTGTAATTAAGATCTTGTTGCGTGCAGCTCTAACACTGAGTCAGCCTCACAAAAGGGTGCTAATGTCGTCTCGGGGGTGCACAACAGGTCAGTGAGCGCAAGGAGAGAAGAGGCTGTCCACTATACAGTTGGCTGGAGGCCTAAATAGGTCATGTGACTTGTAGCATGCGACCGGCAGGGTTTCTCACAGTTTAATGATACAGTCGTGAATAAGCACAGCAGCAAGACTTTGAAAAATTGCAGCTTCTTTTAAAAGTTCTTGTCAAGATGTTTTTGATGTTTTAATGAACTCTGGTTCACATCTCCTCCTCTGGACCAAATTTGATGTTCTGAACCTACAGCTTTTCTCTGAATCCTGGCATGGTAGTAGAGTCATTGTGGGAGATATTATATATGAAATTTAAGGGCCACCTGTATGCCTAATGTTTGGGACTCACACTATACAACAGCAACATGTCTCTATGTGTCATGTCTGTATCTTCACTTGAACTGTCCAATTGAAACTAATCTTATAAATGGTTTATAATACACTATAATGTAGTTGTGCAGATATAGAGAAAGCTTTCCTTAATGTACTGTATTTGTCACTTATAACATCTCCCATTGAGACATATTTTATATTATAACATATGTGTTTTATTACATTGTCATTCATTATCTTACCATACACCAGCCTCCACTTGTGGGTGACCACAGGAGGAGTTATTGTCACATCTGCTTACAACTACATTATTGAGCATTATAAGCCATTCCCTCAATGTTTATAGACTTGCTTATGAGTACTAAACACAGCGGTTAGTGTCACCAGAAATCTAAAGCTGTTTACATAGAGCAGCTGTCACTTATACAATGAACCACTATAGCCTGCAAACTATCAATACATATGTCCAGTATGTGTGAAAGCGACTTTTGTTAAAGCCATAGAACCAGAATCTCAAGACTGCTACACATAAAAATGTAGGCCTTGTTGTTTTTCTATGGCGTGAATACCCAGTTTCCCTTCTTGTCAATGATGTTGGCAGAATGCCCATTGATGGTAAGTGAATTTATGTGGTGTGAATTTATGTGTGTGTGTGAGTGTGTGTGTGTGTGTGTTTGTGCATATTTCACTCTCCTCCCACCCCCCAACATGTCACCCTCAGATCAGACGGCTGCTTTGACTTTATGTCTGAGCGAGCAGACCAGCTCAAACAAGACGACTTTTCAGCTCTGCCACTCTCCCTCTAAACACACACACACACACACACACAAACACACACGCACACGCACACGCACACACACTCGCACACACACGCACACACACATCATGGTTCACTATCTTCTACTGCCTGCACAGCCTCTAACACATTGCCTTCAAATAAAGGCCCAGTTTTATCAGTAAACTAACTTAAATAAACTGAATGCTTCACAGCTAGCAGTGTGTGTGTGCGTGTGTGTGTGTGTGAAATACTATATCCCACCAGCCGGTAAGCCGATACCTTAGCTTTTAATATACCAGATGGTCTCTACATAGGCTAATCCAATCAATTTCAATTCCTCCTCCTGAAATACAAATGCATCTAAGTTCATCTCAATACTGAAACATTTAAAAAGAGAGAGTAGGCCTGCAACTAAATATTATTTTCAATACTGATTAATCTCTAAAATGTAAAAACACTGTAAATACCTATCACTGTAAAGGTGACATCTTTAAAAGGTCTTGTTTTACCCGATCTACTGCCCAAATTCTAGATCTGAAACAATTTGGTCAATAATCGATTAATTGTTTAAGTTATTTATCAATGCAAAATGTTTCCTGGCTCCATCTCCTGCTCTCAAATGTGAAGGTTTTCTTTGTCTTATAATGACAAACATTAATATTATATATATATATATATATATATATATATATATATATACACATTTTGTAGTGATTGTTGGATAAGACAGATGAAGATGTCAATGACATCTTACAGACCAACTGATGAATCCATTAATTCAGAAAATAATCAGAAGATTAATCAGTAATGAAAAAAACTGCTTTTTACAAGATAATCCTCACATTTGATTATTTTATTGAAATCCCCTCATGTGACACTGTAACACATTGACATATTAAAAAACCTTTCCCTAAGAGGTTCCAAAGTCAAAACACATTGTTTCCACCTGAAACCCCTGTAAAGTGATCATGTCCAATTTGATGTTTTGTTGCTGTGAAGTTTCAAGTTGTATAATATAATAGTTGCCAATTCATTTCCTGTCACTTCTTTTTTAAATCAGTTTGAGCTTGGCAGAGGATTCTTACAGTTTCCTGGTCAGGGCACCTTCCTATTGTTGCACCAATATTAAAGAAAGGGGGGGGGGCAGGCAGCCAACCTTGAGATATAAATCCAATTATGAGAACAAGCCAACACAGCTTGTACAGCAAAGAATATTACGCAAGCTATCACTGACTGCCTGCGTGGAGCTCATTCGTTGTGTTTTCTTCCTGACAGGAGCAGGAAAGTTAATGACAATAAAGGATCATTGAAGCCGCAGTCGTGAGAGGGCTTCTTTTTTTATTTTGGAGGAGCGAGCACGAGTCACTCACAAGGGCGTTATTAAAGTCATGTGACACAAACAGAGTGAACTCACTTCAACGGGCTCATCAGCAGCACAGCTGGAATTTAGCATGAATAAAAAAAAAAAAACTGGGCACAAATCCTGCTCATACGGGCTCTGCGGGGGGGGGAAACACGATAGCCTCGGTCGGCTTCCACACGTTTAATTATTCATATCTTAAAAGAGGACGTTGTGGATTGAGGCTGACATCTTATACAGCGGGTCTGAAACAACAGCTCATCACTGGGCGGGTTGTAAAGTACACACACACACACACACACACACACACACACACACACACACACACACTTTCCCATTCAAAGTGTTTGCAACAATACTGCACGCAGTGTGGAGGTGATGGAGAACTTGGCTACACCTGCCTTGGTTGCAGAAGAAAACATGAAACTAAGTATCTTAACAGACCTTCAGATTTGTAATTATTTTTTTCCTCTCTTGGCCCATCCATCACACAAACAACAACCCTTCAGGAAGAATAAAATGTGTAAACAACAGTCATGTTACTCACATAGTGCTCGTAGAATTTAGAAAGCCTCGGTTTCCCATGGTTGTTGAATATTAAAATGGCTTTTATCATGGTTGTAGCTGAACGGAGGGAGGCGGGGGAACAGAAAGGGAGCAGTCTGTGAAAGACTGTTGTCAGTCAGCTCCCGTGAACCCAGATCTGACCGGGATTCAGGGCTAAATCCCGTCTCGGTGTAAGGTTAATACGGGATAGCTTCGAGCTACACGCTGCTACTCCTCCATCGTCTCTTTACGGAAATATTCCACGTCAAAGGACCAGTCATGCTCTCCTCCTCCTCCCACTACGGCAACCGCGATGGGACAAACTTCCGCGGTCTGTCGCCGGAAACCACACAGGAAGAAAAGTGATTTTTTTTTCTTCCTTCCCCTTAATTCCAGCTTCCTCCGAGTGATACTCGGATCATCTATGCAGTGAAGCAAGATCCACTATGTTGCTCAAGGACTTTAATGGATGTTACCCCACATGTAGCCCTATATCTATTTATATATTTATCTTGCACATTAGTTGCTCCTTTTTATTGTCTCTATTTTTACGTTTTTATCTTTATTTATATTTTTCTACGCTTGATTGTGATTCTCATGCAGCAATGTACAAAGGCAAATGATAAATAATATAAAAACTTACTTGCCAATAAACCTGATTCTGATTCTGTTTATCAATATATATCAACTTCTTGTGTTTTTACCAAGATTTTGTGTTTTTATTTATGTTTATGTTTTTTTATTTTCCTTCTTTCTGTTTTGTTAATCGGCGTTTACGAATATGGTTTATGCAACATCATTAATTTTGATTATTTGTCAAATGTTAAGTGGAAACTTGTTTTATCGACCTTTTTGACATCTGCAGTCACATATTAGATTTATGATCCTGGTCCCATTCTGTGGTGTTTATTATACCCGGAGTGGTTTTCAGAGAAAATCCAGAAATTCTAATGTTTTTTTATGCAGTTTGATGTATAAATCTATTCATACCCTATATGACACTATACTACTAATAATAATAAACAAGCTTTGAACAGGGGAATAATTAGATAAAAGTCTGCAAACACACAGTGGCTCTAGATATGTACTTAATAATACATTTAAATTAATAATAGTAAATCAAATTATTAAATACAATTAAGAAAACATTAAATGTTCTTCTTCTATGTCTGCCAGTAGAGTGGAAGTTTTTTTTTTTTTTTTTGTTTAGTTTTGTTACTGAGGTAGTTTAGAGACGCATACATAAATTAAGAAAAAAATCAATTTGGGAACACTTGTTGTTCTTGAATATTACCCTAAAAGACAGTCAATAGGGTTTTGTTGTTTTGTATGATGAGCAGATAAAAACAAATCTATATATTGAGAAAAAGGAACTAGTTTGATAAAAATTAACAACAGACCCAGCAGTTAAGACACAAGTGTAATATTGATTTTTATACACACATTTTAGATTTAAGGAGACATGGGGATTCCTGGATCTTGCAGAGATGAACTGTGATGCTGAGACTAATGATTAATTCATTCAGAAAATACAAAAGAAAATCTATCAGTACTTGAACATTGCTCGTGTTCCAGCCACACACGTCAACAAACTCGTTCAAATGTAATTTTCTATTAAGCCAGTTTATATCAATAACTGTGCCATAAGAGCATCAGGTTAATCATATCATTGTCCAGTGTATGTTTGAGCCACAAGGTGGAGCAAAAGTACATCTGGTATTGATGATGTGGCATCTCAGAGGAAAACTTGCCACCTCTGATGCAAAGAACATTCTCTACTTTTTAGGCTGCCAGTAAACACGAAAGCCTGACCTTCTCCTCAGCCAGAGAGGATTTTCCTTTGACATACTGACACATGTTGTAAGACTGAAAACAAATGCATGAGTTTTTCTGCTGGAATATCCCAGCACAGCTGTGGTTTGGAGCCTAACCCGTGACAACCAGTAGGCCTACAATTCAGACAGTTTTACCTCATCCATGTCTGGAAAATGTGAAGTGTCCTATTTCTACTCAAGCGGTGTTTTTTTGATTATTCCAATATTCCTGGCAAAGTGACCTTGATCAAGGCACTGCCCTCAGAGTTGCAAGTGAGGCATCTGCTGTGGTACTTGATGTGTTGTATTTCTGAGCCACCACTGGTCACACACATTGTACATTTTATCTGCACCTTATCTGACCCACAACAACCTGCACTACTGTATGTGCTTTCACTGACATGTTGTTTTTCTTCATAGTGAGTCTTCTTCCTTTCTTTAAGGCCAATGGGTGGGGTTCCCTGATATGAATGATCTATAACATGTCTGTGAAGGAATGTGTAGCATTTGTAAGGATGATTTATGATTAACTGCAAGCTGGACTGGAAGACATACAGCGCCAAGAACATCCTGTGAAGAGGATGTTGAGTGTGATATCAAAAACACCAACAGAAGCATCTCTCCTTGTGTCTGACTGTTCGTCTGTGTCTAATTTTAAGTCTATCTCAGACTCAGAAGTTAAATCCACACATGCACAAGCAAGTGGAAAGTCAAAACATTTACTCAATTTGCCTCCTGAGGTATAATTGAGGCTGAGATCTGAGGCTATACTTTGAGGATATTTGGATCTTGTGAAACTTTTCAGATGGAAACACTTTTAGAGCTAGAACTCCCTAATTCTCCTTTACTTTTGACATTTACATTTTACTAATATGTGCTCTCCCTTCTGCTTTTATTTTCTAATATATGACTTTGGTTGAATATTTTCCCATCAAATCTCAGGCTATATTACTTGAGTAGTTTTCCACCAGTAACTCACACCCACAATCATCATCGGATATCCATCTCTAGATTATCTTGGTTGGTTTGTAAGATAACTAAGTGAACCATTAAGTATCTGCAGTATTAATGAATCACTACCTCTTTCTTCTGCTCCACCCTTTACATATTTTAATAGTTAGCATTCCCATCGCTCTGAACATTTAACATAATCTAATACACTCTCATTAAAAGTATGGTTGACTACATAGTGCATCTATTCTCTTATGCACTGCAAAAGTCATGTCATAATCCTTTAATTTAATACAACTAAAACAAGGGTGATTAAAGGCCTAAAAATATTTTAACCTGAACAACAAGCTTGTGTTTCCCATAACATTCTTGATACCATTCAATCTTGTTCTCACGTTTTTTTCCCTTCCATCTCTCACTTGTTTGTGAGCTTGTGGTCGGCACACACCTCAGACAGTGTGTTGATGATATAAGTTAGTGAGGAGAGGGCCCACAGAACGAGGCTTGGACAGCTATTGTTGGAGAAACGCCTCAGTGAGAGAAAGAGAGAGGGAAAGGGGGAGGTTGTGTTTGTGGCAACGTGGTGGAATTGGACTCAGGGAGGATTAGTCCAAGTTCTTAATGTGTGAGATGAATGCATATTTGTGATCAAAACTTAAAAAACAAAATAAGAAATAAATATAATCTCTATGGATCAAGTGCGACCGGAGCGCAGCCAAGTGTTTTATTGCGATATTTCATAATGTGCTCATAAGGACATTTTATTTAAATGAGACTGTGTGCTGTGGGCGTTCACCTTCTCCCATAATGGTATAGTCCGACACCAGCTCGCCCCCAAAATTGCTGTGCTGGCCTATAAAAAGTGAACGACTGCACAAAGTTAGCGAGAGAAACCTGTTGGTTTTAAACTGAAGAGAATATATCTGAAAAAGAATCTCCAGCTCGACTCAGAGAGATGGATCAAACCGAGGTGGTGAAGCCAGCAACTCTGGATGAGCTGATAAAAATCCTGCATAAAATCTTCGAGAGTGACTGCATCAATGTTGAGGAGGTCCAAAATATAATGGAATCATATGAGAGCAACCCTCAGGAGTGGATGAAATATGCAAAGTCTGACCAGTACAGGTAAAAAAAACATTTTGTTTCATAATCCTATTTACAGCTACTAACTCATCAGATATTACAGATTTATTATGCTGATGCACTTTGCTCTCTTGTTCTAGCCTATAGCCTTGTCTGTCACCTTGGCTCAGTCTGTTTTTGTTTTGTTATATAGTCCGACTTTTATTTGTCCAATCATATGTTTAACTTTTGTCTATGTTGTGTCTGTATTTCATGTCTGCTGCTCTTATGTTTTTATTGCAAAAAGCTAGAAAGTTTGCTTAAAAAAGTGATGTGTTGTAGGATTTATGTTATTTAGCTTACCTATTGTGTGTATTTATAAAAAAAAAATAATCCATGCAATCAGTTATTAAAACTGCGTATGCTTTAAAAAACATCACTTTTGAATGAAAACCTGCGCTTGTTTCCATGACCAAGACCTCCTTTAGTCACGCCATATTTTAATAAAAGAAAAAAAAATCAGCTTATTTGCATAATTTTATATCAATGTAGAAAATTGAGCTACAAAAGCTCACAGAAAACAACTTCTTCAACATGTTTATCTCTGCAGTAAGGCCTCCCCACTACAAAATATGGCTGCTCTATTCAAGAGTTTTCTAAAGCGGTGTTTTGATTAGTGAGGCGGGGGGGGGGAGTGAGTGGGCCATCCAATCAACACTGAGTACGGATACACACCCGCTGATGTTTACGGGCATGGGTGCGTGTGGTGTGACTGTCCAGTTACCCCACCGGGGAGCTGCAGCTGCCTCGACAATATTTGAAGACTGACGGAAGCGCAAAAACGTGCCGAGTGGCGATATTTGCGCAGGTTGCCGGGCCCGTGACATGGAGGGGGGGGACTTTAAGTGCAGGTGGCAGATTATATTTCAGTATCTTTAACATGAAAGTTTCCCCCCCTCTCCCTTACATGTTTTTACACTTAAATTACAAGTGCGATAGGTTTAGTGCGTGGAAAATGTATTTAATCATATAAATGAAAATCAAGTTATCAAATTTTGACAAGACATTTAAATCAAATAATGCTCGAATAACAGCGACTGAACTTTTAGGTTGTCCTAAAATGGTTCTACATTATTTGGAATTAATTATTAAATGTGAAGCAGCAGCATGTCTCAACTTTACCAAAACATTTACACTGCATTTCCCCTTTGAAACCTTTTAGTCTTCAGTGTAACAGGAGCAATGGTTCATTATCTGTCTTGCTGTTCGTTGAACAAATTGTCCTGTTTTGCAGATACACAAGGAACTTGGTCGATGAGGGTAACGGGAAGTTCAATCTCATGATTCTGTGCTGGGGAGAAGGCCATGGCAGGTGAGATGCTCCCGCATGCAAACAAATAGGTTAATTAACATGAGAAGATGTAATATTTAGTGCAAAACACAATGTTATTTTCTAGTCTTTTGCTCATTTTCATTTCGTATCAACAAGGTCTCAAAGATTGCCATTGCAAATTTGTGGCGGATAAACCTGTTACACCTTATGTTAACAGCGTACCGCTCAGTAGATACTGTAGGTCACATAGTTGACTGATATTCTCTGGCAATTATTGTATAAAGTTAATAGAGATAGGAGAGTCCAATGTTCTACAGACAGACATTATTTGGCGATATCTATGCCCCACTATGTCAGCAAATGTCACCTAAACACCTGGAGTCTATAGAAATGGAGAAGATCCATTTCAGTTTACTGTGGTTAATATTTGCCGTATGATGTTTTAAAGGTCTTTATATGATTACATATTATTTGACTAACAGCTGTTAATTTGGCATAGCAATGTATCTTTGCCCCTGTGAAACATTTTCCAACCATTGCTGGGCATTAAAATGGCATGACATTATATTATGCACCAATCTAGTACCTGCCAGTCTGGAAGAACAGTTTACACTTTATAAAACAACAAGAAGAGATCCTGAGTGTCTAAAATGCCAAAAAAAAACTCTCTCACCTTTTGACTAAAACTCAGAAATGCTTTATAGGACAGATTTGTAATACTTGCTTTTGTTGCCTTTGGTTCAAGGCTCAAGAAAGAGGACATATTCTGACACTGTATGCTTGTGTGTTTCTTGCAATTTGCAGTAGCATCCACGACCACACAAACTCCCATTGTTTCATGAAGCTGCTGCAGGGACAGCTGAAGGAGACGCTGTTTGACTGGCCGGACGGTAAATCACAAGGAAACATGGTCCAGAAGTCGCAGAGAATTCTCCAGGAAAACAAGGTTGCTTACATAAATGGTGAGAAAGCAGACAGTGTGCTGATTGTTTTTTTTTCTTTTTTTTAAATTAGAGTTGGCCATTTACCCTTCTACAATATTAATACCACTTAGTTCTATAAATACTCATTGGTTTGTGTGTGTGTGGGGCAAGTTGTGAAACTGGTTCTTAATGTGGCAAAAATAATCATGCTTCAGTACAATAGAACAAACCAAGTTACCAAATCAGATATACTGATGTGACATATCTCAGACATGACAACCGTGTAATATGTGTGACATTTTTTACAATGCAGAGTACCACCAAAGTTTCCAACCTCTGCAGTTATTTATGTTAAATTGGTCTCAGAGAAGTTAACAGTCGGTTATAACTTGAACAGTACTCAGCTCTCTCCTCAAATCTCTGCTGACTGAGTATTTCCCCAAAGCCAAAAGAGCCCTGGTGTTATGTTTGGTCTCGGTTTTTGATTACAGCACTGCCTGTGTGCCTCATTTCACAGCATTCTGGTGGCACACACTGTCTTAATGCATGTTTTTTTGTTTGTGCGTGTGTATTTCAGACTCCATTGGCCTGCATCGTGTGGAAAATGGCAGCCACACAGAGGGTGCAGTCAGTTTGCATCTCTACAGTCCCCCGTTCCAAACGTGCCAGACCTTTGACCAGCGGACGGGGCACAGGAACACTGTCAAGATGACCTTCTGGAGCAAATACGGAGAGAGGACTCCATTTGTAAGGGACTTTTTTATGGCTTTAATAGATACATATTCAATGGTATTCAATTCAAATAGTCTTTGGGAGCCTAAAATATGGGAAAGTCAAATTCTGTAGGTGGGTGAGACTGTAGAACGATATGTGATATTATGACAAATTGCACAGTACAAAAAAACGTTTTAAATCATAACACTGCATTTGAAACACTAAACACAGCCTAAAGTAATGTCACTATAGTTGTTAGCTGATCAGAGAGACAAAGATACATTTCCTTAAACTTCTCTTGTTGAAGATACCTGATTCAATACATAAAGAAACTGTAGAAACCATAAAGAATGGTTTATATGAATGCATCACTGCATACATATGCATAAAAATGTCTATTATGAGAGTTCTAATTTTAGTCAAAAACACAAGTTCACACCGGTTAATGTCGTAATTATTCACACACAGGATTACTACAAACAGTTAATTGAACACACAGGCTTTCTAGTCCTGCTGCCTTATAGGCAGGAAGTGGGAGGTTTTTTTTAGTGTCTTGCTACTCTCATTAAGCACAGCCTACAAGCAATTAAAGCAGCACCCCTGAAAGTTTCCATTTGCTGCTGTTTAAACAAAAATGTTGCTTTAGCAGGCAAGAAATGTTCTTTTTTGAACATGTGAGAGCAGTATTTTATATGTGCAGGGAGAGAAGAATCAAGGCTTAGTTAAAAGTTAAATTAGCTTTTTAAATATAACATGTCTTCTGAAATTGTTGCACATAATGAAAGACAAATGAAAATTACACGAAAGGTAAAGATGTAAAAACAAGAGCAAACACCGTATAAGACATCTGCCAGTGGTGTTATCTGAAATCTGCACGTTGTATAAGTATACCTTGACCATACCACTTTCAAGTTACTGCATTAGATTGCAACACCAAACAGAGGAGATAAGATATCATAAGCACGTAAGAGTGAGTACACAACGAACTTAACTCAACATACGTCCCAGGGTCTCACAACAATTGGTGTCAGGTTGTTTTTTTGGACAGATGACCAGTTAGGAGCTATATTACATTTGAAAACTTAAATATCTAAATTAGGAACCCAGCTTTGAATAATCCTGGTTTAGCTTTGGGAACAATGTACTTAAAAGACTCTGTAATCGTGTGTCTGATAGCCTGGCCCCATGGTCTAATGTTTTGTTCTGTTATTCACTCTTTTCTTAGGAAACCACAGCTTCACAAGAGAACAACTAATGGCCACCAAAGGAGGCTCCAGATGATGAAGACAGTTGCATTTAAAATGACACTGTTGTGAAAATCATTCAAGGGGAACTGCTGGGGAAGCGAAACGTGGACCTACTATGACTAAGCACCCATTTAAAAATCAGGAGCGGGCCGGTTCAAAAGGACAACCCAGTAATTAGAATGGCTTTATCACTGCCCAGTGTGAGCTTGGCAAATACTGATGAGCACAGGACGAATGCATGAATAGGCTTGGACATGGATTGAATCTGCCTTTTGTTTGCTGGGCCTGAGGAGACCCTTTTCCAATAACAACATTCCTGTCTATCCATGACCTGTGTAACCACACTTTTGTAAAGTTATGGCCGATAGTCTAAATAATAGAGCTTTAGCATTTCAAAAAGGGTTAAAAAAAATTGCTCATATAGTGTTTCTCTTAAATTTTATATCTCAAGAAATGAAAAACAGTTCTGCAATCAACAGTTTTGTTATCAGTGGAGCACTTTTATAGCTGTATTTACTGTCGATTTATACCACTCAAAATTGTCTTAACACTTGCTGAAAATTGTGACGAAATGTAACATTGTTTGTATAATCTAATCAAAAAAATGTTCCATTTGCATTTGGAAAAAGAAATGTACAGCTTTAGAGTTGTGTTGTTTTTAAAAGTGTGATGGTTGTAATTTATTTGCAGGTTATTCTGTTCACCCAGGGAGTGTTTGAATTAGAAAGCGACGTGTTACTCCTAAATGTATTCATGCTAAAGTTTTTGACCAAGAGCGTCTTGTGGACAGATTATTTTGTATTATTAGCAGACAATTATGTTTAGATGAAACTCGTACTTTTTCTCAGGATTCTGGCATATTTTAATTGTAGCTGTATTTATATAATGTGTAGTTTTTACAGCATAGCACCTCTCATAGCACTGTCAAAAGCATGCATGATTTCTGTGATGCAGTAAATTATGAATCTGGCCATAACTGTAAAACAATTAAACACAACTATCCTTTCGCAGAACTTTATTTTGTGTTGTCTTCATTTTCATGTTGTGTATTTTTGTAATTACTCAGCAAAATCCATAATTCATACTGAATGTAACGTAAACATAAAATGCATATAGCTTGATTGGTAGACCTGTGCAAAAGCTTCAGTGTGAAACACCGAAATAACAACTGATACATGTGTCTTATGGTGTGGGAGGCTGGGTGTAAACACTTCAGATTGGTTCGCTTCAGTACCTCTTATTAATATTTAATCAATGTTGGCTAATAACCCCTAATGATTCATCGATAGTCACATAAAAGTACATTGCAGTGATTACAGAAATGCAGCAATTTATCAACAGATAAGCCCTGTCTGGCTTCAGCCTGGCAAGCAAACTAATGTGTGTCTCCATCTGTACTTTGGTTTGAGGAAAATATTGATAGGCAATTACCTTGACCACTAAATAGATTATGTTAATGGTGCCCTGATAGGAGTATTAAAGTTCGAGATATCTCATTTACGTCTGTGCCCAACTAACATCTCCTTGGCAAGCAAACAAGTGTGTTAACTGTGTCACAGTGTCTGTATTAGTGAATACATTGGAAAGATAAGGCAATATGGAAGACTGCCAAACGAGCAAAGCTCAATGTTCCTGTACAATTAACACATAATGGTTACAGCTACATTGACTATACATATTTATAATTACTATTCGTAGAAATAATATATATGGAGTATTGATACACGGTGTCAGCACAGTTCTAGCTAGACTGTTCCAAACTCAGTCACTGACCAGATAAGAGCGCGTTTGGGCTAAAATGCACATTAATCTGTTACTTAGTATTGTACGATCTGTAGGATCAGTGGCATCTGGCAGTGAAGTTGTAGATGGCGACCATTTGAATACAGCTCAGTCATCCTCACGAAAAACGCAAAAGGCCATATCTAGAATCAGCGTTTGGTTTGTCCGATCTGGGCTACTATAGAAACATGGAGGTTCAACATGGCGGCCTCTATAGAAGAAGACCTGGTCCCTCTGTAGATTAAAATGGCTCATTGGGACGTAACAAAAACACAGCAATTACTACTTTACTTACTTTTGTTGATATAAAAATACACTGTAATGAGTCTGTATATGCAAAAGTATGTGGACAGTAAAGTCAGTAAAAGTGGTTGCTCATCAGATCTCCTTGATCTTTGTTTTAGGAATAAAAATTATAGAAAGAGTCTGCAGTGAGCCAGGGAAATTAATCAGTTCAGCTACAATTAGACAATAGTAATATCTACTCATCTAAAATGAATTACACAGGCATTTGTGTGGCATTTGTGTTTAAAATGCAAATTCTCTACTACAGTGGATTTCACTGCTAAGACAGTTTCTCTAAGTTCCAGCCTCTTCTTCACTCACGACAAAAGCACGTTTGTTTGTCATACAAAAAACATGCGTCATTGGTCACTTTCCATCATTATTTGCCTTTGCCAAAAGCACACAATGTAAGTTTGCTAAATCTCCCCAGGTTTTCTCTGTACCAGGTCAACCATGGATGGCCTCCAGCCAGTGTTATGTAATGATGCAACAGCCTTGTTTGACCCCACAATGCACCTGTTTTATAAGAGGACATGATTGCCATGTGCCAGGCCAGATGGAGGCTCATCCAGTGGACCTTTATCTTAAACTAATGATAAATTCTGATTATTTGACTATTCAAGTGAGTGATCCTGGGGCAGCCTATGAGATGATTCATTCTTCAATAAAACAACAATCCGGTATCAGAACATTGCTGGTAGTTGATTAATAAACAGGAATAACACAGATGAGGACGTTGAGCTTTTAGACCTTTCTCTCAGTCCTAGATTATAGTTGACACACTGGCGACAATTTTAGGAAACTCGTTATTCGTACATGTTTTAGTGGTGATGATTGTGATTGGTGCCTCAAAATTGCTACCCTTTTGTTGCATTTAACTACTTACTTTAATGACCAGTGGTCATCCATGACTATACCATGGCGCAGGTGCACTCCTGCAGTAACCTGGGCATCAAAATCATGGATTACAAATTGGTGTGGAAGGTCCATGTGGAGGATGTCTGCTCCAGGTTGCAGCACTTCATGAGAATGCTCAGAACCTTTAGTGTGAGCCAGGAAGTGCAGCTTCTGTCACTCACCCGACTTATACAGACAGCCATTCAACAGCCCAGTACCTGGGCTATTTTTCAACAAATCACACAACTCATGTTCTCCACCCTGAGTATCGGCTCTTCTTCTCAGGCAGACTGTACAGGATCCCTCTGAGCAGGCACCAAACATTCTGTTGTCCGCCTGTCCGTTAAAAGCCTTAACACCAGCTAGATGGAATCTGTGTGTATGTTGTAGCTATCCTTGTTGTTGATCACTGTTACTGTACAATGTGTACACTTTCTCTGATGGAGATGGGCATGTGCAACTGATGGATGGATGTACCTGACCTGCAAGATTATTGCATTTGTTGTTTCATATCAATTTTAACTAAATTTTTAAATTTTATTGAATTTGGCACAAAATTGGACTTTTGAGAAGTGCAGGTTACGGGCCTTCATTTGTTGTATGAAGCTGTGAACAACAAAGATGATGATATAAAATTTATAGAAAAGCTGTTTACATTTCTTTGTTAAGTATGATATTAGAAATGGAAAGATTTTTTAGACTATTACACTTTCTTGTAATACTTGGACGCTGAAGTGGACTCGAGATGACAATACCAGCAGTGGCCCCAACCAATTTGAGTTTGAGACACTGTGACGTCCAAGGCAAATTTCCCACTGGGACAATAAAGTCTAATCCTACTTTAGTTAGTGGAATAGTAAAAGACAGCTATTGTTTCTTAACTGGGGGCCATTAGAGTTAGCTTTAAAGCACTTTAGCATACGTGTGCAGAATAACACATATGCTGCAAAATGATTGATTGTCTTTACAAAACCTGTCGTCTTTTATGTTTTCAGTGTTATATATGGTCTGTTTTCATGTGAATGACCTTTTCCTTTTAATTATTTTCTGTTTTTCATGCACTGATCATTTAGTGCCATTGGAACACTGTAGGCTAATATAACTCCCCTGTATATTTTACATCACAAGTTGCATTTTATTTTTATTTTTCATGTGGTGCTTCCTTCATTTTATTTGACATGTCTTTGTTGTTCATAAGGAGTTTGAATGCACTTACTGTAAGTCACAAAATTATGTAATTTTCTCAGTGTAGATGTTGACCTTTTGATCCCTGAAATATTTGGAAGCGTGTCAGTTTTCATGTGGTGTTTCCTTTGTTGCACCAGCTCCGTCACACTGTCTCCAATTGTTTTTTTTACCCTATTCAATACGCTTTCTTCACCACTAACACACTGTTTTCT
Source organism: Dicentrarchus labrax (assembly GCF_905237075.1). NCBI lineage: Eukaryota > Metazoa > Chordata > Actinopteri > Moronidae > Dicentrarchus > Dicentrarchus labrax. The sequence goes on from NW_026136714.1 coordinate 13,962,453, forward strand.
GTTAGCGCTGCTGCAGTAGTGTCCATATCTGTGGAGCAGTTATAATTATGGTAGAGATCATAAAACATGACAGCAATTTTCACACAGTTTTCATAACCCATTGCTTTGTTCTGGCAATGCTGAGACTGAAAGTGCAAAGTAGAGTCTGGGAATGTGTCATATGATGATAACAATACGCCAGTGTTGTAGAATCTTCTATGACACCGAAAGAAGCAGAGGAGCTTTGATAATTTACTTATCGAAGTGGCCTCAGTACATTGATAGTGAAACCCTCATTCGTACAGGAAATAGCATGCTGTACTATGATCATTGTGTGGCATGACAGACCATTGTTTTATTACATGAGTGATAATTTTGCACATTCAGTTATTCATCCACAGTTGATTGATAACTATACACTCACATACTGCACTGATCATTTAGCTCCGTAAGTTTGAGTCATTCATCACTCACACGGAAGTAGAGAAACTGAAAAGAGGAACTCCTACTTGGTATGTAACCTGGGCAACATGTTCTTCCAAATTGCAAGAGCATTAAGAGCACCACACCCGAATAACTAGTAACCAGCGAGATCTTTCCATGAAGCTGCCTGGGATGGGCTCCTTTACCACAACTCCCAACATTTATTTCACTTTCACTTTGACTTTATGTCTTTCCTCGTTCCTATTTGTTGCTGATAAATGCTAAAACATTGTGTAACAGTAAGACAAGTTGAGAAGAATCATCAAAACAAACTAACTTAAATAGCAATGTCCATTATACAGCAATTATATCTATCGAAAGTTTGCAAGCATTAGCTATAAGATAATGGTCATCCACCGATAGGCAATCTGCGGCTCCACAGACACGTGGCACTTTAGCCCCTCTCCAGTGGCTTCCTGTGGCTTTGAAAAAAAACAAACCCTGACCCCTGCACCAAACCAGGCAATGCCGTAGTAGTAATAGTGAATGGAGCAACAGTGTGTTTGATTATGAATTCAATGTTTCATTTGTAAGTGGCCGAAAGTGCTATTTTTTCCCCCAAAAGTTACCCAGTGACCCACGTTGCTATAGCAACTGTGTATCAACTGTGAAACCGTTTTATATCATGACCTGTCACAGATGGCTGTCACACATTGTCCCTGGACAACACAGTATATCAAGTGCACATACAAAAGCTAAGAAACTGTTCCCGCTTCTTAAGTAATTCTTGTTCTTTCCTGTTTCACTTTACTTTCCACAGCACGTTACTGGCATTTGTACATAAACTACACATAAACTGAAGCGAATCAAAAGAAAGTGACAAATGGAAGCATTTACACCGAAAACTATCTTTGTACAACAAATAAATAAGATCTCTACATCGGTCTCTAAAGTATTGCTCAAAACAGGTGGAAAAAGTACCACAAGACATCTGGGAGTACCACAGATTAGGTAACACTGAGAAATGGAACTCTCTATGCACTCCTTGTCACCGCTGCAAAAAGAGCTGCACTTTTGGCTTTTACTGGTGTTTGGTGCTCACTTGTAACAGAAAACACGCATACGCCCACAGAACACTCTGTCCTACTCTAACCCACAAAAATCATACTCTGGTCTCACTGCTTTGTCTCTCAGGACACAGCACCAACCATAAGAGACTGTAAACAACTCAAATGTAGTTAACAGATTTTGGTCCTGCTAAGAGAGTTTAGATGCTCTACTAAAGCTTATAGTTTCTGCAGAAAAGCTGTAGACACAGATCCAAAAGGTTTTCTGGCATCATTTCACCCACTGACAGGGTGCATCGACACAGGGAACATTCTAGCAACACTAGCAGCTCTGACCATATAAATAAACCACCGTCTTTCCTTTCAGGGTTTGTGTCACAGCATATTGATTTTATTAGGAAGTAAGCACTTAACTCTTGCACTGCCATGATTTAAACATTTCTGACTTTGGAGTGGCAGCAGACAGCTTTTTGCATTTAGAGGCTCAGAAACACAACTTGCTGCTAATTGCTTACATGTTTATTCAAAACATACAGATACATACATTTTGAAGATCTTAACAAGAACAATGGATACAATTCTACATCATAAACATATAAAACGTATAAATATACTAAAGCAACTAAAGCTCCCCTTCAATTTACCTCAAAGGTTTGGTGCATTCTCACATGAAACAAGATCACATATGGAGGAACTTGATCTCTGGATTTTAATTTAAACTTGATTGAGGGGGAATTAGCTTGGAAACCCAAATACCTATTATCAAATTTACTGGATTAAACTGTTATACTGTACATGCCCTAGAGTGCGAAACGTGTCTGCAAAAAAAAGGTTAAAATGTAAATACAAAAATATACATTACATTGCATTTTTTGACACATTTCTCTTAGTCAGGTTAGAGAAACAACTCTACCTCTGCTTTGACTTAAATGCAACAAAATATTGACTGACTTCTCCATCACTCCCTAAAATGAATTACCTGAGAGTGAAGAATTCTGGTCTCAAATCTAGAATCCAAAAAGATTTATAAAATCTGCAGTCTTAAGAAGTAACAAAAAGCACTTTAATGAGAAGGCACTAAGAACAGACACCTAGAGACAGAGCTGTTTATATTACTCTGGTCAGCCAGTCAGAAGGATTCATTATCTGACTGCCCTGCTAGACCACCTAAAGACCTGACCTGCTCCAGAGTCTCCCTCCCAAGATAGTCTGACCCTTCTGATCCTGACTGACCTACTGTCACTAGCCTTCCCTTTCCCCTGTTCCTTGACCCTACTGATCCCACAGACTCTGCCTTTTCACTTATGAAGTCACTAACACTCGACCTTTTGGACAATCCACCATGAGACCCGTTGCTATGGGAAGCATGACTGTGAGCACAGCTGTTATTGAAGCTGTATCCATGGGAACCATTGCTTCTGTGAGAGTTGCTGTTGCTCTTGAGGTGGCTTGGTTGAGTCTGAAAAGTTTTACCAAAGTAAACCATATCAAAGGATTTTTGGCTATGGAAACTGTGCTCAGAACCTGAGTCATGCTGGGTATCAGGCTTTGAATATTTATCTGGTTCCAGTTCTCCACCTACACCGCGGTCACCTGCAGGTCCAGAGGGCTGATCGAAGGTCACATCTAGCGGCCTGTCATCCCTGACAGAGGATGGTGATCTGGAAGTGGTGGTGTCAGCTGGTCTACCAGGGGCAGCAGGCAGGATGCGGGTTTCCTGAAGACAGAAATTGGTAAATAAGTTATTAATAGGATACACCTTATGATTTTAGTGCTACTACCAAAGACAGAGAGGCACTTAGGAATTATAACAAATCAAGAGGTAATATAGGCAATATTCCTTATAGTATTATTTGTGTAACCCGGGTTCTCTGAGTAGCATAAGCAACTTGTGATGGGATAGGCCCCCTCACAGAGTGCAATGAAAGACACAGTAGTGGTGTCAACAATATTAATATTTAAACTTGACATAGAGCTGGTATACAATAGTTCAACTTAAACCTAATTTCCACTTGATGTGGTTTAGCACTGTTACAGCTCAGATATATGATGGAAATATTTAGTGTTCATACAAGTTAGTGGTGCTGTTAAACAATTTATCCTTCAAGCAAAATGTAATTTGCTTGTGGTTTATGGACTACTCCAAGCTACAGACTGAAAAAAGATAATTGTTGAATCAACTTCAATTCGTGTCAAACAAATGAATTCATTTTTATTTATTTTTTTATCAATTTCAAAGCAACTGTGTTAAACTAACTTGTTAACTTTATTTGAAACGTGTATTATTAATTTATTTTTGTTAAGTTTTTTAAATATTTACATTGGTCCAACAATTATTCTTTTTCAATTCAATTCAATTTTATTTGTATAGTGCCAGTTCACAACAGAAGATCTCAGGACACTTTTCAAATAGAGCAGGTCTAGACCAAACTCTTTATAACATTATTTACAGAGACCCAACAGTACCACCATGAGCAAGCACTTGGCGACAAGGGCAAGGAAAAACTGCCCGTTAAAAGGCAGAAACCTAGGACAGATCCTTCGGCTCTAGGTGGGTGGTTGTCTGCCTCAACCAGTTGGGGTGAGAGAGAGAGAGAGAGAGAGAGAGAGAGAGAGAGAGAGAGAGAGAGACACAGAGAGAGAGACACAGAGAGAGAGAGAGAGAGAGAGAGAGACACAGACAGACAGACGCACAGTAACAACAGTATTGGTAATGGCAATCTAGCAGGACCATGGCAGGAGTCTCCACCAGGATCGATAAGAACCTGCGAGACGAGAAAGCACAAGAACTCCTAGGAAGAAGTGAAGTTAGTAACATGCATTAATGGGACATGAATGAGTGCAGAAAGAGAGAGGAAGAGTGGAGCTCAGTGCACCATGGGAAATCCCCCGATAGTCTAGGCCTATAGCAGCAAAACTAAGGGATGGTTCAGGACTCACCTGATCCAGCCCTAACTATAAGCTTTATCAAAGAGGAATGTCTTAAGCCTACTCTTGAATGTGGAGAGGGTGTCTGCCTCCAGAACCACAACTGGAAGCTGATTCCACAGGAGAGGAGCTTGGTAACTGAAGGCTCTGGCTCCTATTCTACTTTTAGAGACTATAGGAACCACAAGTAGCCCAGCATTCAGAGAACGTAGTGTTCTAGAGGGGTAATACGGTACTATGAGCTCTTTAAGATATGAAGGGGCTTGACCATGAGGAGCTTTATAGGTGAGGAGGAGGATTTTAAATTCTATTCTACATTTTACAGGGAGCCAATGCAGAGAAGCTAGTACAGGAGAGATGTGTTCTCTTTTTCTAGTTCCTGTCAGTAGTCGTGCTGCAGCGTTTTAAATTTATTGGAGCGTTTTAATGGACTTATTGGGGCAACCTGATAATAAAGAGTTGCAGTAATCCAGCCTAGAAGTAACAAATGCATGGATTAGTTTTTCTGCATCTGTCTGTGATAGGATGTGTCTAAGTTTTGTAATATTACGTAAATGAAAGAAGGCAGTCCTAGAGGTCTGCTTCATGTGGAAATTCAATGACAAATCCTGATCAAAGATAACTCCAAGATTCCTGACAGTGGTGCTAGAGGCCAAGGTAACGCCATCTAGAGTAACTATATCTTTAGACAGTAAGTCTCTAAGATTTTTGGGGCCAAGAACAAGAGCTTCGTTTTTTTCTGAGTTTAACATCAGAAAATTGCAGCTCATCCAGGATTTTATGTCCTTAAGACATGTTTGTAATTTAGATAATTGATTAATTTCATCGGGCTTGATCGATAGATATAACTGCGTATCATCTGTATAACTGTGAAAGTTAATGGAGTGATTCCTAATAATGTTGCCTAAAGGGAGCATATTTAAAGTAAATAGTATTGGTCCAAGTACAGAACCTTGTGGAACTACATGACTAACTGTAGTATTTATTGAAGATTCATCGTTAACATGTACAAACTGCGAACGATCTGATAAATATGACTTAAACCAGCTTAGTGCGGTTCCTTTAATGCCAATTTGATGCTCAAGTCTCTGTAAAAGAATATCATGGTCAATGGTGTCAAATGCAGCACTAAGATCTAATAATACAAGTACAGAGACAAGTCCATTGTCTGAAGCAATCAAAAGGTCATTATTAACTTTAACCAGAGCTGTAGTGCATGCAGACATAAAATGAAAGATATAACATAACATTCTTTTCATACACTTACCAAATAGGAAGCATTCGCCATTGCCTGAACATCCTGATACTGCCCTTTGGCCAGCAATGCTGCAATACCCAAATTTGGTCCTATTGTGGAGGAGAGCTGAGGTTTTCCCGGAGGCTGGAAATCTGACTTGTCAATTCCAGCCATTGAAGCTAGTTGACCTAGGCTATAAAAGAAAAGAAAGCAAAGCTCAAGAGTTGGCACATTTCATTTATGCACTACTGAACTGTACAGAAATAATCTGAGATATTAAACTGGTAAACGCCACTGATATGACACATGCATAATATTAATTACCTAAAACATTTTATTGGAATTTAATTGGTACTGAATAAATGGCAACTATAGCAAAGAGCATCAGTTTGTGGCAGCATAGTAAGACCTTGCCCATGTTTACAATACTAGGTGGTCCCCACCTAATGACTACACCTTATGGCCCTGGTTTCACAACAACTCAGCATCCTTCATTGTCCTTGAGTATGAATCAAGATAAACAATCAAAGAAATAAATAATAAAGAAAGTAGATAAGGATCTTTTTATTTATGGCAAATACATATTGGTCACAGTGAAACTCAACACCTCCTCTCAGAATGAAACTCTCTTTTGACCTGGGCATTACAAGATGTCCAAATACTGGAAGCCAACAGGACCAAAACAAAGAGATAAGAGTTTTTAAAGAGCATCTCAGAACGAAACTAAATCTAACACCACATCAATGGTGAAAAGTCAATGTACAAAAAAAGAGTATGGACCCAGTAGGATGTTTTTGGCTTGCTCATACTGTAATGTTCTAGTATAAAGCAATATTTTACTGATATAAGGATTTTCTATTGTGTGTACCCCATCCTTTAACATGTTTTCAATATGTAGCCAAAATAAGGTAACAATGGAGAGACAAGTAAGTGCTGCAGACTGCAAGGATACTGGTTTGACCCTTCCCACTGGGTAAAAGGGTAAATTTGTGGTCAACATGAGGAACGAATGAGTCAAAAAGTGACACCTTAAGCACCGAAAGAAGAACTGTCAGTGTGTCAATGCAGAAACCCAGCAAATGGAGATATATACTGATACAATGTAAATTCTGGGAACAACGATGGCAGCATAGTAAGACCTAGCCCATGTTTAAGGACAATATTAGGTGGTCCCTACCTAATGACTACACCTTATGGCCCTGGTTTCACTACAACTCAGCATCCTTTATTGTCCTTGAGTATGAATCAAGATAAACAATCAAAGAAATAAATAATAAAGAAAGTAGATAAGGATCTTTTTATTTATGGCAAATACATATTGGTCACAGTGAAACTAAACACCTCCTCTCAGAATGAAACTCTCTTTTGACCTGGGCATTAAAAGATGTCCAAATACTGGAAGCCAACAGGACCAAAACAAAGAGATAAGAGTTTTTAAAGAGCATCTCAGAACGAAACTAAATCTAACACCACATCAATGGTGAAAAGTCAATGTACAAAAAAAGAGTATGGACCCAGTAGGATGTTTTTGGCTTGCTCATACTGTAATGTTCTAGTATAAAGCAATATTTTACTGATATAAGGATTTTCTATTGTGTGTACCCCATCCTTTAACATGTTTTGAATATGTAGCCAAAATAAGGTAACAATGGAGAGACAAGTAAGTGCTGCAGACTGCAAGGATACTGGTTTGACCCTTCCCACTGGGTAAAAGGGTAAATTTGTGGTCAACATGAGGAATGAATGAGTAAAAAAGTGACACCTTAAGCACCTAAAGAAGAACTGTCGGTGTGTCAATGCAGAAACCCAGCAAATGGAGCTATATACTGATACAATGTAAATTCTGGGAACAACGATGGCAGCATAGTAAGACCTAGCCCATGTTTAAGGACAATATTAGGTGGTCCCTACCTAATGACTACACCTTATGGCCCTGGTTTCACAATAACTCAACATCCTTTAATTGCCCTTGAGTGTGAATCAAGATAAACAATCAAAGAAATAAATTTAAAAAAAGTAGAACGAAACAGAATCTAACACCACATTAATAGTGAATAGTCAATGTACAAAAAGAGAACAGACTTCTGATCATCATGTAGTCCAGTAAGATGGACATCAACTACACAATTGTATCCTATGTATCCATAATTAAAAAGAGTTATAGAGATCGTTTGAGATGCTTGAAGCCAGGTTTTTCCACAAGGGCAGACAGCAAAACAAACTCACAGCAATAAAGCCTTGACTGACACTGCTGACTTAGAAAAGCAGCAGACACAGAGGAGAGGGAAAAAAAAGCAATTTTAAGATGTTTGTCAACTCTCATTTGTCAATTACTTCTGCTTAGTCTGATTTTGTGCTGGGCAGGTAATGCATACTTCGCTTGTCTGAACCGGTTTGTTTGGGTTCCAGTTTGGGGCGAGCTGTTGGGAGTCAACCATACAATTCCTGTACTACCTCGTAAAATATATAAATTGCTACTTCTTTATGCAGAAAAATCACATGATTGTAAGTGCACTGCATTAAGTGTCTTACAGCAATTTTTGACTGTTGGTCGACAAATTAAACAACTTTAGCGGATCACTTTGGGCTTTAGTGACTTGGGAACATTTAATTGGAAAAATAAAACAAAGATTGATTGATAACAAATAACAATTGTGGTCCTAAAAGAAACACACTGAAAAACAATTGGATAAAGAAAAATATAACAAGGGGAAACATTAATAGTTAAATTAAATGAAAATAACTTTCTGTTGGGATTCAGAGTGAAACTTGACCAAGAGGGTGCAACAGATTCCCAGGTGGAAAAAACAATTATGACTCATAGGATGGCAAAAAAAAAATGAACTAGTGACACATTATGAAACTGAAAATACGATAATTATATGAGCACATATTTTTAAACCACCTAAAACCAGAACCAAATTGGCACAACCCAAGTCAAAAGAGAAATGTTGTACTGGCCACTTTGAGGAATACCCACCCAGCATCCTTGAGGAGATCCAAGAAAGCATGGAACTTGGTAAATGAGTTCTCGATGCTTTCAAGGACTGCCTCATCTTCAAGAGCACTGAAAGCAGGGGCTGCGGATGCAGATCCAGTGGCTGCAAGTGCCTCTGACAGGGAGTGGTTGGCGTTCCGAAGACGGGCATTCTCCAGCTCATACTGAATAGAAATAACAAAAACACTGAATAAGCCAGTGTCTTGTTCATTTACAAAACAACATAATACATACTACAGTACTGTAACTTTTATCCATTACATCCAAGTGTTTCAAAAGCCTGACGGTCAGTTGACATTGACTCATTACGAAACTTACCTACCATAAAAGGAGCTTTCTCCTTATTTCAGACTGAACAATAAACACTTCATCTGAAGTTATAAGCTCTGTAATTATCCAAAACTCACTTAAATGTGGCTGACCGATCCTATAGATCAAACTATATAATGTTAGTCTGGAATAAAGACGTTTCTGTGTCATAACATAAAGTTTGGCACTGACGTCCTCAAGCTTCACATCCAGAGTGAATTCCTTAGCTTATTCAAAAAAAATGCAAACTGCTGTTGCATTGAAAGAATGCAGAGGAAAACAAAAGAAACACAAATAACAGAAAAAAAATATCACATGTACCTAAGTATTTTTGAGAACATCATTACCTCCATGAGTCTTGATTCAGCTTTCAGTCTGGCTCTGCGCTCCTCACCCAGCCTCAGACGACACTCTTTGAGCTCCATCTGCAGGGCATCCATAGGTACGTACACAAGTACACACACGTACACACACGTTCACACACACACACACACACACACACACACACAACAGCACACTTATCATGCTTGAAAGTAATCTGATTAAGTCCAAAAAACTTTGATATGTCTGCAAAAAAAGTTCCAGTTTATGAACTAAGCTGATGTTACTAACCTGCAGATGTTCAACCTGGCGGCCAGTGATCCTTTCCTGGAGACTAAGAGAAGATGGTCTTTGCTCCACTTCCACCACCACCTTTTCCTCTTCCTCATCCTCCTCTCCCTCTGAATCTGACTCCACGGTTACCTTTACAGTAGCTGCACCCTAATGAAACCATGTATTTTAAAAAACACAAATCTTTTTAAATCCCTTTTGGCACCATTTGACAGTTCTGATGCATTTTCTACAACAGAAAGTCTCATAAAAGGAAACTGAAGATTTGAAATGAATCCAATTCATACTTGGCTGAAACAACGCTGCAACCTGTCCATAAACAAAAGAAGAAGAAGAAGAAGAAAGAACACTCACCTGAAAGCTCTGATCTATAACAGTGACTCCAGGAGGCATACCTCTGTAACAAAGACAACCAACACAATATTAGTTTTCGATTCACTGAGCGCCATCACATCGATACCTGACGTGTGCTTTGTAAATTTTACAGGTTGAGGAGACATGTTCCATAAATGTAGCCAAAAACTGAAGACCAAAATTTCCATTCACTTTCAAACCAGACACCAAAAAACACAAACTAGATTTTCTTATCTGATAATAATAAATGAAATACAACGGGTTTTTTTTTTTAAGCTAAAAGGAAATTGGTTTACCAACATCTTCTCACCTCTGGCGTTCAGCCCGTGCAGCAGCACGCCAAGGCACATAATGGGAGCGGGAATAGGGCTTCTGTGTCTGAGCAACACCTGAACTCCGGCCTCCAGCAGATGCTCCTTTACGAGGGGCTGCACCAGAAAAAGAGCCAAGTAAACAACTGGAAATTCATTAACGGAGAGCAAGGTTTTTTCTGAAAGCACTGGCAATTGGACATGAATGAAAAGGCCCCCGTAGAGTATTTTATTTGGTGGTGAGTGATCCTCACATCCTGCTTCTGTGGTATGTGTAGTCATTCCTTAAAACCAGGACACAGAATGGCTTACTGTGAGTTAATTAATGCATGAATTACTGGTAATAAGGGAGTGATATAGCCTGCGGATCCACGATTTATATCTAAAAAAGCAGGTTCTAAACATCACAAGCATAAGAGAATAAAGTCCAGCTGAAAATAATGTTAGTTACTGTATTAGTTATGAGACAGCATTGCACTCTTCATCTTTTGCTTTTGATTACGATTGGGTACCCAAACCAAAACTACTTAAAAGTAGGGATGTCCCGAGCACGATATTTTGTTGCAGATTCGGACTGCCGATCATCTCAAACTTTCTCAATACAAAGTTTTCCCCAATAACACATTTAAAATTGATTCTGAAAAATGCAGCTTTATACAAGTAACGTTAACTTCATTAATCTGAACCTTTTTTTAAGACCAAAAGCATATTTAAGACATTTAAAGGTCTAAAATTCTGATTATTGGATTTTAGACTTTTTAAGAGCCCACGGACATCATGGATATAGTTTTACTGTTTAAAAACTAGATCGCAGTTTAACTTCAACAATTCTGGATTGTGTGCTTTGGACTAATTCTACATTTACAAAGAGGCACTGGCATGCGAGGAAATTAATACACACTTCATTTTAGGGGTGAAGTGCTCCTTCAGGTTAGTTAGCATGCAGCAACGGCAGCAAATCAGCTGGGAATTGACTCGTTTGTTTGCGTCATGGATTGTTTTTTCTGTGATCGGTGACTAGAAAGCATTAATCCTGATCTCCCAATTATTTTTACTGAATATTGGCCAATGACAATCGGTGGCTGATTGATCTGGGCATCCCTATTTAAAAGTGTTGACTTTGTTGTCAGGTGAGAATCTATACTATTTTATCATATAAATAAAACATATAGTTGTTGCTAAAAACATTTTCAATATTCTAATACAAAGAAATCTAAACCATATAAACACTTGAAAATGATTTTCAAGTTTCTTTTTGCAACAAAGGGAGAACAGGATGGAAATGAATTCAGTTCTTACCAGTTCTTGAGATGACTTAAAAGCCATAAGGTAAGAATTCAGAAAAAGACAATATGAGTATGAGATAATAGATCATATCTCAAACAGATTGAAAGAGATCCAACACTGAATATAGTGTCAATCATGTTTAAACGTCCAAAACTATGTCTAAACCAAATTGGCAGTTTAGGAGTCTGAAAATCTGCTTTAAGTCTGTCTTTTTTAGTCTTTTTAGAGACAAAACTCAATGTTAATAAAAGAGAAAAGATCTTTTTCTGTGTGTTGTGTGCTCACTACCACAATACAATGACCTTAACTGAATTCACAGACAGGTACATATGTTTAATTTAGCATTGTGAGAAAAATTATAAAATGTACACAAACCTATCCTAAATGTAGCTTTTCCTCTGACTGCTCGCCTCTTTGGATCAGTGACTCTCTGTGGCTCTGTGGCTGCAGGCTTGATCCAGCAGTACTGCAATACAACATAAGGAAGACATGGAGCAAAGATTTGTAACAAATATGAAGCATGCATGCCAATACACCATTCATTAAATGATTTATTCTTTGAATGATGAAAATTTGCTCCAGACACTCACCTCTGGTGACTGTCCATCAGCATTCATTAGCACTTTCTCTATTATAGTTTTAATAAGGACCTTGTCTGTTAAGAAAAAAAAACATTCAGCAAGGAATTTTTCCCCCAGACTTCTATGGTTTTGCTTTCAGGGATGTTTCTGAACCATTACAGTATCAAAGTAATTGTAGTATTATATGGCCATATAGCATTTTTCTGTTATGAAACACACATACTGTAAACATGGTTAGAATTAGTATGCTATACAAACATCTAAATGAAACTCTAACAATGCGCTAGCTGCACCTAGAAGCTGCAAAGTTAATTACATCCCCAATACAAAAGTGATGTGTGGAACAAACAACATACCAATAATTTATGTTATGACCTTGGTTAAGGTAACTTCTTACCAACTAAAGGGTTACTACGAATATCCAGTACACAAAGAGCAGAATTAGTTTTCAAAGCTTCCAGCAAACGACGAGCTCCTTCACTGGACAGACCACACCTCTGTAGATCCACAGCTGTTCAACAAGTCACAAAACAGACACAGAAAACTTGAGAAAATCCCTACTAAAAAGAAAACAGCAATAATAAAACAAAGTCTTCTCTTTGTATTGCACTCAAACCCACACACCTACTAACCTTTAACCCAGAGGTCCTCAGCCAGTTCGTGTGCAAGTGCAGCAGCACCTCTGTCCCCAATCAAAGTGTTAGAGTTAAGGGTGATGCGGCGGAGACCTCCCATTCCCTCAAACTGTGGTTGTCGATACCTCAGAGACTCTGCCCATGCGGTACCATGCCTCTGCATTCCCTGATGCTGAGAATTTTTTTTATTTGAAACAAATCTGTATTTTTTTTATATAATTTATCATTTTTGAAATTCTTAAAAATTACATATTAAACCTTGATGATGTTGGCCATATGCTCTGCCCCTTTCCAAGTGAGATTGCTTCCTGTAAAATCTACCGTCCTGATTCTGGTAGAATACTTTACACTTTGGCAAATTACTGAAACATATAAAAATGGCAGTTACGAGGACAACACGCTCACATACATTACAATCTTGTGAAGGTTTTCTGAACAATAAAAGGAAATAAAACTGTGAATGTACAAGTACATACCCTCTAAACCCTCATCTGCAATTGGACAGTTTGCCAGAGAAAGGTTTTCCAAGGAAACACTTTTTGCTAAACCCTGGAATAGATACATATGGCTCATTATCTTTAATTAGTTTTTTTTTAAAATCAAGTTTCACTCTTAAACACTCACAAGCAGCTGTTTGAAATAATATTCAGGTGTAATTTCTCACACACCCAATAGTTATATTTAATGCTCAGTACCCCTGTAGTTAACAGTTACAGGCTTATTTCTTAACACTCACAGCTCAGAAATTGATTCTGACAGTAGAGAGCGAAGGGAAAAGTGGGGAGTAAATACAAATGAGCTTCTGATTCTGTGCCAGTTTCTCTAAATAAGTTAAAAGAGTTAAAAATACACTGTTTACACTGCAAATCATATTCCTGGTTTGTTTTTACCTTTGTCAAGGTGATGAGGTCCCTCTCTCTCAGTGGAAGTCCATTAAGCTGCAGAGTCTTTAGGTTAGGAGAGACAGTCAGACACTCTCTCAGGGCCTTGCACAACTTGAATGTCATGTCTTTAGAGCGAATGGCTGGGATCTTCTTCCTGAAGCTTGACCTATAGTATCTTCTATCTGAAATTGGTGGTGATATGATTAATGCTTTTATGCAAAGTTGAACATTCAAGTTTCTAATTCTAATTATCCAGCCTTACCTGCATCTCCAGAAGCCAGACTAGCTTGGTATGTGCTACTTATTGCAATGTGGTGCAGGTGTTTGTTGATGCAGATAGAGTTGAGAATGGGTGGCCAGTCCGTCAGTTTGACCCTGTCTCCATTGAAGTCCAGCATCCCTTTGTCAAGGTTCATCTTAACAGCTGGGAGAGGGACTGATTCCTGCCGGGCACAGGCAAATTCATAGTATGCCATAAAGTCCTGGGCACCCCGCTGCCGAATGTGAGCACTGTCTTGAACCATCTTTGACCTAGGAACAAAAGTATTTTTAAAAAGTCACTAGGCAAACGTTTCACTAGTCAGAGTAATACAAAGTTAATAGGGCCAAGAGATCTTATCCACTCCTCGGGCACTGATGGAAAAACTGTGAATCACCAAAAAAGGTTTATCTCCATCAGTTTGTTTTTGTATATTAAATGGCTGGCTCAATCCAATTCTTGATTTCTGCTATTTGAAACATGTATTTGCATCTAAGGTCAATGTCCTTAGACAATATTACTTAAAGGATAACTTCACAATTTTTCAAGTCAGTTTGCCGCACTAATTTCTCCTGATTTATCTAATTCAGTCTGCTAAAGCATCATATTAACTTCAGCTACATTTTTAATACATCTTTGCACACATCGAGGAGTGTGGATTTTTTTTACCCCTATTATTTAAATTTTTCACATTTGGAAGGAGTCTCTTAAGGGCCAGTACGAACAGGTGGAATCATTACAGAGAAAAAGTGTTTCAATAATCTGCGTATTGTTTTAAGACCAATTAATTAATTGCAATATTTTGGCCCATTCTGAAAAGGTTACATGAAGGTCTGAGGATCAAACATCATAAATAAAATGATTACAAGTGATCCACAGTCTGCAACTGAGGTTGTTTTACAGTAAGAGTTGTGATCATACGCAAATGTCTATAAGTGGTGTGCAAAACTACGTGTAACTAAAGAGTAATTGTGACCTGTTAGGGTATACTGCCACTTCCAAAGGTTTTTCAGGTTATATTGTGATACCAGGTAACAAATATAGTGACCTAGATGTCAGTGTAACACCTCAGCGTCAACACTGAACCTATAAGTTAGAAAATAAGCTGTAAAGTACAGTGAACCTGTTGAATCCTACACTATTTGATGGTGTACGGTTGTCAGCGGTAACTGAGCCAGCGGCGTTAGCAAGCTAAGCTCCTAGCAACCATCGGTAGCGAAGGAGAGTAACGTTAGCACGCTGTAACGTTAGCTGCCAAGCCCCTAGGTTAAACGCTGTGGTTTCAAACATTATTAAATACCATTTAACAGAACTGAAACAATTTAATATACCTTCCACATATAAGTGAAGGCTCTACCGTCTTGGCACTGTTCTCTCGGCTTTCTTTGACAACTCCTCTGACAACTCCTGCGGTCTGTTATTGTTGACGGTGTGGACGACCGCTCAAAAGTGGCGCTGTAGTGCTATCAAAGCCCCGCCCACTTCTCTTCTTCACTGCGGGCTGTGTGAGTACATCCGGGGACCTGCTGCTGCCCCCTATCGAACCACTGCACCCCCTGATCGATGGCTCTCTGCGTTTAACATGCACAGAGATTTATTTACGTATAACAAGAAAGTGTAACATTGATTTTAATATCCTAGATTAATTCAGTACAGGCATTAGTTAGAATTAATTTAATGGAGATACTATATAGAGTTACATTAAGAAAGATCCCAGAAAGTCCACATACTGAGTACCAGCTATTGATATCTGAATTAGAAATACTTTATTGGTCCCCGGGTGGAAATTTGTTAGTTACACGACATTAAGAAGAGAAATAATAATTATATTACAATATGTAGCAATATATCTAGACATAATAATAGAAATAGAGATGTATATATATCGGTATATAGGTATATTCATAAAACTATATTAACCCTAATTATTGGGGCAAGTTGACTCATATTATCGTTATCAACTTTTTTTAACTTGGTGATATGGTATTATTATTCTACAATCATCAATATTTATGTCATGTATGTACTACATACACTACAGTACTAGGACATACAATTCCTTCCACAATATGTGACTTAAAGTATTTTAATGTATATATACTGTTTTGCTTTTGAATTTAATTTCTTTAGTTTATTATTAAATTAAATTAATTTCTTTAGTTTATTATTAAATTAAATTAATTTCATGTATTATTCAATTTAATTTCTTTCACGTATTATTCAATTTAATTTCTTTCATTTGAAATAGAATTTCCACCCAGGGGATAATATCAGAATCAGAATCAGAATTTTGTTTATTGCCAAGTAGGTTTTTACGCCTACGAGGAATGTGACCTGGTGCAGTTGGTGCATAAAATATACACATATACAAATACAAATATACAATTATTCAAATCACACAAAAATCACACAGAAAAATAAAGTACTTTCAAAAAATAAATAGATAAAGATAAGAAGAGAAAGACAAAAGCTGTGCAGAAGAACGTGGGTGCATTAATGCATACTTTATATACAGGCTTGGTATAAGAGTCAATGACAGTGGGTAATCCGGGCCTTGTTAAGGAGGCTATAGCTGCAGACGGGAAGAAACTGCTTTTATGGCAAGACGTTTAAGTCCTGATGGACCGCAGCCTCCTGCCAGAGGGAAGTATCTCAAAGAGATTGTGACCGGGGTGGGAGGAGTCAGCCACAATCTTACCTGCACGCTTCCTGGTCCTAGAGGCGTACAGGTCCTGGAGGGATGGCAGATTGCAGCCTATCACCTTCTTAGCTGATCGAATGATACGCTGCAGTCTGCCCTTGTCCTTGGCAGTGGCCGGATAAGGTGAGGATGGACTCGATGATGGTGGTCTAGAAGTGCACCATCATCGTCTTTGGCAGGTTGAACTTCTTCAGCTGCCGCAGGAAGTACATCCTCTGCTGGGCTTTCTTGGTGAGGGAGTTGATGTTCAGCTTCCACTTGAGGTCCTGGGTGATAATGGTACCCAGAAAGCAGAAGGACTCCACAGAGTCAACTGGGGAGTCACACAGGATGATGGGGGGCGGGTGGGGCTGGGTTCTTCCTAAAGTCCACAACCATCTCCACTGTTTTTAGAGCGTTTAGCTCCAGGTTGTTCTGGCGGCACCAGGTCACCAGATGGTCAATCTCCCATCTGTAGGCAGACTCATCTCCACCAGAGATGAGCCCAATGAGGGAGGTGGCATCCGCAAACGTCAGGAGCCTGACGGACTGGTGACTGGAGGTGCAGCTGTGAGTATACAGGGAGAAGAGCAGAGGAGAAAGAACGCAGCCCTGAGGGGATCCGGTGCTGATGGTCTGGGAGTCAGAGAGATTTTTCCCCAGCTTCACATGCTGTTTCCTGTCAGACAGGAAGTCTGCAGGTGGAGTCAGGCACAGTGAGCTGGGAGAGCTTGTCCTGTAGCAGAGCAGGGATGATGGTGTTAAACGCAGAGCTGAAGTCCACAAACAGGATCCTGGCGTAGGTTCCTGGGGAGTCCAGATGCTGGAGGGTGAAGTGCAGGGCCATGTTTACTGCATTGTCTACAGACCTGTTGGCTCTGTAGGCGAACTGCAGGGGGTCCAGGAGAGGGTCCGTTATGGCTTTAAGATGGGAGAGCACAAGGCGCTCAAAAGACTTCATGACCACAGAGGAGAGAACACTGGAGACAGCTGGTCAGCACAGTGCGTCAGGGTGGATGGAGAGACAGAATCTGGTCCGGCTGCTTTGCGGGGGTTCTGCCTCTTGAAGAGTCTGTTGACGTCCCTCTCTTGGAGGCAGAGAGTCGTCACTGTGGTGGAGGAGGAGGGATTCCTGTCTCCGGTGTTCACTGACATCTTCAACACCTCTTTGGAGATATGTCATGTGCCAGCCTGCTTCAAAGCATCCACCATCCTCCCTGTCCCCAAGAAAGCAAGGACCACAGGACTAAATGACTACAGACCTGTTGCCCTCACCTCTGTGGTCATGAAGTCTTTTGAGTGGCGGCTGTGGCTCAGAGGCAGAGCGGGTCACCAGCTCCTGGTGCCACATGTCGAAGTATCCTTGAGCAAGATACTGAACCCCAAATTGCTCCCGATGCCGTGCATCGGTGTGTGAATGTGTATGAATGTTAGTTTCTGTTCGATGGGCTTTGCCATCACTGAGTGAATGTGTGTGAAAGGGTGAATAGTGTAAAGTGTAAAAGCGCTTTGAGTGGTCAGACGACTAGAAAGGCACGATACAAGTACAGGTCCATTTACCATTTACCATTCACAGAGGTGTGAATCCGGCTTCTGCTGGGGGGAAGGACTGGTGAGGGGTGTCACGGGGGAAGGTGTCAGGACTGCTCCTCTGTCTGTCGAAGCGGCAGTAGAACTCATTCAGCTCAAAACTCATTCGTTTGCCAGGCGCAGGTCATTGATGGAGTGGGGGCTTTTGGGCTTGTAGTTATATTGTTATATATATTAGTTATCTTTCTGAGCCCCTTCCAGACAGAACCAGAGTCATTGGCTGAGAACTGATGTTGAAGTTTCTCAGAGTACTGTCGTTTAGCTTCTCTCACCGCCTTGCTAAACTTGTACTTGGACTCCTTAAACTTGTCCCTGTCCCCATAAAGGCTTATCTTATTTTAACTGTTGTCTAAAGTAATAAATCTTATCAAACTGTCATTCAACAACAACAAAAGGTTTCGGTTTCATGTAATTGATAAAAGTGGAACACAGTCCGGTATTTTTAACACCAGTTTGATCATTTTATATGAGATTTTTCAAGCCAATAGCCGAATGTTTATCAATCTTTTTATAATTATTTGAACCATATCACCCAGCCCTAAAGCACAATCAACAGTACAGATACATATTCAGTATATTATTAAATTAAATATTGGGATTGTACAAGGAAATTTAATTTTTCAAATGTCTGGTTATTTTTACTAGCTAGTCTGTGGTCAACACGCACGGTGCATTTGTGTCCCACAATAAAATCCTCCAATTTTTTAAATAAAAAAAGTTCACATCGCATGTTAGAAATCATTATATAGGTTCGCAATGAACATCACTCAGTAAATTTTCATATTACTCTAGTACTGGAATCCAGAAAATCGCGTCCTAAAGGTGGTCTGGACGGGTGTCGTGACCATGGTCGTGAACCCTTACAACACGTTTTTCCTGTGTGACCTGAACGCAGCACGACAACGCCCTCCCCCATGTGAAAAACAGTATAGTCGAAGCCCATTGGTCAGCGCAAACGTCAATCAAACGCCCTGGTCCGCTCCATTCCAGTAATCCCAACCTCCCCTAGATTCATTGGGAATGCGTTGCTAGCGTCACCCAACTACCAAGGGGCAGGATTGTCAAGAATCTGGATTTGTTGGATCTATATACCCTGAACAACACTGCAAAGGGTTTGTTGCTACTTCAGAGGTAATTCTGGTGTTATTTGTGATCTCACAATAACGTTTAACCTTCGTCTTTAGGTGGCAGCGACTGTACCTGGTAAACGTTAGCTAGCACTGTTTTTCCAAACACCAGTGGCCCGTCTGCGTGTGTGTGTGTGATTTAGGGTGCTGGCCGCTAACGTTAAGTGGATTTATAATGACATTTAACTCAGCTTTTCCGATTTGAAGTACATTGTCTCCCTTGGTAAACATGTTGTTAAAAGTGATAGCTACATTATATGTAAGTGTAATCGCCGTTTGTCCGTTGTTTGTGATTTGCAACGTGAATGATGTTACCTATCATGCTGCCCAGTTGCTAATGCTAGTTATGCAAAGCATGTTGGGATGATGCAGTTTGGGATATCTGCTGTATTAGCCACTTTTCCTGTACGAACAGAATCAGAATATTAAAAAAAATAGATATTTAATAGATTTAATAACCCTAACCCTTTAATACATTTTTAGTAAACAATAACATGATTGTTATTGTTATTGTGCGTCATTTCGTCATCATAGAGGTTTCATATTATGGTCATATTAGCTGATATTTTTTTGATCATGTCTTAATATTTTGATTACCTCGCCAGTTTGCTACAGTATGGATCAGCAACATGTTGTGGCTGTTTATCTCGGTCTCAAAAAGGACCATGTTTAACTCTACACAAAATGTACTCAATTAAATAACAAATCATAGTATGTTGCTTAAATATGATCTGCAAGCACAGAAGAGCTGTTTTCCCTCTCTGTAAAATATAGTATGTTGTTATAGAAACGGGATGGGGATATTATCACATCTTTTCTAAAAAAAAATTAGGATCCTGTAATAACCTACCCTACCCAGTAGTTGGTTACTTTTACAGGTAACAGTGTTACTACAATACTTTTTCATTAGATCATTTCAGAGCTGTAACTTGGGAAAAAAATGGAAATACAGTTAGTGTATCAGAAGGTTTAGGTGGATCAGAGCAATCATTCCTTCATCTGTGTTAAAGTGATATTGTATTCACCTGCAGAGGGGAGAAAATTGATACCTGTTGGTTAACAGTTATACTGATATTGTGTGCACCTGCATGGGGGAAACAATTGATGCCTGTTTGGTAACATTTACATGCATTTACATTGGCGTCTAACAGATCCATATTAGCCTTGATACTTGAACACTCCTCTTTCCCTTGGTGCAGTCTTCCCTTTAATTTTTTCCAGCCGTAAAGAATAAGAATTGCTTGTGCTTTATCTTTTCCCCTCATGTTCTTATGGAATAAATCTACTTTATTCCTATGTGGGTGTCAATATCAAAAACTGTTTTTTCATGCTATGTACTGTCGTTATAGTATGACTCAGTAAAAAAAAAACACTGAACATTAGTCACCATAACAAACTGGATAAATCTAAGGCACCTTCGTACCTGGCCGAACAATGGCTGCCCTGTTTGTGTGTTTTCTTTAGCACCAGTCACTTGGTTGTGTTTGTGCTAAAAATATAAGACTAATTTGTCTCACGAGGCGTTGGGGTTTGACTGGTATGCTTTTGTGTGTGTTTAATTGTTTTAAGCCAGTGAATTTGGAAGCAAACAACTAAAAGCAAATAATAAATTCTAAAAATGGCGTTTTTACTCACTTCCTGTTGCTTCTAAGATTTACGTTTACATTCATAAAGATTTACAGGGAAAGGGAAGGAAGGAAACGATGTTTGGTTGAAGTCCAAAAGCTACACACACAGGACTGAATGTCCCCTTCTCCACTGAGGTCAGAGCACCGACATTTCACACAGGCACACTCATCTGTTAACTCTCCCTGTTTTGTCCTTACTCTCTCACTAGCATCCGGTCCTCCTCTCGTCCCATTTAAAGGTCAAACATAATTAGCAGCAACTTAAGCTCATGTTTCCAAAAGTCACCACACTTGTATAATATACTAGAGCCACTGTGTGCTTATTTCCTTAGTCTTGGTGGTCATCGTATGACAGCATAATGACAGCGTTGCCGAGTGTAGGCTGAGAACAGACACATAAGTTTTGCCAGAGTTTGGCTTCAGCTGCCATCCCACACACTTTTATGTAAAGAAAGTACTGTCAGAGGTTCTGATCTTTGTTTTTTATGTAGTTGTGATAGTATGGTGCTTTACTGTTGGGGGGCTGTGCTTTACAAATGGACAAAGACAGAAAATGCTTATTTATTTGATGGAAACCTTTTATAGCTCGTATATTTAAGGTCCCATCACATGTCTGATGCCTATTTAGATGGTGATGAAACTTGTTTTGCTTGTTGTAGTGTTTTTTTCTTTCTTTCCAAGGAGTGGTAGTTTGAAGTAATTTTGGCTTTGGCCTCAATTTATTTTGTATTTTGGTTTTGGTTTTGGTTCTAGCGAGGGTAACATTCGACTTCATAGTATGGGATGTCTTTTAGACTAAATCTAGTGTTGAAATAGTTGATAGATTAAGTATGACTAAATATAAATCTTATACTTTTTTTCCCCACCAGTAACGCATAATTTATGAAATATACCAAACTTTTGCTGGATACAGCTTGTTAGACAAAAAGAATTTACATTTCTGGAAACTTGTGATGGCCATATGGTAATATTTCTTCTGACATTTTACACTTTTACAAAAACAACTAAATAATAAACGGATTAACTGCTAACTAACCATTACAAACACAAAAATAGTTATCATGTGAAGCGCAGAGTGCTCCAACCAACACACATACACACTTATACAAAGCAAACACACTCAATTTTGCCTATACCAGTAACTGCATGTTTTCTGACTTGCACAATCTCTTTTTACTGGAAATGGGGGTATATTATGTTTACTGGCTGTACCAATATTCTAGTGCCAACTCATGTTTAGATACCATTAGAAACGGTAAACTAGGGACAATTTCAATTCTGAGAAATGATTGCATCACCAGGGGTTGAGTCCCTCACGGTATATATTGTGTGCAAGTATACCTGGACATTTTCCATGGCTTACTCCGAAGACTGCTTTACATGGCTGAATAGTCAAACAGAACAGTGACAAAGTGCAGTGTTGCAAGAGGAGGCAAACTCCAAATCCTGACGTTGCTTTTAGGTGAGTCTGTTCTTTCCTAAAATAAGACTACTTTAGCCATACAGATGAGTTTTAGGCTTGGTTTTTAAGTAACAACAATATCCTTGTGGTTTCTGTAGTTTGTGGTCATATTTATTACTGCTGCAAGGACAAGGACCAGAGCCCAGCAGAGAAGTATTGATTTGGGTGTTGGTGTACATTTGTGGCTATCAGTTTCTTGGTTGGATTTCCCAGAATCTACAGCTATTTTTCCCGGTTCCCATCAGTGCCCTATGTTTTTTTTTGTTTTTGTTTTTTTTCCCAGGGCTGAGTTGGTCGTAGGATATATTGGAGGTCTTAAAATGTTTCAGACTGGTGCTGAAGTTGGAAAAATAAAGTTCTTTAAGGTCCAGTACCACTTAAACATATAACTGTTCTTTTCATGTGGGGACTGCAACAGGCTCAGAAACCTTTTTGGTGGAGGCACAGAAGTGTGTGAAACCTTGACTCAACAGCTGTATTTATGTTGAGCCATGCCTCTGAATTTCATCTGGAGGTGATATTTGTTTAAGCCAAGAACACACTAGAAGACTTTTAAAATCCAAGCCAACTGTGGAAAGAGTCAGCAGCGCGCATTTGGGTTGACAACAGCGCAAGTGTTGAGATAACCAAGTCAAAAGAAATCACATTAAGAGTAGTGATTGTGTTTTGGCTTCAGAAATAGCTGCCTGCAGGGTATAAGCTTTAGGGATGGTACGAGAACCAATACTTCAGTACCAAGTCGATGCCAAAGTTCTGAAGACGTGGCTTGGTTGCAGTATTTACACCATATTAATCTAGCAGCAGCAGGCCTTCAGTTGTTCCTCCATGCACGCTTCATGTCTGAATAGGAGCCCTTTTTATAACGTATGTGAAACCACTTAAGGAGCCAGCAGATGTAAAGGTACATCTGATATTTCAAAATTCCTCTATTACTCCTGCCGTTACAAATTCATCTAAAGGAAAGGAAATCTTGTAGTGCACCAGATAAATGATTATAAAGATGTTTTTTTATAGATTCCTTTAGACACAATTTTTCATTTATTTGTTTTACTTGATCTTTTCTTCACTTTGTATGTAATATATATTTCTGTAATGAAAGGTACCCTTTTGAATATATTTTTATCTAACCTACACAGATTTGTATTATTTACAGTGCCCTGTTGTTTTGCTATCCCTGTCCCTAACCCTGTTTTGCATTCTGCCACAGTCTATATACAAATAAAACCAAACTAACCAGTGATTTGGAATGAAACTGTGAGCAGGCAGTTAGATAATCAGGCTAGATAAGCGATCCTGTTGTCCTTTACTGTAATGTAGGCTTTCTCTGCAAGTCTTCAGCACCTGTAGCAGCTTGTTTTGCTCCCTGGATTGTGAAAGAAAAACAACTATATATCATCCACTATATACTTTAAAAAACAGATTGTCAGGCTACAGAGATTTGAGAGCAGGGCTGTTTTATTCTTGCATTGTTTTTTGCTATAGCTTTTAGGGCAAATTTTTAATCTATCTCTGAACTTTTTTTCAGCTTATCTGTTAGCAGACACTGATAAGTTATGAAACCAGATGCAGAACAAATGTCTCATTTGTTTTGTAAGGTTTGCATTTTTCACATCATGAATCAAATGAAACAACCTGCTAAAATTATGTTTGATTTAAATAAATGATTTGTTTCACAAAGATGGTTCAGGTTAGGGTTAGACTCTTTTATTCAGTTATCTAAAATGGGCTTGGTATGTGTGTTTGTGTGTGTCTGTATGTTTTGCATTCAGGTCATGTTATTGCAGTAATGGGCTTGGCTGTACTTGACAGTATTGTTTTATCAAGCTACCAAGTTGTTTGAAGCCTGTCCCAGCCTGTCTCGAGGGAAACCAGACAAACTGCACTGCTGCGTTTTGGTGACGGTTAAACACACGAACAACACAGAATCTCATACACATTTGAGCACATGAACACTGATCAGGGCCAGGTCTCATAACGAAATGATTGCAACATGTGCTTTTGTGCTTTAATCAGTCATGTTGATTTTGTGTTTGTAGAGGGAACAACAATCACATAATGTACTGAGCCTTGACCTTGCGTCCCCACCTATTTGTTTTTGCAGTTAACCGAATTTTGTTCACCGTGCCAGTCTGAAACACTTGATATCTTGTTCTTGTCCCTTTGTATCCCCATTATTGTGCTAGTATTGCAGTGTTACTAATGTGGCTCTGTTGAGTCCATCCTTATGCAATGAATGCATTGCAAGTATTAGACCATAAGATATTTTATACCATGGTCTATAAGAAATCAGAAAATTCTTAATTAACTCTTAATCTTAATTTCATAAATTGCTTGTTCTCAGACCAACAGTCCAAAACCCAAAGATATTCAGATTATTGTCACATAAGACAAAAAAGCAGCATAATTCTCATAATTGAGTTGGAACCAATTCATGTTGGCATTTTTGTAAGACAAAAATGACTAAATGCTTAATCAGTTAAAAGTTGCAGATTATGTAATAATAGGTTCAGGTACGTCATTGGTTTTTATTTCAGCTCTATTCTTCATTTTTTTAACTTGTTGTGGCAGTGCAAGCTTCTAGTGAAAGATATACTGGCAGTAGAAATTAATACACTGTGACCTTCCAGTCAGTATAACAAAAAAGGTTATCCTGGTGGCTAAATAATTCCCCCATGTTGTATATTTATCTTTATCGTTTCCATCTGCCTTTAAATAGATGTGTCTGTGTTTGAGAGTCGGTCATGCGTCTACTTGAAATGTTGCTGGTGATGCAGTTTAAATGTACCATTAATTTCTGCAATAATTTATATCTTGCTCTGGGGATTGGCTGCAGTGTGTACTCATGTTTGGCTGTAATATATCTGATTTAAAATAATACTGAAATCAAATGATACTGAAAGTAGTAGTTAAATGTTCTAGAAAGTGTAAGGCATGGTGCAACACCTAATAAACACAGGCAATTCCAAGTGTGTTACATAAGGCATCATCTATGAGTTCATCATACTGGACCCACAGCTGTCAGCCTTCTTTGTCCCCAGCCTTACTTTCTGCCTGATCACCATCTGGCTATTCACAAATACTAGTTGCATTGTTAGTAGATAAGCGGCGAGATAGCCTTCAACATCCAAAAACTACACAATTTGAGAAGAGGGCAGGCAGACTGAATAAGCTAAAAGGGTGAGCTTTATATAAACAGCATTCTCTGACTTGTGTATTTCCAAATCAAGCGTGAAAGCAGCTGCCGGACAGATGTGTTTTCTTGTTTCGATATAAAATTTGGCTTTGCCTCACAATGTTACTTTTGGCTTTGGCTTGTATTCTTGCAACAAACATAGCTGGCAAGGAATTATTACATAGAAATTCAAAACTGTGAAATGGATTGCAGCTCCTCCCCAGAAGAGAAAACCAGCCAAATCCCTATCTATCTATCTATCTATCTATCTATCTATCTATCTATCTATCTATCTATCTATCTATCTATCTATCTATCTATCTATCTATCTATCTATCTATCTATCTATCTATCTATCTATCTATCTATCTATCTATCTATCCATCCAATGACCTACCGACCTACAGACCTTGTTTTTGGTTATGTTAGCAGATCTCTATTGTATTCATTGAACATTTATCCTTTCCTCTCTTCTGCTGTCTTTTTTTCTCACAGGGTCCCCTCTGTCTGTGTCTAACTTCTCAGAAAGCATGGTGTTGCTGTAGAGGAGAGGACCACCACCTTAGGATCTGTAGACAGGGACTCGGCCAGTTGATCACCATGCCTTGTATCAGTTCCAGCTCAAAGCCTAACTGTAGGCCCGTCTGGCTCTTTTTTGCTCTCCTGGGCCTCTCGGCTATGCACACTCATGCCAAAGAGGGTAAGAACTACAACAGTCAACATTCTGATAAAACTATAATCTGCAACTCTCAGTGCACATCATGTTTAATAGTGGCGCAGGTTCACATGGAAAGGTTTCCTCTGTGGCTCTGCGGGGCTGATACTAAAACCATGTTTGCTCATTTAAAGTTGTTTTGAGTCTATATCCCAAAGTCTATACATCTATATCCATTGAAATCACTTAATCCTGTCCTGATCCTTTTTTTTTTTTTTTCCCAGACCTTACTGTACCCGAGCAGGTTAGCCTGTCAGCCAACATGTCTACGAAGCAACTCTCTATATCCTGGCTGGGAGGAACAGCCACAACCTTTGACCTCATGATTCTACGAACTGAATTCAATGAAACTGTCTTCTATGTAAGAGCCTTTCTCTTTTTGCTCTTTTGTTTTCATGCTTTTCTTGATGTACAGTTATATTACAAGTTGTTTACACTCACCGATGTGAAAGGATTTTTGAGGCCAATATAGCAGCCAGTATTGATTGAAAACAACACGACAGTCAACATTGATTTTCTTTACAGAACTGATAAATAGTTGATAAAGTTCCCTTAAATTTGTTTCTTTAAACAATTGCGAGAATGAAACTGGGCAGGTCATTTTACAGTTGAAAAATAAACTTGTCTATACTCTCTGGTGGACAAACTATATAAAAGGTATATTTTGGCACTTCTGTTTATTGATGTCTTGGCATTTCTTGGTATTGACTTTTATTGGACACAGATGAATCTGCAATGAGCAAAGTTTGGTCACTATGTTGGCTTTAGAAAGAGCTATTGATGATAAATAATAACTCAAAAAACCTATGCAGTTGCAGTAATAGGTTATTTGATTTGACATTAATGCATTGGGTTATGCAGATGATACAATTGTTTCTTTTCCTGCTTGAACTATGACTGTCATCACCAACATCTACCAGCTTCATGTTGTCCTGGTTCATTCCCTCACTGTTTTCTGTGTGTTACCTGCAGGAGACTGTGTCTGTGACAGTGAATCAGGTAAGTGGTCGGCACCAGTGGAACTGGACCTCAGTTGAACCTCTGGAGTGTACATCGCTGTCGATCAAAATCCGCTCAAGAGATGGACAGACAACAAGTGAATGGAGCAGCACTCAGATACTTCAAGGTCAGAGGGTCAATAATTACCCCCATATATAGTATAGGACATCAAGAACGGAAGTACTGCTTTGCCAGACCTGTCAGTTTGGGATGACCATAATGTATTTATTCTTCGGTAGGAGTAAAGACTTCCTCTAAATTCCTGTTGTCTTTGAAGTCTCTCCAAATGACTTTCCTTTATACCTAAATATAAACCTCTATTTATATCGCTCCTTTTGTCTCAATCCTCATTCCTTCTTTTCAGGAAGTGATCTCCCCAGCAATGATAAATTCCAGATGTACCCACAGGACAAAGTTGTACCTGTGGGTGCCAACACCACCTTCTGTTGCATTGTGGAAGAGGGGAAGGTCTTTGGTAACATCCAACAAAGCAACACAGTCATGAACACGATGCAACTGAGTAGGCGAAGTTATGCCACTACAGTGTATAATCAGGAACCATCCGTCAGAACAGGAACCAACATCCTCTGTTACGACTACCCGAAGACACAGCTGACTGGAGCTGTGGTGTTTGTTGGATGTAAGACAAATAACTGGATGGATAAGAACTGAAGTGTGAATGGTTGTTATATCTTAACATGGGTGGATGTGGTTGGGGTGGCAAAGAGAGGAAGTCGATTACATAGACTATTTTAGAGCTTGACTTTTATATTTATATGATGAAGCAAGTAAGTACGTTTCTTCTTGTTGTCCCCTACCCAAGATCCACCACTGCCCAGTGATTTGATGTGTGAGACTCATGACTTAATCTCAGCTGTGTGCCAGTGGAACGAAGGACGGGACACCCACTTGTATGGCAAACGAAGAACACTCTACTCCCTGAACAAGAGGTACCACAGTTGCAATCGAAAACGCGATGAATCACTTTTAAGAATAGCTAAACTTCACCTGAGCTGTAACCCAACCTGCAACCTGATACTTTGTCGGAAACTGTAGGCCGCGGGTTGGGTAGCTTAACTGTACACACTCATTCATAAAAAGCAGGCTACAGATTCTACAATATATCGATTGTTTAATGGTTCACATTAAAAAAAAGCCTATTGATCACATGATGGTTTCTTTGTCTGACGCTGATCCAGAGTGTTGTAAAATAGGAAAAAGCACAGACAGAGTATATTGGAAACACTATGCAGGCATTCATATTGGCTGGGACAGATGTGGCAATGATGGAAGGATGTTTTTTTGGGTCAGATTCATAGCCATTCGTAGACATGCCAGGATGCTGTACAATGTCACTTTGTTTTTGACATCATATCCCTGCATTATTAATGATTGTTCCCCCTGTCTTTCATTAAAAAGTATCTTCTGTCCAGCAAAAATCAACTAAGAGAGAGAGGATGACAAGAAATATAAAGCACTTAGTCTAAGTAACCACTTGCTGCATCTGTGTGTCCATTTAACATTGATAGTGGCTTGGCTGTCTGCCAGACCTTTTACAGGAACTCTCTGAAGGCTGGCTAGAGGAGAAGTTACATTAAAAATGTGTTTGGGCATGTGTCTGCAGCTGTAATTTAGATTGAGAATATGAAGTGATGATATTTTATTGTAATTTAATTTGGTTGTTTTTGTACTCTTTGCGAATCCGCTGTGTATTTTATCTGTTTTGTTTTGTTTGTAGGATCTGTCCGCAGACGCAGAGGGAAAGAAAGTGTATAATGGACCAGTGGGATGGTAACTGGACACTGGTAGCTCAAAATCCTCTCGGCCAGTACAGCCTCACCTACTCTGCTGAACTCAGTCACAGAGGTAGGTGTAACACTCTTAACATCAACAGATGGATACACATGATTTCCTTTTTGTAGGTGCTATGGTAAACACAGTGGCACCATTTGTTGGTACAACAGTGGTTTGAAAGGGCACCGAACAGTGCAATCAATTAATTTTGGCTATAAAAAAGATATAAGATAGAATAGGCTAGCATGTATAAACACAAGCATTTATTAAAATGATAATAAAAGCAAAACAGAAATAACACACAATATAACAAACTAAACTAAAGAAAAAAAGTTGGTGTGCTGCGTGCTGGTCCGCCTGTTGTTGATGAATTTCTCCTACGGGGGATCAATAAAGAAACATCTTATCTTATTTTATGAGTCAGGCTGAAAAGATTTCCGACATCCAAAAAGCCTTTGCTTTGCGGTGTCCGCTTGTGCAGGTCGCAGGAGGAAAGGCGTTTCGCTCCGTTGCTTTGTTTTGCAGAGCAACACGTCGGCCTTAACTTTCCAGTGTGCCGCTCCAGTAGAGTCAGCTGGCAGACGTTGTGTTTAAAGTGGCATACACTAACTTCAGCCATAAACCCTCAGTAGGGGTTGCGCTAATCAGGAATCTCAAGGAAAAGGCAGGCTCTTGTGCTGCACTTTAATCCTCTGTTGTGAGTTTGTCACTGGGCTCGGCCACACCAAGCGTGGCGTCATCAAGTGGTATCATATTACGGTCACCGGAAATGACCGGAAGTGACCCGTCATAATAAAAGCCCTGTTAAACACTTTTATACCAAATTAGAAGTAAACCATGACATGAAATACAGCCATACTAGTTGTTTTTTTTCTCTTTAGTTCACTCATTGTTGTTTCACCCTTTCTTCTCAGTGCGTCCAGAAGCACCTGCTAACGTGAACTCTATCGTCCATGCCTGGTATGCCACTGTGCTTTGGCAGTGGAAGTACAGCACCTATTCCTCACTGGCTCTTGTCTGCGAGGTAGAGCTTAGCTCCCAAGGCTATAAAACAACGGTGAGTTGTCTCTCTGTGTGTGCTAATGTTTGTGTGTTGCAGGGGAAGGCCACTTTGTTATATATCCATTTGTGTATATACAGTATTCCAGTCAGACAATATCACTTCTGTTCTTCTACCACATTTTCAGTACAAAATACTAATTACCGACCACATTACTTTCAACAAATGCAAGCTTGTGCTCTCTCTATTTGTGTGACTCACAATGGAGCAAACAGTAATGAGGTCTAATGTATGTGTCCAGCATACCTTCTCTGGTGTGGGTCTGCGGTCGGTGGATCTACCAGACCTGTATCCTGATGAGGATTACAGTGTTCAAGTCCGCTGCAGTGCCCAGCAGAATTTCTGGAAGTGGGGAGACTGGAGTAAACCATTTTTCTTCAAAACCAAAACTTATGGTAAGGGGTTTTTTTTTGTGGTATCTCTTTATTTTAGCAGAGATTTAGTGGGATAGGGAATTAGGGCTCCAAATAATGACAATTCATAACTGATTGTGTATTGTGGGTTTTTCTTTTTGCGATTAATGATTTAGACTAAAATGTTTTGATCACTTGTTTTTCTTGACCAACAATCCAAAACCTATAAATATATATGTATACAAAACAATGAAAACTAGTGGAACTAGTTCATGTTTGGCATCTGTTTGACTTTATACATGAGGTATGTTTATCTACATAAAAACAGTTCTTCATTCAAGGTGGAAATGTTCCTGATCTTTACATGTTGTGGCCTTCCTCAGTTTGCTAAATTTTGGGGGATGGTTCATGTAACATTAAATATGGAATATTATAATATGGTCATGTGCATGTGTAGAGGTGGTAATATATGGGTAAGTAAGAAAGTAAATGGACCTTGTGTTAAGAATTAACATCAATAATGAACTTTCAGGCTCAAAATATTTTTATTGCTTTGCTTTAAATAGCAGAAATGTCCCTGGTGCTGTTCTCATTTTCAGTTGTATTTTTTTTGTCTTCTGACAGTTCCAGAGGCTCCTGATGTGTGGATGTGGATGAACAGAGACAACACTGGGCAGGTCATATGGAAGGTAATTTTTGAAATTCTAAATTGTTTTCGATATAGTTTGTAGATTTAAAATAGACTATATAGTTTGCTGTTTTTGCTGCGTAGAGCGCAGATTTACCATGTTTATATAAGCCATAAACAAATGACAAACATGCATTGCCTGTAAAGGTTCTTCTATTTTTAGTCTTTATCCTTTCTCTCTGGCTTTCTTTCCAGCCTCTGACTCGAAGACAGAGCCGCGGTCAGATCACAGGTTATAAAGTAACTTTCTGGAGCCCTGAAGAAAATCAACAGCACACAGAAATGTTTTCACCGGATACTACTGCTGCTCCAATCAACCTCACACAGTTTGCTACCTTCAGTGGTAACAAGATCAAAGCAACCGTCATTGCAGAGAACAATGAAGGGGAGTCTCAACCCGCCAGTGTACTTATACCTCTGCGTTTGACAGGTATGTGGAAATGGAGCGAGAGTGTGTTTAGGATGTTTTAGCATCTAAAAAGTGGTGTGGTGTCGTTCCACAGTAATGAAACACTTGAGGCAGCAGTCAATAAGTTATGAAAGGAGAATATAAAGACATGTGGGTTTGAAATTGCTGTATACATATTTTCTTCTTTCCAGATGTGGAACCCCTCGTTGTGTCGAGGGCAGTTCATACAGACAGTGGTTTTCCTCTGTTCTGGTGGAAAGATGTCAACTCCACCTGTGGTTATGTGGTAGAATGGCATGAGGCCTCCTGCAAGTGGGACTGCCCTGTGGAGTGGATCAAGGTGGCTGCTAGAAACACTAATGTCACCGTTGAGTCAGGTATGCCAGCCTTGATGTCTTTAAAATTAAGTTAACTAAGGCTGTGCTTTGTTTTCTGCATATTTCAAATGTACTGTGTGTATTTCTGCAGTCATTACAGGCTAAAAACTCTACTATCTTTGTCCCCCTGCTGTTCTTGGCTATCAGTGTTACAGGATTTTCACCTTCTCACATACTCAAACAGAACTTTAATCTCTAGTGTCTGCCAGCAGGGGGCTGTCAAACCTTAAATTATACTGTGTAATACATAATAATCGTTTTCTTTTCCATCAGCCAACTTCCAGCCAGGTGTGAGGTACAACTTTTCCCTCTACAGCTGCTCCTCAGAGGCCCCAGAGCTGCAGCAGCGCTGGCAGGGATACATGCAGGAGCTGGGTAAGGATAGCGCTGCATGTAAAAAGTTGATCCTTTATAGAAAAAGCAAATTACATTTGATTTGTTCTCATTCTCTTATGCCTCCCACCCTCTTCTTTTTTTTGTTTCTCTCTCCTCCTTTTGTTGCTGCTTCTATAGTCCCTTCCGGTTCTGTATCATTGTCAGCCAGTCAACAGGACTCTAATATTCTCCTCACCTGGGGAGAGATCCCGCTGGTCAAAAGAAGAGGCTTCATCCAGGGCTACAATGTTTACATCAGTAATGGCTCCCAGCTCGCACTTCTAGGTAAATGTCATGATGTGAAATGCCACCTGTACTGTCTACAGTGCTTGAAAAATGAATCGAAAATAAACATGCATATTTAATGTTCATTTCTCTCAATGTTGTTGAAAGTGCATTTTGTATTCTGTAAAACTCACTCACTTTCTTCCCTTTTGCTCCCTCACTCTCCCACCCCTCTCTCTTTCTCCTTCTTTTCTTTCTTTCCCGTGCCTCTCTCCCTTTTTGTTTTCTTTGTCCTGTCCTTTGAACAGCCAATTTGTCATACCAAGGAGCCAGGAACTACACAGTAAAAGGTTTCTCTGAGGGTTCCTATAAATTTACTGTAAAGGCATACACCTCAGCAGGCGAGGACACAGGCGCCACTGCCTCCATAATGTTGGAGCTATACAGTATGTGAATGTTTTCTGTACTTTCAAATAACCACACTTGAGTTAAGTTTACACATTGCTTTATACCCAAAAGTATGAAAAATAATCATCTTGCTTTAAGTTTCTGATATCTCTAATATTTCTACTGTTTTGCCCTGATAGCTGATTGGCTGATCCTGGAAATCTTGGCTTCACTGGGAATCACAGCCTTATTCCTCATCATTGTCACGTTTATTTGCTACAAGAAAAGGAAATGGTGAGACTGTTATGCTCCTATCATGTTTGTGTGTTCAGTTATTTGTATTTGTATAGGCTTTTGATGATAATGTATGTGTCGTTTTGCATTGTGACCAGGGTGAAAAAGGCGTTCTATCCAGACATACCTGAGCCCAAGCTTCCTGGTGATTGGGCCAGGACACAGGTACAGTATCAGCCTTATGCAATTTTACCCTCATGACTAAACCCATTGTGTGGTAATTCTGTATATAGAGCTTACAATTGACCATTTCAAGCTTACTCAGTAAAGTGTTTAATTACTCTTTCTTACAGGGGCCGTTGGATGTGAAGCCATCTCCCCACAGTATGGTCCATATTGTAGAAAAGCCAGAGTGGGATTCCAGTAAAGAAATGCTCGTCGTCATTCCTGAAGAAGACGAGGATGAAGAAGGGCAGGGGATAGGAGACGAGCCAGTCGACACAGATGAGCCAACGTCACTACGCTACTACAACCATGTGGTAGACGAGCGGCCCATAAGACCACGTTACCCAGACTCCTCTACGTCTTCTGCATCATCTTTGGATTCAGCACGCACCGATGTGACGTACACAGGGATTCAGACCTCAGGGTCTTCTTTGGTCTTCCAGCTGGACCCACAGGGCTTCTCTGAGGGCCACCAACCCCAAACTGATCAGTTTGCCAGCTGTGTGGGTGGAGGAGGGGGTTACAGGCCCCAGATGCAAACAAGAGCCCAAAGTGATGACATGCGCCCGGCTTCACCCGAGCCTTTCCTAGATCCCCAGGTTGCCAGTGGCGGGGGCTACAAACCCCAGAGCTCCTGGAATTTTGACGTGGATGCCGGGGAAAGTTGCGGCCTGGCACCCTCTCTTGGATCCCCCACCTCTGTTGCTTCTACACAGTTCCTCCTCCCTGATGAAGAGGAACACGGGGAGGAGAAACGACAGCTGTCATCATCGGCAGCCACCTGGTTCACCAACCTGCTGTCATCCACAAAACCGTGATATTATCTCAGTCACACTACTAGCCGCCAGGCCAGGGGGATCAAAATACAACGTTCAGACAGTGTCATGCATCAGACATGCTTTACCCACATGGTGTAGGTAAATATCCCCTCTAAAGTAGCACTACTTTCTTACAGTTGCACTTGGACAGCAGGTTAATTATGCTATTTATGGTTTTTATTCCAAACTTACAGACCTATGTATATAGTTAATTTACTCATGCAAATATCAAAAATATCAAAATCTGTATATTTATATGTCAAAAAACATTTCTATTCTGACAACAAATCTCTTCAAAAGATTTCTTTATACTTCCACTATATTTATTGCACCCCCTGGAAACCTGGTGGCTGTTACTTCCCCTCACTGCCTTTTCTGTGATTCCCTATGATGGGCATTTATCATTGGCATATCCTGTGTTTCAGTTAAGTACATCTAGATTTTAGCTTGCCTTTCAGATGTTTTTTACTTTATTGTGACGTGAACTTTACTACACTACAGAAGAAAACGGAAAGGAAGAAAGTTTCAAACCAAATGACTGCACATTGCAAAGATTAAGGACATTTTTGGAAGATCACTACAGAAGAACAGTTTCAACAGAAGGTAGCTACGTAGGAAGAAAACCTCTCTCTCATTAGTGTCCATGTCTTCTGCTGATGATCTAATTAATGTAAAAAAGGTGTTTGGCTATAAAAAATGATTTGAAAGGTATATAAAGAGAGCACTCTCCTGGATCAATACCAAGATAGCTCCTATCCTTACAGACATGATCTATTTTTCACAAATTACTTGTCAGTGAGATGTTAATTGAAAAATGCACTTATGAACGTGAGCAGAGAGAGACAGTCATTATTTTACACAATTACAAGAATGGTGCTTTCTATTATGGTCTGGAATTGTGTGGCTGATGAGCCCAGTGGATATACACTGATATAAGCTAGAACATGAATACAAACTGATGTAATTTAATTAACACAGACACTATTATGTTACTGATGCATGTTTTTGTTTGGTCTTAATTTTTCATTTTTTTTTGTTAAGAAACGCATTTCACAGTCAGGCCAGTGTCCTTTTTTTGATGTAATGTTTTTGTATCTTTAACTGGATGGAACATCTTATGAGAAGTAGGGTAATTATGAGATTTCCATGATAAATGTAATGCTTCCAGTAATTTTCACCGCATCACCTTTCACACATTGCCTTCCTCCTAATGGTTATGTATAATGAGAAAGAATATTTTACAGTAATGCCGTTCAGAACTGATCAGAAATGTATTGGACATACAGATTCCACTGACACTGACCGCAGTGTACAAAGGATGTTTTAATCCGTTTTAGTACGTGCTGAAATTCCTAAACTTTGGTTGCATCATAATTGCCATGCTGTTACTATGAGCCATCTCAGTATATTTGTATGCATGTGAAGAATTATTTTTCTTGGGTTGCTTTAATTTCATGTCCAGAGAGATGGCTGATAATACATTTGATGTCAATTTGCTGTGCTTGGTAGCTTGTTTATTTTTAAGGAGAACACTACATTTAAAGTATGTTTTTTTTATTTTTTAAATGCGACTACTTATCTTTTCATTGCAAATGTTTTCCTAAGCCTCCTTGTAAATTTTGTGATTGGAAACTGGGACCAACGGAAAAGCATTTATTAGGATTTATAGAGAATTTCCAGAAATGCCATCAATTTAACTTTTGTTGACAAAAATGAGAGGAAGTGACCTTGTTAGTATTGGTCGCTTGACAGCACTTCTGCATCTCCATAAGAGTGTCAAACAGAGGCCATTAATCACCCAAGTACACAGTCCTCATACATTTGCACCACACTGTTGTGTACAGAGTGGGTGTTGAGGATGCACCGTTGGTTAGGTTTCCCAAAAGCATCATTATGCAAATATTATCCAGGATGTTTATTTTATTACACAGTCAGGCCCTGGCTCGCTTGTGTCCTGTGGCCTATTGTTTCTCAGTGCCTCCAGCCAACAAGCTTTAAGTAAAACTACTGTGACATGAATGATGACTTAGATTAACTATAATCAATGGCTTCACTAATGATCTGATAACAGGCAGGCAGTCCTCTTTGACTACTGAGCAAATTGTATCCCTTCTTTCTCTTTGTCTTGTAACACTGATCTGAATTTTAACTTGATAAGTAATTTGTCAAAAGCTACACTTGCACCAGTTGATCTGAGTAAACAGTGAACCAGTCAGATTTATTGCGTGAGATCAGTGATCACTTCAAGACAGCGGTAAAGGGTGGGTATAGTTTTGAGTATTTAAACATGGCTGCAGATTGTTTTCCTTTGAAGCCTGCTTCCTCAAACAAGCAGGACTTTGGAGACTAACCTATGAACGCTATGTGTTACATGCTTTTATGTTGATTTGGATCAACAAAATGGCACCTTTTTTATTTTTCCTCTAAATCTTTGTTTTATACAACTAACTGTACATAATTGTCAATTTCTTTAATTTGTTCCCTTCTTACAATATAAAATTGTATGTTGTTTTACATTGTAAATTATATTCCCTATACTACAACAGGCAGAGTTAATGCTGACTAACCAGCTTTCTTGAGAGAATAAAGGCAAATGTTTGTGTTGATGACACCAGATATATAGAGTCCTATGAAATATAGAGGCATCACACTGTACATTTGTGTGTTTAAACACATGGAATCATTTTTAAATGTGTCTGAAAAACCATGTAAACTGAATTAGAATTGTGATCCTGTCTTCTTATGATAGTTTAGCCTGCTTTGCATTCCTATCTTATCACGGCAGTGTCGCTTTGCCAGACACATTGTAAGTAGGGCCAGAGTACCCAACATGCGCTCATACATGGCAAATGCTGACATGCAATTTTCTATTCAATCCATACCTTTTTTCCCCTTGTCCATCCTTATTTTTAATTGGAGCCTATGTTTACTCTGTAGAACATTACGATGTTGTGGTTTATACAGAAGGGTACACTTGCTGCCTTACACATCTTCATCTCTGGCCCTAGATGTTTTTATGAAATCAATGCATGCTGTATAAACTATTACTAAAAAACAGTGGCTCGTAAATCCTTTTAACACCATGTTTATGTTACCCTATGGCTTTAAAACGCTGACACTGACTAATGTTGTGCATGGCAACAGGACTGAAGTATTATGCACCTGAAAAAGGCTTTTGTTTCTGAAAAATTTATGATATTTTGCAGAATATTTTACTATTGATTGAATGAAAAGAGACAGTGAAGTGCTTTTCTGAGTGAATAAATGTTAACACTAATAACAGAAATTGAAATGCTACTTGTTTAAAGGCAATAAAGCTATTTGTCTGGCACTTGTCTGTTTGCCTGTGTTCCCTTTTTCACTTGTCAGAAATTGAAATAACCATCTGTTGCTGTCATCAATTTAGGCAGCATCACGTTCATTTTTCTAACTAAAGTTTTAAAGCAATCCTTTTCTTTCGTTCCTCAATCAGAGGAGGGTGGCTGCAGTCAAGTGTTGCTAAAAATACTGACGTCCCTGCTGACCTTCTTTAGTGTGAAATTGTACAGTTTCTGGATCAGTTCTCTCCATCAGCAAATCCCTTTTTTCATTTGGGTGCAGAAATGAAAACTGATCCAGGGCCAGCTGGACCCGCCTTCTCTCATGAGTGCGCCCCTGAAGCACGCCGGTAAACCCAGTTGACGTGTCACCATGGCAACCGTGACCCACTGGGACGTCAACATAAAATATCAACCGCTCATGACTTTTTCCAGCCGATATTGGCGAGCTAAAGAGTCATACTGTTACCTAACTGGTAGTAATATGTACGTTATTAGGTAATGTTGTCTGAGTTGAAATAATAAGAAAGAAGATGTCGGATATATTGTGCAGGTGGCTGAACGAGGAGCTCCGGCTGTCAAAAGCTGTTGGTAAGTGACTATAGTTACAGGCTAAGCCTAACGCTAACTCGGTTAACTGTGACTACTTTGGCACTCTAAAAGGCAAAATACGTGAATTTACAAAAGCTAGCAATGTAAGAGCTGTTTTAGAATGTATTTACATATCAAAGTTGATGAAAAAAAGTATTAACTTATCAACACAGGCGAGGGATATTGATTAGTAGGGGATATTATGAGCTGCGTTAGTTTATACTTGGGTATTTTTGGGGAAAAAATAAAACCTAACTTACATAACTAGTGTAACCTACTTCTAACCTACTTTGATGGTTGTCCTACATTTCTTTAAGCCATAAACAACATTACAAAATGTTAAAACTATGTAATTTTGCCTAAATGATTACATGTTCATCTCCACAGACCCAAAGACCTTTGCCAAGAATTTCTCCAGTGGTTACTTACTTGGTGAGGTTCTGCATAAATATCAGTTGCAGAACGACTTCAGTATGTTTATGAAGAAAGAGTAAGTGGCCCTCTCTCTCTACATATCTGTCCATGCTGACTGTTGCTTAATTCCCCAGCTCATTTGAAGTGATCATAATTATTAAAGTTAATCACACCTTTTCTCATAGCACCTCCATCGCCAAACTGAATAATTTTACCCGCCTTGAGCCTACACTCCAGTTACTGGGGATCTCCTTCGACATAAACACAGCCCAGGAACTCATGCAGGAGAAGCAGGGTGTTGCCACACGCCTCCTTTACCAACTCTATGTCTCTCTTGAGAAGATGAAGAAAGCAAAGATCAGTGGGACAGTGATGGAAATCATGCTGCCTGCAGCCAATGCTGGCCTGCACAGAAAAGAGCATGAGATCTATTCTGATGTAAGGGGGCCTGCATAGATGTATGTGCATGTGGTTAGGGGCCTATTTCTTTGGGCAGCATGTTTTGTTCTGTAGAAAAATATTGAGAGAAGTTGTCTTGATCTATACCAATAATGGAAAAACTGAATGGTCAAATATGGCAACTCTCACTGTCTTTTAGCTTTTTTAGTCTTTCAATATGTCTTGTGTTTTAAGTTCACATTATTAGTCTAACATAACATCAGTATCTACAAATACATGCATTTTCAAGAATAATTGTGGTTCTTTTTATATAGCGACTGCATCAAGTGGTAAAACGTGATGCAGAGCTGAAGTTACAGAAAATTTCTCAGCATTATGAGGAGAAATGCCCACAATGGAACGACAGGTCTGTGATGACCCATCCCATCCAGCCAAAGAGACAGCTCAAAGTCCAGGACATCCAGAGAACAAAGAATATTGAGAAGGTACTGGAGACCATGGGAAGTAAAATACACTAGTGTAATTCTTTTCTACTGTATTCATTTAACATACGATTAAAATTCATGTCCAGACTTTAATGCTGTCAACAGTTTAGATCTTTATCAAATGTACTTTTTATGTATTTTCTTCTCAGCTCACATGTCACACAGTCACACTCTTTGAAGTATTTTGGTGTTGGACATAACTATCATACTGTACCAGTACTGAGTGATTAACCTGCAGATGAACCTCAAGCTTATTGATGGAATAAAGGAAAGTCATGCTACTAACAGTGGGGAAGTGTGTATGCTGTAGCTGAGGATGTGTCACTGGAAGCACAATGACATCATGACTTATAACCAGGCCCCTATTGTCCAGGTTCCCAAGCCACCTCCCTACACTTCACAGCTCAACCTAAAGAGGAGACAGCAGCAGCAGAAACGCAGAGCACAACATGCACAGGTGTGATGCACATTAAATAAGAATGTAATCATTTATGTACACATAGAAGAAATTTAATTTTTGGCTTCTAGGGATATTGTCATGCCACAATTTCAACAATTTCTCCCTGCACATTTGTTACACATGTCCAAATTGAGAACAAAAGAGTGGCATGAGTTTGGTTGTTTTCTGGTATGATTACAATGTCTGTTCATTTCATCCCTGCAGACGGTCCAGACTGAAATAGCCCGGTTTGAGACGAACAAGAAAAAGGTTAATTATGGTTTTGCTTCCTCCTCAAGGTGAGAGAAAAGGAAATATTGACAAAATAAATATTTTATTTATGAAGGATTATGCTGTTGTAATGTAATGTAAATGTATGTATTAAAGGTAAGGTAAGTGATTCTGGAGAAATCCAATACCATGAGAAATACCATGACATGCTGCTAACAACAACACAGCAAGTAATGTAACTAATGTAGCTATGTTGTCAGTTTGCAAACTGCCTCTAAAGATGCTGTTGTGCAGCTAACATGCCGAGAGGACAAGATGGTTTTCTCCAGACAACAATACTCCCAACTCTCCAGCTACTAAAGCTAACATCACAACAACAATGTCCACCATATCATTTAACGTTACCTGACACGGAATAACAAATCAGTGTTGTGTGGTTTGGTCCAATCCCCTTTGTTTCCCA
Organism: Dicentrarchus labrax; assembly: GCF_905237075.1. Taxonomy (NCBI): domain Eukaryota; kingdom Metazoa; phylum Chordata; class Actinopteri; family Moronidae; genus Dicentrarchus; species Dicentrarchus labrax. The sequence goes on from NW_026136714.1 coordinate 14,002,974, forward strand.
TATACAGAGCCAGGGCTGCGTACAACAAAGCTAGCAGGCTGTGACGATATATTCGCTAAAATTTGAAAAAAAGATTCTATTAGATTACAATTGCATTACCTGGAATCACTTACCCCACCCTCAATGGACTTTTATATTGAGCTGAGATATTTACCCTCATACATCAGAACAATGACTTTATACTGAATGTAATTTGAATCTTTCTAGTGGTCAGCCCTACCCTGGAGATTTACCCCTTGGGGTTGGCAGTGATGTGCCTGGAAGTGGAACTAAGCTGATCTTACAATCCAATAGCAAGTATATACAGGATATCCGACAGAGGCTGCAGGAGAATGCTGTAGCTCGTGAGCAGAGAGAGAAAAGACGAGGCAGATTCCTGGTGGAGCAGCTCAAGGCTCATGAAGCTCAAGAGGTGAAACTTTTCCTCTCATTGAGAACTGAGACCCACTCAGGAGACTTGCAAATTGATTCAGTACCGCGTTTCTCCTCCTGAAGAATCTTTCTCTAATTATTTGTGTCAGGTCATCTATCCATTTTATTTGACCACATGGAAAATAATAATCAATTTCACACATCCTATTCTGTTTAAACTCACGCAGTCTGTTATTTGATATTTGTCATTTTAACCCAAAATCAATCAGCTGTCTTACCAGCCACCTCTGCCTCACCTTTGCAGGAGGCAGGGCGAGAAGAACTGCTGGTAAAACGTTTGACACGTCAGACTCAGCAGGAGCAGCGTTTGGCAGCTCAGCTCCTTCAGATGCGAATGCAGAAGGAGGTGATCCGGAAGAACCGTCTGTTCAGAGAGCAGCAGTACCAGCAGCGCAGAGAGAGGGACTTCCAGGAAGCTCTGGAGAGGGAGGCGGTGAGATTGGATGAATAAGGACGAAGAATAATCCTCTCTATTGTCGCTTTGTATTAAGCTGTATCAGTGATATTATGAATAGTGTCATAGGGAGAGAGAGGAAAGGTGGTGTGTATGGTATCAACAGGGTATTAGGTATTATGACTAGAGAGCGAGAGGGACTTCAGAGGGAGAGGTGATAAAGTAGGACTTGTATAAATCATGACATAAACAACTACCGGTATATGTTTATCTGTTATGTCCTTCCTGTGATTACACTTATACTGTAGGTGACAGATTAGGTTGAAAAGAAGGCACAGATACCTCGCAAAGGACGAAGGCCATGGTCTAGCATGGTTTCAGTGTTAAATATACAGTATGTTGTTGTATAGCGTGGTCATCCTGCAGTGGCATTGTTATTAACCTAAATGTCAGGAAATTCCAGAGAAGATTGACATGTGACTAAGTCTCAGATTCTCCTGTGATTTGCCATTTGCTCTAAAAAGTGAAAGAATCTATTTAAGGAGATGATTTAGGGAGAAAATCCCATAATTAAATATACAAATGTTTGAAGGCTTTAACTGGGTATTATTGATGCTGTGTTTGTTCGTAAACTGGGAAGCTGAAGCCATTGTTACATCCAATAGGTACCAATGATTAAAATAACAACCTTCAATATCAGTAATCTACTGATTACAAAAATCAATGTGTTAGTTTCTGTTTATATTTTCCACACAAATACCTACAGTAGTTAAATGTTTTGCACAATAAATGAGAAATGTAACATCTTTCATCTTCATTAATTACTTTACCTAACAGTGGTGATTGGCAGAGCCATGTACAATATTTCATGCTTTCTCCACTCATCCCATCTTTCTAACCGGGGCCTGGTATAGGCTTTGGCTCTGCAGGCTAAGTTGGAACGTGCTGAAGAGATCAGAATGGAGCTTGAACTCTATAACAGGATTGCGGCTGAACGAGCACAGAGCAGATACAAGAAGCACTTTGCGAGCTGCAAGGACATTTTGGAGCAAATTGTGGACTTGGGCACCAAGATTGGAGAATATCGACTGCTCACTGCGAAGTACGTAACACAGTTGCTTTTAATGATGCAGTAGAAACATGCATACGGTATTTGGGCTTAAAACCTCAAACGATTAATAAATAGAACAATTCAAATTGCATCTTTTGGTAGTTACCAAGTATAATTATCAGAAATTATTATAAAAGGTAGTTAAGCAATCTAATTTTGAAAGAGTTGAATGTAATGTGGGATTAAGGGAGTGATAGGACCTCTGCTATGTCTACAAATTTTATTTATTTATGCTTGAATAAAGTTCACATTCAAGCACAAATCATAATATCAAAGTTTTTTTAATTTTCAGAATAAATATAGGCAGCTTTTTTCTTTTAGAAGAAATAGACTCAGAGACGAGTGTATAAGTTATAAGTAACAGGAGCAAATATGCCCTTTAAGTATTTTATTTATTTATTTATTTTTTCTTGCTACAGGAAATCATTAAAAGGTATTTTAGGAAAGCATTAACAATCTAATATCTGACTGAGAACAGAAATCTTTCATGTAATGTATAAGAACTGAAGCAATGCGGTGTGGTGCTAATTCAGATGCGAAACAAAAAGCTGTGATCAAATTACCAATATTGTACAACTGACCAGTGGTCAAATAAAATCAGGTGTTGTCAACATCCTGTCTGGTTCTTCTGATCATAAAATACATTGTTTCCACAGACATGCACTACCCACACAACTGTGTGTGTTCTAACACCCTAGGTTTTACATATCCACTACATCAGTTCTTCTACTCATTGGTAGATTAATTAAGTTTAATCATTTTCAGGCTCAATCCAAAACATATATTTTAATATAATTGAACAGTACAGTTATTGTAATGGTTTGACCTGTTTAAACTACTCAATTCACCTTCTATGCAGTAAATTGAGTAGTTTAAACAGGTCAAACCATTTTCGAATGTGTGGTCCAGATTCCATTTTAGCCACAATTCCACGTGTTAAGTCTAGCTGACCTCCTGTCATTTTTCTGCTGTCATGTCCAGTTTGATTCCAGAGAAGCTGATGAGAGAGTGGAAGGAATTGCTGTTCCGTGGTCTGCCTCTCTATGAGCCAATAACGGGCCAGCAGCCAGGGTTTGAGTTCTCTACCCCACTAGACCCTGTAGAGCTTAAGAAGCAGGAGATACTCAACAACCAGGACTATAATGAATACACTGTGAGTTTAAAACAGGAGTGCAGTGTGTTTATAAATCATGTATGTAGATGTGTGTTTGCAAGCGCACTTGCATGCTTGCATGTAGCCCGTCTTTTTAGGCTAAATAACTTGTTTGTCAAACCCACATTTTCAAACGAATGCTGATTTCAGTCATAGTATCAAACATTGCTAGACCAAGCTACGTTTTTGACAGTGATAAAGTTTGAATTGTCCCTGAACTGAAGCCCTGAGCTGTCTGAATGCTGAAGATCTTCTTTGTCTAAGCTGTGTGTTATGTTTGTCAGAACATGGTAGGTGAGTGGGCATGGCCAGAGGAAGCCGGGGAGACCAAATTACCCCTGACCAACAACAACATTCTTGGACACGTTGTCCTGCGGCTGAGGAACATTGTTCATCAGCCTATCATGGAACCCTCCTCGCCTTCATTTCCTCTATTTACCCTCAAGGCCTGTGTCCTGGGCAAGTTTTGCTCTGGCAAAACCACCTGCCTGGCCAGGATTGCTGAAGGTACATAAGTTGCAATAGGAACACAGATGCAAGCATACACACAGACAATGTTATAAACACTAAATTATGTGTTTACTGAAATTATATATTAAAAACAGTAGTTGAATAAGATTGTATTGCTTATTTGTTGCTGAGTATGTGTTGTTTTCTGCTTTAGCCCATGGAATCTATGTCTTATCAGCTGACACACTGATTGAGGAGGCGCTGAATGCTTACCAGAATGGAGAGGAGGTTAGTCAGATACAGTATGCCAGTATTGTAACTTTTGATTTAAAAGGATTTTTCAGGACCATAAAATCTCACTAGTCCCACCTGCTGGTGCCAAAATGTATAAACACATGGGCTTAAAAGGTCCTCATGATCTTAGGTATTTCACCTTTTAAAACAACTTTTTTTTTTGGACAAAATGTACAGGCCACAGAGCAGGAAGAGAAAGACAATGAGCAACTGCTCACATCCTCTACATCACTGAAACCTGGTCAGTTACTGAACGCAGCATGATTCTTTTCTATGCTATTTTTACTGTACATCACGGTGTGTTTATTTGCTTGGAATAAAAATGCACTGCATGTTCAAGAGCAGCTTGTCTGATGTCACTTGTATTTTTGTTGCTTTCAGATCTTGACACTCTAGAGGAAAGTGGAGACAGTAATGTAAGAGTAAGTGTTGTTTGTGTGTTACATGTATGATATTCTGATTTTAGTGGTTCCTCGGTTCAGGACCACCATTAGGGGTCGCCAAAGCTTCACAGGCTTTGGCTCATTTCAGTGAGGAAAACTAAATGAAATTGTTATTTGTAAAGTTTAGATTATTATTTAACATATAAACTTTGAAGACCTGAACATAAGCGAGAGCCTTCTCTGCCAAACAGCCTCGTTTAACGCAGTTAAAACAACCAAAGAGCTAATAGAACAGTGGCGAAGGATCAGGGAGAAGAAAACACTGAATTTGTCAAAAAAGAAGCCTTTTAAGTATGAATTACTGAATTTAAAAGAATCAAAACAAATAAAACAAACAGAGAATTGTATCACAAGTTTCAGAAAAACTCATGTCTGATGCAATATTCAAAGGAAATAACATGTGTCCCTTATCCAGCTGTCAACCCAGGCCAAACAGGGAGCAGCTGCAGAAAAAGAGCTGAGGAAAGGCAACGCCATCCCTAATGAGCTGTTAGTGGACATGATAGTAGAAGCTATCAGGTAAGCACGTAACCTGTATAGCAATAAAATACTGTATACTGTATATAGCATTTAGTCAATTGTATTATACAAGTATATTTAAAATTATACTTGTATGTATGTAATGTATACAGTGTGAACAAAATAAACCCCACAAGCACTCTCTAGACAGTGAAATATGTGTTGTGTCTTTACTAGGCAGATTCCAGCTCAGTCAGGTTGGATCCTGGATGGCTTTCCTGTGGACATCACCCAGGCTTACCTGCTAGAGAAAGCCCTGGGTGGTTCTGTAGATGAAGGGAATGGCATTGAAAGCAGCAGTACAAACCTTGTTGCTGATCCTAATCCACCCAAAACTCCACCACCATTAGCTCCTGTACTGGACCTTGCTCTGCTGCTGGATATCCCAGATGAGTGTGTGGTCAGACATGCATTCAGTCAGACGGGTACGTTATTCTGGTGGGAATTTAATGTAATTGTGTGCACCAAAAAATATCAGTTAGAAGGTGCGTGTATATATACGTGTACAAGTAACCAGCTAAATGTCTCATGCTCCCAAACCTGGTGCATATACAGATACTGCTGCTGCTACTGCCTCAGATCCTACAGACAAGACCTTGTATCTGGCACAGATTCAACACAGGTAAAAAAGAAGAATGAAATGGGAAGCTCCACTGACATGTACATATTACTGCTACTGCATGACTGTGTGTCTAATATGTGACATCCTTCTCCCCCACTGAAGGATCACAACTTTTCAGGACACCTGGCCGAAACTAGAGAATTGGTTTGGTGGAAAGCAAAACATTTTGGTCCGTATTGATGCAGATGTAGACGAGGAGGAGCTTTACACAAGAGTGGAGTCTGTCATGCAGGAAGTTAGGATGCAAACACCGGAAGGTAACTGACTTTCATTGTAGTATTACATGAATGTTATTACACTCAAATGAATTTTTTGCTTCATAAGATCAGGTATAATGTTTTGTTTGTTTCTACAGTATTTGTATGATAGACCATATGTTTTCCTTAAAAGAAACAATATTCACTCACAATATTCTGATATATTCCCTTATCAGCTATTGTTGAAGATGTAGTATTGGACAGTGGAAAAGCTCAAGACTCCTCTTCCTCAGCCACACTTCCACCTGTAGACCAACCTACAGCCCTCACAGATGAAGCCACTGGCCTCACAGAATCCTGTTCCAGCTTTAATGAGGAAAAAGGCCCAAGTGTCAAGTCACTTTCCAAGTCCAACACACACACCCCCAGAGGTGACTTAATCAGTAGTCTATGGATTAAGTGTTTTAATTGTAATTAGAAAGTCACTTCTGGTCACAAAAATATTCTGCTTGAAAGAGAGGATTTTATACATGATATCAACATGGCATGTTGATGGTCCACAGAGAATAAATAGGATTTTATTTTACTTCTTTATTGTGATGATTTATATAATTTTCTTCTGGCTAATCAATAGGGCACTCTAGGAAGGCATCAACTTCCTCAATGACAAATGAGGACTCTCAGGCAGTCTCCAACCCGCCTGATTCTGCCTCTTCCCGCCCAGGTTCTTCCAGCTGGGTCTATGTCAATGAACCCATTCCTCCAGTAGGTCACAATTTCTATTTATGTTTGTTTTGCTTATTGTTGTTGCAAGCACACCATGCATTACATAATGTCTTGTTTTGTTTCATCATTCCCTATTCTCCTCCTCCCATGGCTCTGCTTTGTTCATCTCTTCCCCTCCACATCTCTATCTTTAGGAGATCCCAGAGTACCTGTGCCCCCATTGGGACACAGTGTGTGATTCTTATGTGAACAACGTAAAGACCGTGATGCAGCAGCTGCGCTCACAACGCACCGTTATTAACCATCACCTATACAACATCAGGTATTCTGCCAGGTCTTGGAAGTAATGTGACCATGGTTTATTTCATGTAATACATTAAGAATAGATACGTAACTCAGTAACCGCATAATGGAAGCCTGTCTTTCCTTAATTTTTAATTTGATTTCTATATAAATTCTTACATCTGTATGTCTGATAACATGCACATATATTTTTTTTATCAATCTAACTGTGTGGGTATCTTGTTAGCCACAATCACTTGAATTGAAAATGTAACTATTATTTCTAATTAGCTTCTGATTACAGTATCAGTAATAGGTTGTCATAGTTATCCTTATTCCTGGATACAATTACATGTACATATCATGAGGTTCTTTGTTAGAAATATTTTGCAAATGAAAGAGATAATGTATGTTAATAGAAAATTATTTAAAGAAATCTACATGTATTACAATGTAAGTTTTACCTGGTTCCTTGTGTCTGTAGAGAGGAGTACAAACATTACCTGGGGCGTCCAGATTTGAAGCAAGAGTTAGTGACTCAGTGGCAGAAGGATATCAACAACATACCCGATGATATGAGAGAAGACGGGGAAACCAAAGCAGAGCTACATCAGAGACTGGATGTGAGAGGAACTTGATATATTATCCAAACAAATATTCTTGAATGATCATGAAAAAAGTATAAATACCTGCTTACAATGAAAATATAGACTATATGGCATTATTCTGATATGTTTACAGGAACTGTGTGAACGTTTGTGGGACATGAGTGACAAACGTAAGGAGGAGGATGAGCAAGAGAGAGATGCTCTCATGGGTGAAGGCTGGTTGGAGGACCACACTGCTGTCCTCGTCAACTACCACTCTGTACTCATGCAGGTAACTTTTCTGCTTCTATGTAACAACAAATTTTTATTTTTATTTTGTTTATCTTTATTATGTGGGTTTCTATGTGTGATTTACCATAATCTTGTTTGTGTTGCATAGGTGGAGTTGGACCGTTTCCATGCCACTCTCTGTATTCTTAGGGTCTACTATTTGAGCATGTACAGTGTTGTGCTGCCTGAGTTACCCGCCAACTTTGTTTGTATTCCCCTGCTGGACTCCCCAGAGATTAAGGATCAGGACGACAGGCAAGAAACAATCTATTTATTTCAACCTAACCATGTTAATACAAGATAATAAAATGAAATAGTTTTAGGAAAATGAAAGAAAAGAAAGTGAAAGTGAAAGATTTATTTTGTTCCACCAGTACTGATCTAGCGGGCGCTGGTGTGGATGACGGAGAAGACAAGAGGAAAACTAAATTGTAAGGGAGAAGCACTATCATGTTTTTCTCCGGTCTGTTTGAAAGATGTTGTCATTTCCTCACAGACCAAATACTCAACAGCACAAACACATACACTCATAAACAGTTTCCTCCTCTTTTCCCGTATTCCCCTCCTCCCCAGACACCCTGACTCCTCAGTAGGGGCCTCCAAGATGAAAGGCCAGGGGCAGACAGAAACTGTCAAGGTCTTGTCAAATCAGATTTCCTGCCTCTCTGTGTAGCTTTGATTTTTTTAGTATTTATCAATGATGGATTTTGTTCTATTAGATTCTTCTGCTATCTACACATAAACTACTGCCATAGATATTATTTACCCTGCTATCCTTGTTTATTTTAGTTGTTGTTGTTTTTAGTTTTTAATGAATTTAAATATAGTTTGTACTTGATAGTGATATGCTGATATACAATCTTATAGTAAGAGATATTGACCCTTTTCATCCTTAACTCTAGACACCCGATGAGAAACTGATCTTCGACTACGAGGAGGCACTCACAGCTATCCGCAAATTGGTAATGCTGTGTGTGTGTGTGTGTGTGTGTGTGTGTGTGTGTGTGTTTGTGTGTGTGTGAGTTTGTGTGAGCATATTATGGAGGTATATATACTTTTTTTTCACCCTGGTTATATGTGTGTTTAGGTGTTAGCAGAAGCCCACAAGGGGGAGACAAAAGAGCACAAGGAAAGAGTACAAGATAAGGAGAGGGCGAAGGCCGCTGCAAGTGCAAACAAAAAGGAAAAAGGGAAGCAGTCAGCAAAAAAAACAAAAGGCATGTCTTTGTAGAGTATGAAGACAATTATGGAGACGTGCCCTGTATGCATGTACTGTATGTTTAAGTAGATCTTCTACATCCTTATTTTACTCTTGTTCCTCCAGGTCCACCATCCCCACCTCCAGCACCCAGTCCTGCTGCTGATGACAAAGACTCAGAGAAGACTCATGATCAAGAAGTAAAAAACAAAATACACAAAGAATATGCAGCTGCACTGGATCATGAGGGTATGCACACACACACACACACACACACACACACACACACACACACACACACACACACACACACACACACACACACACACACATGCGCTCAGAGAAGAACATATTATTAATTCAAACTGTGTTATATGGAGGATATATACATACAGACGAGTCTGCTGTTATGTGTATTCATGCATGTTTTGTAATATGTACACATGCATTCATTGTGTGTGTTTTCCAGAAAATGCAGCAAAGGTGCGCATAGCGCTGGTGAAAGGACAGGGTCTGTTGAGGTTGCAGTCCGTGCAAAGCAGAGCTGAACAGACCTCAAGCAGCATGAAGAAGTGGTTAGAAGCACACTATGTTGCAGAAATGAAGAGGTATGGTACAGTATGAGTGTGGGTTATGTATGGTGCGATATGGTGTGTGTCACACGTGCATATAGAGACAGCTTTGAATTGTTGGTCACAGTAAATGAAAGATATATCTAAATGAAAAAAAATAGTTTTTCTCATTAATTATACATAGAAGATGGCTGATGTTTCATCTGTGTCTGTCTCCTTTTCTCTAGTATTGAACAACTATCAGAAGTGGTTCGCCACCACATAGAGGCTGGTGCTAAGTTGCAGAATCAGCTTGTGTTGGTATGTAATGACTTTATAAGTGTAATAATAGTGATTAATATCTACCCTGGAAAGGTGCTCACTGGTTACAAGGCAGCTCTCTCATCTTTCCTTTAGTTGCAGGGTAACTGTAAGATGATATCTGATTTGTCCTTCCAGTCTGGAACACTCTTTTTTACCTCACTCTTCCCATTTTAAGTTTCTCCAAATTCTCTTCTCCAGGAATATACTGACTTCTACCTGAATGGGGACTGCCACATGGTGGCTAGCCTGCCTCCCCCTCCCCGTCCACCTGCTCTGGAGAAACCCACACAGTCCACCCCGACCATCACTCAGCTAGAGTCACTCCACCAACAGCTATGCACTGTTGCTGCGTCAGGTGCACATAGGGGAGAAGTTGTGATGTGATTGGGTCTATTAATGCTGCTATCCAGCTATCCATCCATCCATTGATCATTCTTCTTCCTATCTGACTTTCAGGCCTCATGTCCAGTTCAGGGTTCTCCAGTTTGCTCAGGGATATCACCTCTGTTAATTTGGGCAAGAACACCTTGCCTGAGCCCTGGCTTGACAAGAATGAAACACAGGTACGCTTTGAAGTATTCCTGAGACTAAAAACACAAAGTTGGATCATCATTTCTTTTCTCTTTAGTCCGTAAGACCACATATTACAAGAAGGCTACAATTAATGAACAGTTTGAGTCAACTGACAAAAAGTTTTGAAACCAAATTACTACATAATCAAATAGCATTCTGCTGACTATAGCAAAATGCCAGAGAAAGCAAAGCAAGACAAAAAACATTCCTGCACCATAATGTCCAGTTACTTGCATATTCTAAACAACCAAATAAAATACATTACATAGATATTACATTGCTTATAGGATAATTGTCCTTTTCTTTCTTATCCCCAGTTGATGGAGATTGTATCTCTGCTAACGGACGAATATGAGCTGATAGACTGGCGTCAGTTTCTGCTCAGTGCTGCCCTCCCTTGGCCATTTCCCTCCTTAACACAGCTGCTGGTTGTGTTACAACATTTCAAAGCAGCAGATAATGGGGACACAGGCTATATAAACGAGGAACAGTACCTACAAGTTAGTTTCTTCGCACACACAAACTCAAACATCCTTCTATCTAAATGTTATCTATCCACTCACTCCAACCCAAGGCTCCTCTTTGCTCTTGTGGCATTACTATGTACTTTTATTCAAGCAGGCCTGGGTTTAAGTCTACGGAACAACACACATTTAGTGTATAGTGTATACTTTATACAGTTAAAAGGGAAAACTGCAGCTCCCTGAATGTAAAAGAAAAGTTTAAGTTGCTCCTCTTTCCTCCTTTCTCACCAGACGGAGTTGTGGTTTTCCCATGAGAGTGTCCAGCCTGTCCCTGAGGACCCCTCTGAGCCTCTACCTTACAATCGCCTATCTAACCTACGCAAGGTAAACTAGCTGCAATGCCGGACAACTTAATTCCAAGACAAAGTAAACTTTTAGTATTGATGAAATGGGATATTTCATGGTACACAAACAACATAAAATACATAAGAAGAATTAACAAAGATAAAAGAGTAATGAAAGAACAAAAAGGTAGTCTTACCCAACTTTTGAGGTATTTTCAATGTTATCTTATTGAAAGATAATTGTAAGAGAATACATTTAAGAGGATACAGTCATCACAATGCCATTTGTTTTCGTTTGAAAGCTCAAAGTCTTGAAATTAACTGCACTGCAAGTAATAAATGAAATAAATCAACATTTGCATCTGTTCTTCCTTCTTAGTTTTTTTTCCAGTTGTTTGCGGACCACTCTTTCTCTCCCCCTCGGCTGGACTATGTGTACATGCTACAGTACTTTGCAGCCGACCCTGACCCTAGACAGGGCTTCATCAGAGCACTTAGTGTGGTGCTGGGACAACATCTCAAGCTCTCCTCGCTGGGCCACCTTGTCAAGGTGAGTGTATTAATGTACAAAGAAAAGTGAATGAAATTCCCATTTACAGTTCACTGCAAAAGCAATTTATCTTCTCAAGCTTCTAGAGTAAGAAAAAATATGTATTATTTTCAGTCACCAATGTTTTAAGATGGTCCAGAATTATAATAGAAATAATAATAGAAATCAGTGATGTTATTTTCAATAATGACAATGTCTGGTGGTTGGTAATTTGTTTTGGAATGAAACGTGAGTGATATTGTTTCTCTTCGATACAAACTATTGCACATCAACAGGACAATGTGTTGTGTATACAGTCTATGCCCAGTATAGAGGAGGCTACAGAGCTCAGCCCCACAGAACTTGATGGAGAATACAAGGAAGAAGGGACTCCAGGTGCATCAAGCTGTTCGTTGGGGGAGCAGGACGTGTCGATCGCTGCTCTTCTTCCTGTCATCTGCCACAAAGTCACCAATGTGAAAGATGACAGCCCCCTTCCTCCAGGCTGCCTGAGTCGGGAGGAGCACACTGAGGTATAGCCCTGTGATAGTTTTAACTGGGCTTTTAAGGAAATACATAAATGATTGGTTGATTTATTTAAGGAAAGAAATGGTGTAAAAAAAGATGTAAAAAAAATGCAGCACTTGCAGAATACCATAGTTCATTTTAAAGGTTACATGCTAATACTTTTTATCTCTGCTGGCCTCTAGCACCTGGTGCATATATTCAGAGAGCTGGGCTATAAGCCTGAGGACGGTGTCCCCTTCTCCGTTCTCTCTCAGCATTCTTTCATCCAGGGCCTGATGGAGACCTCAACACACTACCAGCTTGTTGTAAGTCTGAGTCAGCTACACTCTCTGTCAGCTGAGAATCCAAATAGCAACTCCTCTGCTGTCCACCATCATGCACATTAATATTCTCAATGCTTTTTTTTTTTTTGAGCTAAAAAAACACATAAAGATTCCCCGTCATCTTTAATCTCTCTCTCTCCCTCCCCCCATTTGTATCTTTCCTTTCTTGTTGTTAACCTTGATTTATTTCTCATATTTCTCACTGTATCTCTCTCTCTTTGTCTCTGTGTGTCTCAGGACATTCATAGAGTGCTACTGGCCCATCTGGAGAAAGGAGAGGCCAGCAGCTTGACAGTTTCCTAAAGGATAAGACATATACAGTACATATACTACTGTCTACACCACAAATACCTCTTTCATTTAGGAAATACAAAAGATGTTGCTTTGGATATTTTGAAGTATTCTTATTACATTAATGTTTGAAATGTTTGCTGAAATGTATTGCTTACTTCAGTATTGAATAAATAGATGTGCAACCATCATTTGTTTCAGTGTGTAGAAATGTAACTGAAGAAGGTTGGAATGACATCATAACTGACAATAACATCAATGATGGCAGGATTTACCCCTCTTACTCGCTTTTTCTTCCTGATACACTCCAGCAGTTTTTCTAACTGACTTGTTTTTCTAATGACCTCCCTGACACAGAAAAGCATTGGTTGTGGCTACAATGAGCACATTGTCCAGGATAACCTACATGTCAAGCCTGACTTGCCAGCAACGGCCTGCCAGGGCACCCACAACCCTATCACAGTCCATTCAGCAGTTATTGCAGCTACCCTATTTAGCTGTCACTGCTAAGCTTTTCTTGTTACTAAAAACAAAGCAATTTATTAATGCATTATTAATCAAAAGTAGGTACATGTGTCATCATTATCAAATCATAAACAGTGCTTTCCTGTACGTATTGATTGAAGGAGTTACATTTAGTCAGTAGGCTTGAGAGAAAGTAACTCCTGTTAACATTTGTCTAATTTGATATGAGGGCTTTGGGAACCCCCCCACCCCCCTGACCCACCGCCCTTTCTCTCTTTCCCTCCCTTTCATTATCACTGCAGGTCCAGGGCTCTTGGACTTCTCAGTGTCTGACTTTTAGAGAAAACAGCCACACATGTGTCATATAGACAGAATCATACTCGCAGACTTGCATCCAAAACCTCCTTAATAATACGGAATAAATCAGCGCCTTAATGTTGGACCTTTTCTATTTGTTGCAAGACAAAGCATACTGGATTCATTCTAGGTGCACTAAATAAGGATTTGGGATTCATCCCTTACCAGCTTGACACTGAAAACTGTAAAGAAGAAACTTAACTCCTGGCTCGGGCGGACATGAGATCGAAAAGAAGACTTTCAGGACCGGACTTGGTGCACTGAAAAGATATTTTCAGTTTTGTGTTCGTAATCCTGCGTTTTGACCTACTGATTTCATGTGGAAAATTCTTCATTTATCTGGATCACAACTTTGTTTTCATGAACCATCTGTCGCTCACAGGATCTAACTTTGATGCTGTATTACAAAAATTCTCACAAGGAATTGTTCACACAGGAAGGTTTTCATTACAGCTTATTTTTGAATTGGGAGACTATTTTAGGAGGACTTTGGCTGCAGTTCGTTGTGTTGTACTCTAATAACAACATGGGGATCGTATTTTGGACTTTTTCTCTTTTGGCTCTTCCAGTGCTTCAGTCTGCCAAGATCCTGACTGTCTGTCTAATTGGTGAGTAGTGATTGTTAAAGTGTCCTTTACTAGTTGTAATAGAGATATTCATTGTAAATATTTGTTCAGAGGTATGGGACAAATACGCACCTCCTTGCTAGACTGTTGAGTCAAGAAATAGATACAGGTTGTTTGTAGAGTTTGTGAGAGAATGTATGTGTATTATCTGAAAATTTATGTAGTAAGTTTAAAACTTTGAGTCATGTTCAGAGAACATAATGATAGCAGAGTCATTTTTCCCTCTCGTCTTCTCCAGGAGGAAGCCACTACCTCTTATTAGATGAAATTTCTCATAACTTACACCAGCATGGCCATGAGGTCCGCATGCTCCTGCAACTTGGTAACCCTGTTATTACAGGTAAACTGTGCATACAGTACACACAGTAACATACACGTACAGAAAAAAAAAATATATATAATATTTTGCTTCCTCTCATCCTTTCTCTGTTTCAGTCACTCTAATGTTCATGTAAAATGATTGCACATTTTAGGTTTTTCCTATGCAGGCCGTGCAGACAGTTACCAGATGAGCACCTGGTCTTTAGGAGAGAAATACATCCAGGAATACAATGGCTGGTTCCTGGAGCAACAAACACAGTTTCTACTGGGAAGGTATCGCACAGATTTTAGGAGACTTGGTTACACTGGAAAAATAGACAAGCCCTTGTAAGCTACTTAATCTATTTTGGCCCTTTAATTTATCTTATACTGACGCTCAGTTTGTTTCTGTTTTAGACTTCTGAACGTTCTTGGATTATTATAAATAGATGAAAATATTTATATATATAATTATATATATTTCAATCATCAGATTTATTGTATCAAATTGGCTCTTTCTCACTCTGCTTGCCTCTCTGTCTTTATCTTACTAACTCTCTCACTCTTCCTCCCTCTCTCTTTCACTCAGGGATAACTTTAACATGTTTCTAAAATTCATGGATCACCTGTCCTATCAGTGTGACAAGCTGTTGGGCGACAAAGAGTTAATAACTTTCCTTCAGAGGGAGCGCTACGACATCGCCATCCTTGACGCTTTTAACCCCTGTTCCTTCATCCTGGCACGCAAACTTGGTACATCTGCTGTTAAAGCCACATCACTTTGGTTTATGTCATTACATCTTTTGCATTATTTGCACATTTCAGATGTATTTAAATGTGCTCATGCTTTTTATTCTAAATATATCAAAAGCTATGAATAAATCAACAGCAACTTTAATGCACTTTTCTCTTGATTTTACTCCAGATGTCCACTATATAGCTTTCTATCCCGGCACTCTGAACGGTCCTCTGTCCATCGCTCTTCCCAGCCCAGTGTCCTACATCCCAGTATTCAGCTCCCAGCTGTCAGACCACATGAACCTTTGGGGTCGTGCAAAGAACCTCTTTTACTTTTTCCTGGCTCCTGTTGGTAAGAGTGGTGTTACACAGGAGATCACACATTGTCAAGAGTATTTATGTGGCTTCCTTAATGACACATATTCAATGTACACTGTACTCATCAATACCCATAGACATATTCAATTCTTTAGTATTTAAAACCACATTTTTGGATATCATGAATAAACTCAGTTTTTACACTTTGTCATCATATCTCATTCTCTTCTCATTTGTTTTATACTGACTATATTAGAACTTTGAAATTACTTATCTCACATTTTACACTACAATGAGCACACCAATGTATCTTAGTAAACCAATTATTTCCTTTGCAATCGTCTCAATTTCCTCGATATGTTTTGGGCTAATATTCCATTGATTGTTCATACACATTTGTTCTTCAGTGAGTGTTAATTGCAACTTGCCAGTGGATTTTGGTGATGGTTTAGCTAATACCCATTAACAAGCACTGAGTTATAAGAATTACATCTGAATGGCTTTTAACAAATATTAGGCATACAATGTTGATTTTTGTGTCTTGTGTCTTTTTTCAAAGCCCAGGAACTTGTATGGTCTACATTTAAGGAAGTAGCAGAGCGCCACCTTGAGTCAGGCTCACCCCCTGGTGGTCTGGAGGAGTTACATCAAGGAGCTGAACTCTGGGCCTTCAACACTGACTTTTCACTGGAGTTCCCTCAGCCTCTTATGCCCTACACTGTGCTGGTGGGAGGTCTGCTGAATAAACCTGCGAACCCTCCAGAGCAGGTGTCTTCTATTGATACACATATCCAAATACATCAGTGAGACTTTCAGGTTTTCAAATTAACTTTCACTCTCTTTACCTTTCTCATTCCTACTTCCCTCTAGACTTTTACTCCTCCCCATGCACATCCATCTCTCTCTCATCCTGCCATTCAACACTGCATATTTCCTCTATTGCTCATACTCCAACCTTTTTGATCCCACAGGATCTTGAGTTGTGGATCACCAGTTTTGGAGAAGCAGGTTTCATTGTCGTGACTCTGGGATCAATGGTATCTTCGGTCTCTGTGGACCTTCTGTTAATGGAGCTGGTGGCTGGTTTCTCCAGGATCTCTCAGGGGGTGCTGTGGAGGTAAAAGGATCAGTTCACACACAATTCAAGAAGGAATGAAAAAAAAAAAATGCACAATGATTTTTTCCACAGTCATTAAAAGATGAAATCAACCCCAAAAACAAACAAACTTGGTGTTTTCGGTTAATCTCAGAATATTACGAGAAGTTTTTCAACTGTGTTTGGCCCTTCAGGTATGACCCCAATCGATGGCCGTCTCACCTGGACAGACCTCCCAATCTCAGGCTTGTGGACTGGCTACCTCTAAATGACCTGCTGGGTAGGAACAGTCTGCCTCTCTTACCATAATCCTTTGTTACAAACATAAAGGCGGCTTACAGTATATGGTAGACTGCCAGAAGGCTTGTTCATTGTGGCATTGTGGACTATCTGAAAGACCAAAGCAATGAATTTCAGGGTGGATTTTGGTCAGGCACTGGACCAAGACTGCAGCAGAAGGAGACTGGATCACTGCTGCACTGCAGCTCTATTTATTCCTTTTAACCTCGTAATATTAAAAGAAATACCGCAAAACTGAAGTCCTGTTTTTAAATGTTTTTAAACCTTCAAATCCAAACATATGGGACAGACTGCTCTCAACTGTTTGTTTTATCAGCCTGTACGGCGACCAAACACTCATGAAGTCTCTTCTATTTTTTGTTTACCCAAGGCCACAAAAAAGCACGTCTCTTCATCACCCACGGTGGACAAAACAGCCTGCTGCAGGCAGTGTACCATGCTGTCCCTGTGCTGGCAATCCCTCTGTTTGGAGACCAGTTTGATAACGTGGTGAGGGCCGAAACAAAGGGACTTGGCCTCAGCATCAAACCCACACACATCACCAGGGAACTGCTCAGCTCCACTGTTCAAACACTCATACAGGACATCAGGTATGTGGGTAGTGTGGCTAGGAAACATTTGTGATGCCAGTAGGGTACATATATGTCTGTAACCTACCCCCTCTTTCACTTTCTTATTTTATCATTTCTTCTTTTCTAGGTTCAAGTCTTCAGCTTTATCCCTTAGCAGGATCCACAAATCCAATCCTGTCCCTCCAGCCCTTCGATTCACCCAGTGGGTGGAGCACATCCTGCACAGTGGAGGTGGAACTCATTTAAGGCCGGCTTCACTGGCGCAACCATGGTACCAGAGATACCTTTTGGACTTGGTGCTTCTTCTCTCCCTGGGGCTTCTTGCACCGGTCGTTCTCTGCTGGACTTTCTGTCGGAACAAGAACAGCATGGATAAACACAAAAAAATACAATAGCAGCACTAAGCGTTTCCTCTGGGACACTTCAGACTTATACCTCAGGGCTGTGTTAATTGTTTATCTTGGACTTATTGTCTACTGTACCAATATGAATTCCTGCTGACCTACACTACTGCCGGTGTTCAATGAATAAACCATGCTTGTTGTAACTGATTGATAAAATTCACATTTAAATACATAAAACAAAGAGTGATAGCAGGCTGGCATGTTGAAGTAGGAGACCTTTGCTTTGACACAAGCAATGAACTTAAACTCTTTTTTCCCCTTAATAATCAAAAGAAAAGCTGCAAAATACTGCAAAGCATTAAAATTATGAAAGTTAAATTTAACTTGAAAGAAAAATTAAGTGGTTTCAATATCAGTTTTAAGACAATGCATTTAAAACAGTTTATGATGCTGATAACATGTTGGCTCAACATTTCTGTATTTCCAGTTTTCCTTCAGTGGAATAGCCCTTATGTCAAGCATCTTGCCCTCTCCCCTTCCAGCGCCATCATGTCTACCAGACATCTCATTTGTGCCACAGCGCCACAATGTCCAACACCTCTGTGCTGCTTTGACCTGGCTGCGCTGCGAGCAGGGGTGGTTGACGGTATGCACGCAAAACACTCACATGCGCCCTAACTAAGCACAGCTTGTGTGCTTTTGTGTTGTTGCCAAATGGCAGCAAACTGTGTTTATTGTAGATGAGTGAATGCTAAGAATGTTTTTGTGTGCTGCTTTGCTCGTCTGGTTTGTGTACACGTGTTGACAAATTATGCTGAGAGTCCCAGAATGGACCTGAATTTTCAAAAAATGTGCTCTACCTTTAAAGTGTGTGTGTGCATGTGTGTGTTTGTAGCAGCATTATGGTCTACTGGCTCTTCTGTTATTAACCACCAGCTCCACCTGCAAGTCCCAACTCTGACCTCCACAACCTCCTCTGCTGGTTCTCACTGAGTCTCCTTCCCCTTTTGAAACAAGACACAAAAGCGCACAGCAATGTTCACAGTCAGTGCTCAAGCCACTGTTGAGATCAGACCAGGCCTTGGAGGACCCCCCCTCTCTGTTCTGTCCTCCCTCCGACTCCTAACATCTGTGTTGGGGGTTAGCAGGGAGGAAAATATAGATTAGCAAGGAAATAATGACCAATTAGGACAGCTTGTTCTCTGTCCATTCAGCTGTCCATTCCTTCCCTGCGTTTCACTTGTCTGTTTGTCTGGCAGTTGCAGGTGCCAGTGAGTCTTCCTCTGTCTCGCACGCAATCCAAACCAGGCAGGGCGAAGCAGCCGAAGCATGACAGGACAGGGCCAGGGGAGAAAAAAAAAGAAAAATGCAACAAAGGCTAACTTTAATGAAGCAGAAGAAGAATACATCAATGAAAATTAGAACATAGGGAAATCATAGAACAGAGAAAAAAACCCAAAAACGAAGCAGAGAGAAACAGAAGCTAAAAGAACTAGTGTTCAGAATACCACAGAATAAAAGAGACAACATATGCAATCATCTATACATTTTATGTAAAACTATGACAATTCAAAACTGTTTTACTACAGGTATCCAGCAGTGAAAAGCAAGATGAAATCAACAAAAATAAATTGATTCATGATCACTAATAAGTTGATGAGTGATGTAAAGGTTGTATGCGTTTTGTCTTTGAAACTCTGCTCTGATGTGAATGTTTACAAAGTGCTTTACATACACACACACACACACACACACACACACACACACACAGACACACACAGACACACACATAAAAAGCAGCAATAAAGAATAAGATTAAAAGCAATATATGAGGTACACAAGATACAACCAAAAACACAACAATCAGAGATTAAAAACATAACACAGAAAAAAAAACCCATAATACATATAGCAGTGTGTGCAAAAATAAAATAAATTATTTGAAAAAAATAGTAACAGGCCAAATGGGAGACTGTAAAGAGGGTACAACTGCATGAATGTACTGTATTCTGTAGATAAAATATGTGTGGTTTGTGGGTTAGAGCCCCATCTAGTGACTTGAGAAAAAGTTTAGAGTGTGACTTAAAAATCATGGCTTCCTGGATTTGAGCCAAATTCCATAGCTACTCCGAACTAGAAATTAAATAACCAAGTAAATGTATTCTGATACTGTTGTTAAGTCTAATACAGCAGCCCTGCAATAAATCCGTCTGTCACAAAGGTTTTAATGTTTAGTTTTTGTTCAAACTGTTTTGGAGAGGTGTTGATTCAATTGTATGGTGTTTGAGGATGTAGTTTATGGGGGAATTGCACTGCATTATACCAAAAAGGTAGCTTTAATTTGAACTCTATCCTTGTTTATATAGATTGAGTGGACACAATATTAAAGACACCTCTCAGAAACTGAAAAACCTAAACATTACATACTTCATGAAGATAGATGTTATATTAGACTGCATTAGCTTTAGCTAGGTGTACATAATAAACAGGCAACTGAGTATATGATGAAGTAGAAAATATATGATTCATTGCTTTAGATTACATACCCAAAAATATTTAAAGTAGGCGGTCTGTAGTGTTAAATGTACTGCTTATCTATAACTTCTGCAACACCACAATCTTAAAACTCATTACTATTTATTTATTTCTGTCAGCAATACTGTGGAATATGTTTACATATATGTTTAGATTTACTTTTACTTTGTAGAAAGGCTCCTATTATCTTATTATATCTCTTAGGCTCTTATTATATTTCTATTTTCCATTTTTATTTTTACTTTTTACTATATGCGTATACCTATACATTAATTTCTATATTGTGTTAGATATTGTAATAAATACTATTTCTTTAATGTTGTGTGAGTAGAACAACTGTAATGAACAAATTTCCCCCAGGGATCAATAAAGTATTTCTGATTCTGCATACTGAGTGCTATAATAATAAAAATGACTTTAGGGAGTTACTTTACATATTCTGCGACTTTATTCTTTTACTCCACTTAATGCCTTGGTTGGTACCATTGGCAACCGCTGTGTTTACCCTACTATTTAATGTCAAAATGGCTGCAGGGAAAAAGCTCTATTGCCTCAATAGTAAAAATCCAGTAATATAATAATATAACAGAGAAGCACCATTGTGCATGATGATTACTTTTACATTTTTCAGATAATACTTTTTTTATTTTGAATATATATTTTTTAAATTTGAATATATATATATTTTTAATTGAAACTTTTACTTGTTATGGAGTATTTTTTAGTGTGGTAGACATATTGCTACTTTTACTTAATTAAATGGTCTGAGTACTACCACCACTATTTTTTGTCATTTAGAGGTTATGTACATTTTATAATAAAATATGTACATTTTATGTCATAAAATGTCATTTAAAAGGGTCCATCAGCTGCCATTGGGGGCGCAATGTAATTATTAGAGGAAGTCTCTCATGAAACGCTTGTGACACACGCCAACCTGATTGGTTGAAGTGCTGCAGTTTGATTGGTCGGCGTTCACAACGCGGGCGTGGCCAGACGTCAATGTTTATGTAGCCCGCTGTCCGCGTATGTAACCGCTCCAAGGTCTCTGCAATGTGATTTCCTGACATTGATTTGTTTTCTTATCATTTTACCCTCCGTCTTCGCCACATTATGCACCAGCCTTTGACATGGGGGACCACTAGCAGGTGAAACACGGAGGAAACCGAGGAAAAAGCCGGGATGGCCGGCGCCTTTGGGTTCAAAGGCTGCCAGAAAATCCGAGGTCCGCAGATTAGAAGCCTGCTGGAGGCGAAGGACTACATCCTCTTCGACTGCGACGGGGTCATATGGCACGGAGAGAAGGCGATCACGGGCGCAGCGAAGGTGGTGAGCTCGCTCATCCGACACGGTAAAAACGTAGTGTTCGTCACCAACAACAGCACCAGGCCCCGGGAGAATTATGTGCACAAGTTCTGCCGGCTGGGCTTCACCGACGTGATGCTGGAGCAGATCTTCAGCTCGTCGTACTGCTCGGCTCTCTACCTGAGAGACGTCGTCAAGGTCTGCGGCCAGGTGTTTGTCATCGGCTGCGACGGACTGCGCAGAGAGCTGCAGGAGGCGGGCATCCCCTGCGTGGAGGAGGCGGACGACCCGGACGCCACCATCTACAACTGCGCCCTGGCTCCGGACGTCAAGGCGGTGCTGGTGGGACATGATGATCAACTGACTTTTCTCAAACTGGCCAAAGCGTCGTGCTACCTGAGGGACCCGGACTGTGTGTTCCTGGCCACCGACAACGACCCCTGGCACCCTCTTTCAAGTGGAAGGATACTGCCAGGTATGGTGGTGATGATTCTGATTTACTGAAGCTTGGCTCAGTTTAATTCAGTTAATGGAGGTTTAGTCCTGCTTAATACTGATCATTTCAGCTCAGGGCCACTCCAGTGTTTATGGATATTTTTTTTTATTGGTGACAACCATGGACAGATCACTGTAGGGGGGCAGAGGGCCCTTAGCTAGAGCCTCAGTTTGAAGTGAATGTAGCAAATCTATGTTATAAATTAGTAAAAGCAATTTAAATGTCCTTTAAATCCTGTCCTATAATATTTGTATCCATCATATGTTTTCTTTATTTTGTTTAGTATATCTGTGGAGAGGAGTGTCAGTGTGAATCTGCTGTGAGATGAAGGTTTGGGAAGGTCTTTATGTCAAACAAACAAAATAGTTTCAACAAAACTTCAGAATTAAGGTCAACCTGCAAATTCTTGCTGCATTTCTGCTGCGTTACATACTTGTTTTGTCAAAAACTACAAGTAGTAGTATTGAATAGGCCCCATTGACTGCCATTGTTCTCACTCTCTGTGCGTTGTTTATGTACCCCATCACCCTTAAGGGGTCCACCATGTACAGTGCACACAGCAGATGACACATCACGCTGCATTAGAGTATATTAAGGCCAGCACTACTTTGCTGAAATGCCACCTGGTCTAATCTTTACTCAGGAATTAAAATGCATAATGTAAGTGAAGTATGAAGAGATATATTAAAGGTGATAGAACTATTTTGCAGGGTTTTAAGTGCGCACCATTTATTTGCATGACCCTGGTTTAAATGGTTCAAATCCAGCCTTGGGCCTCTGCTGCACGTCATCTATTCTCTCTCTAACCTCATTTACTGCCACCTCCCACCTGTCACTATCAAAAAAAGACAAAGGTGCTCCCATAAATATATATATTTTTAAACATAAGGTAATAGTCGTGTATATTGAAAGACAGAATACCAAATGATCGAATATCAACTGACACAAAGTGAGCCTGAGTCTTTCAGGGCCCCAGGAAGTGTGAGTTGCAGATTTTCCCTATTCAGTAACCCAGTTTGAGTTTCTAGAAGCTGCACGTTGATCTTCATGTTGAACTGGACTTAATTAAAACCAGTGGCTCTCTGAAAAATAGCAATACTGCATACAGAGATCTAAAAAGGTAGCTATCGGTGATAGTAGGCTAGCACATGGAAAACCACTGTGACGATACTAAAACTACTAATCAACAGTGCACAAAAAATATTTCTCTTATATTGTATGTGTGTGGGTTGCTGTGGCCTTCTGACACACGACTGCACCCAGACACACTCGAAGGAGAGGGTTTAGTTGGTGGTTGGGGTGAGATTCACTTCAGTCTAACCTTGCTCTTATCTTTACCCCCCCCGGCAGGTTCTGGGTCCCTCATTGCAGCCCTGGAGGTGGCCTCAGGTCGCAAGGCCACTGTGATCGGCAAGCCCAGCCGCTTCATGTTCGAGTGCATCTCCAGTCAGTTCAGGGGGGTGGACCCCGCCCAGTGCCTGATGATCGGGGACCGCCTAGAGACAGACATGCTGTTCGGGTCCAACTGCGGCTTCGACACGATGCTCACTCTCACTGGTGTGTCTCAGATCGAGGAGGCCCAGGAGTACAGAAATAGTGAGCTGACCACCAACCAGAGCTTGGTGCCCGACTACGTGGTGGACACCATCGCTGATTTCTTACCGGCCTTTGAGGGACTGGAGGAACAGGAGGAACCGGAGGAACAGGAGGAGAAGAGCAATTGACGAGTCCTTCCGCCTCCAGTACGGAGCACAGATTGCTTCCGCTACATTTCAAGTGCAATGTTTAGTCTGGCGTTTGCAAAAAAATAAACAAAAAAAATAAGGCTCTAATCCACAATTATCAAAACCTACAAATGCTCCTCAATAAACAAGGCGCTGTTCATGTTGTGACCATGACAGAATATTCTCCCCCAGATTAATCTGAGTAATCCAGTGCATACCTCAGTGTTTTTTCTAGTGTTGTGCCCATTTGTGACTTGACAGTTCCTCGTTGCTCTAAGTGTTTATATTAATATCTGAATATACTGCACTTTCTTGTTCATAGAGGTCGTGTTTGATATTGGGTTTTAAACATCAAGAGGTATTTTTGTAAAGCCATGAATTGTTCTGTAACGGCATTCATGTGTTTAAGAGTTGGTTGTTCCATTGTTTTTTTTATTAGGATGAAGTTGTGTTGTGACCTCTCCTCGATTCATTCACGGCAAGAGGAGAAATTAAAATCTGTGTGAACTTTTCTCAGCTCTGGTAGAGACTAAGATGACAATCTGCCAGTCAGACAGGTGAAGTGTCTGTTCACTTTTGGCCTTTCTGTCATGTCTGTACAACTTGTGCCAATCTTCATCCGAGTAATAAACCGCTTGCTGAATCTCATAGTTAGAAAAACCCGGTGACACATTAATGGTGGCCGCTGCACTGTTGTGAAATTTCAATGTTGTTAATGTTTACCATATAGAGCATGCCAGCAACGGTAATGACAATAAATACCTAAAATGAATCCCTAAATATGATGGGTTTTTCTTTCATCTGTTGAGGACAATGAAGTCCTTAGCTTCTGCTTGTTTTGTCTCTGTGTATCTACATCGATCATGATAAGAACACCACAACCAAAATACAATATTCTTTTAATCATTTAAATCCAGAAGTTCACATGAACTCAACACCATTTCACTATTGCGACTTGATATCCAGCATGTCTTCAGTCTTAGCTCCAAAAACAGATCGGTTTATGCAGTGAAAGACATGAAAAGCAAAGGAACCCTACAGTTATGTACCAGAGCCTCATGCTTTGTTTGGGTATGGTGGTATTACAGGTGTAGCTCAAACGAATTATGACAAAATAAAAATAATTGAGTTGAGCTGGTATAATGTTAAAACCAATGTTTGAGAAAAACAAGAACTCTGTCAAGAATAGTTGCAGTGCCTACACAGTAATTAAAGAAAACCTAGAAGCTATTGTTATAGCTCCGCTGTGTGTGATACAGTGACGATGTCCCTTAGTATGAACTTAAAATACAATTAAGATTGAACATCTAAAAATCAAACATATGTACATTTTAACAGGATTTATGTAATAGTTTATTCTACTTCATGTCTCATGTGGCAATAGGTTCTCTTGTGCTGAGGAACAGAAGTAAAGACATACTGATCTCCAACATATAAGGACTTTGGTTGCAGTGATTGAGTCGCTTCGTGTCACTCCGGTCCACCACGCTGCGGCAAAGAAAGGAAATAGAAGACAACGTGTTAAAAAGGAATAATGGCTGCTTATACATGACACTGTACATGCATTCTCTAAATAGGCCAGCTTTGTTAAGGTTTACAGTGTCCGTTTCTGCAAAGATTTTATAATAAATCCATTATAAAAAAATCAGTGCAAACCACAACTCTGCCTCCCAATCTATTGTAACGTGGTAGTTTTAGTACACTGAAACATCACACTAGTTATACATACAGTACCACAGCATACCAAGGTTAAAATCTATAGGATTTTTAAGTCCAAAGGTTAATATGCAGGTTTATCTTAAACCAGATACAAAGGTTATGTTCTAACTGATACCAAATTAACTTGACATTTTCAAGACCACTCAATTGTCAGTGAAATGTTCTATGTACTGCATAAGACACAGGCGGTCCCCTCACCTGGATGTAGTCCATTTCATCTACTGTCAGCGGTCTCCTGCGGTACCTTGCAGTTAGTAGCTGAATAGAGGCCAGAGTGTCTGGCGTGCCAGGAACTGGGGTTAAAGGTACATGAGGTCTTGATAATGGAGGCGGCGCTGCGGGTGAAGGGGAACCTGGAGCATCTTGTGTTGGAAGACTTACTGCTAACGTTTTCAACGCCTCTTGGGCTAGAAGAAGAGAAAAAAAGAGTTTATAAAAGGTAACACAGGAAGCATTAAGGAGAAATCAGAAATAACTAAAATAATTAAAAAAGGTTGAATCTGTTTTCATTAAGACTGTTGAGTATTCATCTATCAGAGCGTTGTTAAAAAAAAGTTCATATGTAGCCAAAATTGTAGGGTCAAATTCTAGTTGTCAAAGTAATAATCTACTGATGGATTCCCTTTAGTGATGTTCACATCTGGCCAGTTAGACACAGAAAGACATAATACAACATGAAACAATCAAATAGGCCAGGAAGGAAGGAGCCATTTTTTTCAGGGAAAGCTCCTTCATTAAGATCATTATGTCAACTACGTTATTCCCTTTCCTCATACACACCATTGGGCCTTGCGAGGTCTTGTCTTTTTGGGAACTTGATCAGAGGCGTATGAGGCCGAATAGCCTGCAAACACACACACACACACACACACACACACACACACACACACACACACACACACACACACACACACACACACACACACACACAAAATCAAACAAGTGTAGGAAGTAGGAATTAGGATTTGTGAGTTAAATGCACAGGAAGTGCAAATGGCTGCTAGGTGTGTTGATTACATAGTAACTGGTACATTGTTTCTTGAAAAGCACATAGCTGTGGATCTTTACGAATTCAAACCGAGCACCAGAATATTTCAGAGTATTTCAGTAGCAGATATGTCAAAATATTGGCAGTTAAAACTTAAAACTGGGAAGCTACCACTAGAAATATATGAAACTGTTGACCAGAGCAGAGTTATTACAGTTTTGTATTCATTTTAAATATAATATGGGTGGTGTTTGTCAGGGACAAGATTTAAGAAGTTATTAAAGGCAGTTAATTCAAGTCATGCAGACATCCCTGTCTCAATAAACATGAACCAACGCTTCTTCATGCTTGATATGATACATTTAACATGTACAGTTATTAATTTGGATTAATTCATAACTTTATTGTATATATTGTATATTCTTTTCATTAGATATTTTATTTTTTAGTATATCTGCACTATATTTATCCTACCGGGATCAATAAAAGAACGTCTTATTTCATCTTATTCAGACTTTTTCAATATATTTTTAGTGTTATTTTAGTTTCTTACAGTACACAATGTTGTTACAGTTAATTTTAGTTTGTTCTGAAGTCTTTTAAAGTTTTTACTTTCATTTCAGTTAACTAAAAGACAGTTTTAGTCAACAGTTTTAGTTGACTATGAAAACTCTGAGGTAGAGAGACTACAATTTTGATAATCAATGAATTGTTGATGTCATAAGTCGAGCAAAACATACAAAACACCCTAATCCTATCTTCCTGTTTGATCGTTGCTTAATACAGAATAGATTGTAAATTGAACAGCTTTGGCACCTTAATCTGGAAAACATTGGGAAGCATTCTAGACAGCGTAGACTAGATCAATTAATCAATTAAACGAAAAACTTTTTATATTAAAAATTTACTTTATAAATTGATTATGAAACTGATCATTAGTTGCAGCCCTAAAACTTCACACAGATTGTTTACATGTTTGCTGGTGTACTACTGTACAAATAAAAGGGCTGTCAGGTACAGTCCCTTTGTCATTGAACGAGATAACAGATCTTAGTTCAGCTTTGTTGTCCTTGTTTTTACCAACAATGTATGTCTACCTCTGTCTCTATGTAAATTATTCTAGGATGTAAGTGTAAGTACACTGACAGCAACTTAAAACCAGAGTCAAACCCCTTGTGTGTGTAAAAAAAAACCCACACCTGTCAACAATGTGTTTCTGTCTTTCAGCTATTTTAGGTCAATTTCAGCTCTAAAAGTTATTTAAACTGCTTCCTCAATCTGACTCCAGCAACCAGCCGGACTGAGCTATAACAGCCCCGCCAACACAGTGAAGATGTCAATTAAAGCTGATATTGATTTAGTCGTTCAAACACTGATTCTTGCTGCTGTCTCGACCAGATGAAACACTTGAGTCGACTGTGTGTTTTGTGGTTTAACAAGGACATCAACAAGGGTACGGCGACATGTCACCACAGGAGAAAAAAGAAAAAGGCCTAAACGTGGTAAATAATTAACCAACTGTTCACAACAACAGAACAAGCGACATTTTTACACCCCGACATTCATCTGAGTTCAACACACAACATTTCTGTACAAGTTAATTCAATTTTTTAAGGAGCAGCATTACCTGGATAACTCGGCCGGCAGGAGCAGCCATTTTGGAGCTGACTTTGCTCCCCATGACGACCTCGGCTTTACTTCCGGTATTTAAAATAAAAAAAGCTCCTTGTATCTGCGGAAACACACCACAAGCTGGCGCTGTTGTTATTCTAAACAGGGAAGTCTATACCATAAGACACAGTGGTCCAGAGGATGCAGTTAATGGTGCAGAGGGTTGGGGGGGGTGACATGCCTCCTCTTACTGCGCACAGATGAATGGCATCATTAGGAAACTGTTGTTTTAAACCAAACAGCAGTAATATTAATCTTTATAAGTGTTAGGGTAATAAAGGCTAAAAAGTTGGACGTTAATAATATTGTATTAGCTTTAGGCTACCTTAAGTTACCTCTGAGCAATGCCTTTACCTCGGTGGTGATTATGGCAGGCAGCCGGCAGATGTGTTGTCCCAATAAATGTCCTCCTAGGTCAAATCCTCAGGCCATTCTGCTGCCTTATCACTCCGGGTTGTAACCTTATGTTAGCCTCCTGTCGATAAAGGACATACAAAAATAGACCAATAAAACACCTTAATCCACTACCAAGCTTGACGACTCGAGGTCCAGAAAGCCTCCAAAGGCTGTTATTCCTCATAAAGCAATTAAAAGAAAAGACAGTTGTTTGTAATGATATCTAAAAAATGTCAATACAAGTCTAATGTGCTACGCAAAGACAAATACCATACCCTATCTTTAATTTCACTCCACCTTGAAAAAAAAAAAAAAAAGATAACCTGGTCAGGTGGTCAACGCTTGTCCAATCAAAGACGAGGGAAGTATCAGAGAGTTTCTATGTGAGGAGATGTGTCCCCAGAAGAAAATTCAAAGCGCACTTTGAATATTATCAAGCCAAACCACAAATCTCTCATGCTGCATTGCACAAATAGATTTTACATGTTTAAACATAATAGAAGAGAGAAAACATCCCACTATATAACAGGGAACTTTAAATGTATAAATAATATAATTAATATCCTCCTTCTATAATGTAATAAACAAAACGCAGAATGGTCAAAATAAAAGCAGCAGAGGCCAAATATCATGTTGTTTGGTCCCTAATATGGATCAAATATCTGTAATTTCCTTCATGTAACTAAAACATCTTTCATTAGGCCATCACTGACTGGTAAATGTCTTCTAAACCCTGTGTCCGTAGTTTGTAATGCAGACCTGCTGTTAAAAAGTCATTTATTATTTTGTTATTTATTTAGTAATACAGTAATCTGTATTATTCTGAATTAGGAAAAAATCCTTAATATAAAACATAAAACCGTTGAACATAAAATACAGTAAAGCAAGTCTTGCAGATTGGTTTGTAGAGTCACGATCACTTAGAGGATTAAAAACTAAAGGCTACTGCTCGCTGGTGGAACATCTTTACTACAAGGCTCTTTGTAGCAAATGTCAAACATAGTGCCAAGATATCAGAACATCGCCATCTACTGGATCACTCATTCATTGCACGGTTCTCTAAAACCTCTTAATAGTTACTGTCTCTCTTTATTTGTGTAAATACACATTCATAGTAAATAATAAAGCCCATCTCCAACCCTTGGACCACAGTGTGGGAGAGGGGGATTTCCAGACCTCTATGGCATGTTCTGACATTTTGTTGTTTAGATTGCAGAGAACCACGGGTGTTAATATGTGTTAAATGTTGCTGTAATGTTGAGTAATTATAATTAATAATTAATCAGACATTTCAGTCTCTGTAAAATCATAATCACAGCTGCCATGGAATTCACTAATATTGGCCTAATCATTCAGAATCTATATATCATATTTGTCCATGCATAATAGTTGTCTCTTTACACATTAATGTGTTTTATGTGTGCACGATGCCATGATCAACACATATCTTCAGATGATGGAAGTGATAAAGCAGAGATAGAAAAATATCCCCCCACCAACCCACCCACCCCCAAAAACAAACTCCAACGGTCAAGTGGCCAATTCACATTTTATTAGGTCTTATTTTATTAAACAAACTGGTCCATGGAAAGCAAAAAGGTCCCTGATCTTAACATGGGCCGAGTCCTAACTTGAGACTCCACTGTGGCTTCACGTAAACTACAGTTTTACAATCAACATATGCACAGAACAGTGCCAGTCTCAAGTGAAGATTCGACCGCTGACATGTTTGTTAGGTGCAGCACTGTGTATACAGATAGTGCACACCACTGTGCAGCGCCATAGCTGCACGGCACGGCTGTTTGACTCAGCTCTGTTGCCAGTGCTGAGGGAGATGGACTGGACTCAGTGGCTCTTTGACCTGTCGAACAGCTGCTTGAGTTGGTCCTGAGAGGTGGCCTCTTTCTGCTGCATGAGCTCAGAGTGGCCCTTGGTAACACCCCAGCCATCGGGGGAAGACATGGAGGGACACAGGGGACGACCAGAGGCTGGCTTCAAGTTCTCCCAGTAGTCACGGCGGGCTCTAAAAGAGTCAAAAATAGAGGAACACACATAGAAGTTAGTACTCACTGGTGCGAAGAACCAATATTTTACATTTCACTTAGTTTAGGTGGATATTTATGGTGTTAAGTGATTAGATTAAAAGTTGCTTCTGACCTGGCTCTGACCCAGGGCTTGGTGTGCATCTCCAGACCAGCACCCCAGTTGCCGTGTTTCTCTGATGCCGCTGGGAGGTAGCCTCTCTCAGGGGCCAGCTCCTCTGCCACAGCCCTGATGTGATAAGGCTCAAAGCCACAGCAGCCGCCAATGTAGTGAATGCCACAATTGTAGGCCTCTCTGGCGTACTGGTGCATGTCCCAGCGACTCAGGATCCTGGGCTCCAGACCTGACATAAGATTCAGTTTTATGTACATTTGATTGCTTCTGGTGAAATAGTATAATACTTATATTTAAAGGTGAAATTTTATACATGATTACATTTACTGAATGGTAAAAATGTAAACGCAAGACAGTATATCATTACCGAAGGGGAATTCTGGCAGATCGATGAATCCCTGACAGCTGCAGTCTGGGGTGTGGTATGCCAGGGGCTGCACCATGTAGTGAGCCTTCAGCCCAGCCTTCTCCACTCCCTCCTTCATCATCTTGACAGCTTTCACACAGGTCATTGGGTCAAAGTGACAGTTGACTCCAATGATCTGGGCACCTACAGAAAAAAAAAACGTGCTGGTATGAGCTGACTGTTACAGATAAGCAAAGAAAGAACACTTGTGGAGGAGACAACACCAACTGTGGTTTGCAGCTGTGGTTTTAAGGTTTGGGTTTGAATTCATGAGACATTTCAAATTTGGCTGATTTCTTTTTTATGGTCAACATTTTGGCACTGGTTACTAAATACAGGACACAGTTTTGGCATGTAAGCTTCTCCCAGTTATTAATTAATAATTCCAGTAGCAGTATGTCTACCAGTTAGAAATCTCGCTCTTGTCATCTTAAAACACTACAGAGAGGTCATGTGAGGACAAAAAATTCAAATTATGATTTAGAAAAATGTGGGTTTTCCCTTTTCGCTTGGCCAATTTGCTCATTGGTATATTTGAGACCACGGTACCCACCAGCTTTCACTAGCCTGACAGCGACATCTCCAGGTGAGACACCGTGCATGTCTCCCTCTGGTCCGATACACATACAAGCAGCCACAGGCTTCCCCGTCTCCTTCAGCACCTCCACAGCCCAGACTGCCTCCTCAACGTGCTCAAAGTACTGTAGGACAAAAACATTCAATCAACCACCAGAAAATGATCAAAATTAGGAATAAATTCAGTTGTGTTAAACTTATATGTGTGTGTGTATTTTAAATATCTACCTCAGCAATCAGGAAATCCACATTCTTCTTGATGAAGACATCCAGCTGTTTTTTGAAGATGGCCTTCACCTCTGTCTCACTCTTGCAGCTCAGGTAGGAAGGAGTCTGACACACTCCCCCAGCAACCAGGGCATCGCCCTCACTGGCTACCTCCTGGGCCAAATTGCAGGCGGCCTCGTTGATCTGAGCGCCCTGCAAAACAAAGCCAAAACTAAGGTGAGAACTGAATACAGAACAGGATAGAGATGAGATAATATCACTAGTATTTATATAAAGAGTGGAACGTTTAACCAGTTTAAAGCTAGTGCTAATGAGCATTCTTTGTACTATTTACTTTCTGATTAACATTTTGGCTGTTTTCAATGTGCAGATGAGCAGCAAAGACATTCTGCTTTTTCCTATGAAAGTGGGGTGTGATTTGTGATTTAACTTACAGTGAAGCTGAGCTTGTTGCCCCTGTTTTCCAGTTTGTCATCACTGGCGTAGAAGGTGAAGGTCTGCATAACGTTGGCCCCAGCCCTCAGGAACTCCCTGTGCAGCTGTCGCACTGAAAAACAAATAGATCACACAGTAAGAAAAACATACAAGCCAATCCATCTAAACTGTGACACATAAAGGTAATTCACAGAGATAATAATAAAGAAATAAAGAAATAAAGAATAATAAAGAAGCCAATTTGAGTCACCTGCTTCAGGGTACTCTGCGGCGGCTTCAGGGGTCCAGGGACCAGCCTTCACGTAGCCTCTCTTCTCGAGGGCAAACACGAAGCCTCCATCGCCAATCACGATCTCCCCAGCGTCAAGACGCTCCAAGATTCCCTGTAATAATGGATCGGTGAATGCTTAGATTGAATATGCCTAGATTGCTCAGGCTGGAGATGAGCCAGTCAGGCCAAAGGATCTGCACATCTTCATTCAAAGAACACCAGCATACTACTTTCTAATATAGGTTCCGTACAGCATTATGGCCCACCTCTGGCCATGTTAACCATCCCTTAGCTGGAAATGTGGGTTTTTTTATTCTTGGCCTGATGGCAAGTCTGTATTGCAAGCATTATATTTTAAGAAGAGGCCACTATAAGATATAGAAATCTATATCTATACATTATGCCTCATACACAGTAGTTCCACTGCCAAATCCCCCTTCTCTCAGTGACCCTGAATCTGCAAGAAGAAGTAGCACATATCTGAGAACAGCTGCACCACTTATAAAGACTGATAGACCTGCTTGTTAATATTCCAACATGTGTGGCTGTCAAAGTACAATTTTAAAATTTGTGTGCCCATTTAGGCTCTGAGTCTGCAAAATGCATCTGCAGCCAAATTTACTCAAAGTTTTAACTCGACTAAATAGCACTGTCACTATGATGACATTGCATTCACAGCAGTGGCACTGGAGATTATTTATTCATTAATTCACAATATATTTGAATCTAAAAAAAGCTCCACCTGGCATGCACTCAAGTCATAAACCCTCACCAGATCCTCCTAGGGTTATACCACACTGAGAGTCAGATTCAAGAGGCAAGTCTGTTCCTCCAGTTAATAAAAAGTCCTAATCCTAGTCCCAGTAATTCCTCTGTTATTTAGCGGAGAGTGAAATCTTTTTCTTCTAAAAGTAAATCTTGAGGTGAAAGGTTGAAAAAAGGCCATTTAAGTTTATCTTTTTACTTCCTACATTAAATATCAAAATGTATGCATATTCTTAAATTTTGAGAATAATTCATAAATATTCACAATTCATTGGCCTCCAGTGCATTGGGATAGAGGAAGAAACCTCAAACACAAATATCTCTAAACCTTGGCAAATAAAGCCAAACCTATCTGCATGTACAGATGCTACTTTTTTTTAGTAATTTGGGTAATTTGCTGATTTAGTTTGGAGCTGTCTTGGAGGGTCTTTACAATAAGACATCATACATATTATAATTATTGACATTCCACAAAACTACCAGTTGTTCCTTCCCTGCATGCATAATCTACAGGACAGTCCTTTCCACACATACCTTCTTTCCTGGTGCCATAATCCTGCAGCTGTGTGGACCCCCTGACTGCTCAGACTTTGAGAGGTTGAAGCAACATTAGAGTGGAGCAGAAAGCCACTATAAATCTCACTGAATCAGGGGAGGGGTCTGAGTAAGAGCTGCTCTGATTGGCAAGAGGCAAGTTACGCAACTGCAATGTTTACTCCTTCCCCTCCCCTCTTTTACTGAATGGGAGTATTGTGAGTTTGTGCTACTAGTTTTGTCCGGATTAATTACGGTTGTTTGTCTGTCTTCCTGTTAGTTTGTGGGTTTCAGTCTTTTTTGGACCCTGAATAGACAAATCCATGAGTCCAACAATAGTTGGCAGCCGGTTTTAACAAACGAGTAAATATTAAGTAAATCAGTGTATTTGTGAGATCTCTTATAATTACTGACAATGTTAGAATGGTTTGTGTTTGTTGCAGCAGTCACTCATTCCACACTGACAATACATAGTCGTAAAAAATTAAGTAACAAACTCAGGTTTATTGATTTGGGGTTTACAAAGTAATACTCCACAACTGGAGCATCGCTGTTACAAGTGCTTTTTATCTCCAAACGGAACTGGGAAAGATTCCACTCTTTTCCCCCTCGTCCCTCTCTTGTTGACCGACTGAAGGGACGGGTGCTTCGTTTTTCTCGCTCTGCCTTGCTCAAGCAGAGGACTTGGCCTTCTTCTGCATCTCCATTACGTGCTTCATTTCCTGGATGCTGGTGGCCTCTTTGTGTTGCAGCAAGTCGGCGTGGCCCTTGGTCACACCCCAGCCCTCTGGTGTGGACAGGGACGGGCACTTGGGACGACCAGATGCAGGCAAGAGATGCTCCCAGTAGTCACGACGGGCCCTGGAGGAGATGAAGGCACAGGTTACAAATAGTAAAAAAAACGATGCATGAAATAATATTCCTAAAATTGTGTGTATTTCAGTGTATTGAATAGTTTGGATGGTTTACCTGGCTCTGACCCAGGGTTTGGTGTGCATCTCAAGACCAGCACCCCACATGCCATGTTTCTCTGAGCCAGGGGGCGTTATCCCTCTCTCAGGGGCCAGCTCCTCTGCCACAGCCCTGATGTGGTAAGGCTCAAAACCACAGCAGCCGCCAATGAATCGGATGCCAGCCTTGTAAGCCTCTCTAGCGTACTGGTGCATGTCCCAGCGGGTCAGGATCCTGGGCTCCAGGCCTGAGAGAAAAAGACAATTGTGAACAGCTGCCAGCTGCACATGTTATTTTTTTATTTTCAATGTCCAAGCAAAATATATTACCGAAGGGGAATTCTGGCAAGTCAATGAATCCCTGACAGTTGCAGTCGGGGGTGTGGAATGCCAGGGGCTGCACCATGTAGTGAGCCTTCAGTCCGGCCTTCTCCACTCCCTCCTTCATCAACTTAACAGCCTTCACACAGGTCATGGGGTCAAAGTGGCAGTTGACTCCAATGATCTGGGCACCTGGAGTACAGCGGGAACTAGTTATTGTCATATCAGTTAACACAGATGACTTTCAAGTAAAGAAACAAAAGGATAATGCCCGAGATCACGGAGGGTAGATTAAATACGTACCGGCCTTCACTAGCCTCACAGCACACTCTCCAGGTGAGACGCCATGCATGTCTCCCTCTGGTCCGATGCACAGAGAAGCAGCCACGGGCTTTCCGCTGGTCTTTAGCACCTGCACGGCCCATTCCGCCTCCTCAACGTGCTCAAAGTACTGCAATGACAGAAACAACAGTCACCATTTAATGCTCCACTAATCATATGTGACACTGAAGTAGTTTTAACATGACTTGTGGAAGAAAATGAAAATAAGAGATGAATCTACCTCAGCAATCATGAAATCCACGCCCTTCTTCACAAACACTTCCATCTGTTTCTTGAAGACGGCCTTCACTTCTGTCTCGCTCTTGCAGCTCAGGTAGGAAGGAGTCTGACACACTCCACCAGCTACCAGAGCATCTCCTTCACTGGCTACTTCTCTGGCCAGGTCGCAGCCTGCCTCGTTGATTTGTGCCCCCTGAAAGAATGAGGAAGGTAACATGAGGTTGTTGATGATGATGCTCTGTGCAATACACATTATGTTTATTGTCCCCAACCAGTAAGAACATGGAATAGTATACTATAGTTGGGTACTTACAGAGAGTCTCAATGATTGACCCCTGTTCTCCAGTTTGTCATCACTGGCGTAGAATGTGAATGTCTGCATGACATTAGCTCCTGCCCTCAGGAACTCCCTGTGCAGCTGCCGCACTGATGGAAACATACAGATTTGTCATATTACAAGTAAAACTTTAGGCTTTTAGGCTTGTCCCTTTGGGATTCATGTGGTTTTGGATACAATATGGGTGTGTGCGCTGTCTGTCTTACCAGCCTCAGGGTGAGTGACAGTAGCCTCAGGAGTCCATGGCCCGGCCTTCACATAGCCCCTCTTCTCCAGGGCAAACACAAAGCCTCCATCGCCAATCACCACCTCCCCAGCATTCAGACGCTCAAGGATACCCTGTGGGAGCAGAGGCATCCATGCACACATGTCACCATCTACACTAAATGGCTCATAAGCTTTTTGATGTTTTACTTAATAATAATACTATTTAATAATATACTTAATATCTCTAGAAATGCAACAGGAAAGAAGGACAACAATGAACAATATGTATGTGACTTAAAGATCAGCACAGATGTCATACGTGTGCAGTATATGTCACAATTTGCAGTAGATGAAGAGACAAATGTGTATGTGTGCATTCAAAATCTGATGATTCTGTATGTGTCTATGTGAGGGAAGCTGCAGTTCAGGTACAAAGGTGCAAAGATAAAAGCTGTTTTTAGTCTGATATTCTC
Organism: Dicentrarchus labrax; assembly: GCF_905237075.1. Classification (NCBI taxonomy): domain Eukaryota; kingdom Metazoa; phylum Chordata; class Actinopteri; family Moronidae; genus Dicentrarchus; species Dicentrarchus labrax. The sequence goes on from NW_026136714.1 coordinate 14,039,771, forward strand.
CAGTGGTGACCGCTTTAGTCTGGCTGTTTCGCATACCACATGCACACACGCACAAACATAAAACTTCCACTGACAACAAACCTCATAACACCACACCCCATCGACTGACAGGACAACTATGATGTCAAAGCCTTACATGCTGTAACATACAAGCATGATTGTCCACAGAGAGGTTTTTTTACCTTCTTGCCAGGTGCCATCTCTTTTTCCCCAGTTTCAGTTGCAGCACTAAGCACTCAGTAACAGCGAACCCCTCTTTCGGTCGGAAGAGTGCCGACTGTTGCTCCTCACCCGTTTTATACTGCTGGGTGAATAAGGGAGGATTTAATGTTGGTGCCAAATTCATAATTGCCACATGCTTGTTTGGAAATTGTGCAACATAGTCTGGCTCCCAGATCAATGAGGATGACATGGGCTGTAAAAGTCAGTGCAGGTAAGGCAGGGACATACAAAGAGTTGTTTAATGATTATATTAATATTTTAAACATTAACCTACTCCCAAACTATTGGTGGTTTACTGTAAACTACTGTTTGGCAGATAGTGGGCATTCATAGTACGTAACACACAATTCTACTTTGAGTGTACAAAGTAGCTTAATTGGTCAAATGTTTATGACTTAACCATCCTGTTTACATCAAACCAAATCCTTCAAGAGTTCATCTTTTTTCTGAGACCCTGCAATGACCCTGAAATGATGCAATTAGGGACTTTACAAAGTTGCAGCATGCTCACAGCTGGAACCTTCTGCACAGGCCTGGTGAGATAAGCCTGAATAGTGCACCTCTGTCCAATTGCTAACATTCCCCATTAGTCTTGGGACACAAGACTATTTAAGACTGGCAATGTGCAGTGGTTGATTGAAGCTTCTCTTTGTTTTTTTTTATGGCTGTTTTCAGTTCTGAAGATCTCACAACAGAACAGTTTGTGTCTTGTAATCTTGTATTTGAATTGTGAGCCGTGCAAAGCAGCTCTGGCATACTGTACATAACATACTTTAATACATAGAGAGCTGCAACTTTTAGTTGATTAAACTATTAGTTGATTGAATGAGCAACTATTTTGATATTTAGTTAATTGTTAAAGAGATCTTTCAAGCAAAAATGCCCCAAAATTAGTTTGAAATAGCTTCTCCATTGTGAAAAACTGCTTTTTTTTTTTTTTTTACATGTCCCAGTAAAGGTTTTTGGGCTTTGATGGACAGGTAAAACAAGACATTTGATTTCCCAATGTTTCTCAGAGGGCAAATAAGCGATTAAGTGAGAAAAAATAAACACATAATTCTATAATGAAAATAATTGTTGAAGTCACAGAACCCAGTTTTGCTCTATATTTGAAAAACACTTCTGCATGTAGATCATTGCATTTATTCGGGTTAAACAGTAACACCTTCATCCCTGGACACAGTCTTCATTACTGTGCTTATTTTTTCCATGCACTACACACAGACACACATTAAAACATGTACAAATACACACACACACACACACACACACACACACACACACACACACACACACACACACACACACACACACACAGATACGGGGATATTGACCTTCAGTTGAGTGGAGGTGTGTAGTTCTGCCAGCTCTGGGTCTATCCAGTTTCAGGGGGAATGTTACAGATAGGCCTCCCTCAGGTGTTTATCAACAGAGTCAAAGTTCAGAAAAACGCCTCTAATCTATAGTTCACCATAGGATTTCATCAGCTTATATTAGAGTTGCACAGATCACATTACCCTCTGCTGATCTAAAATGACTGTGTTTACTGCATTACCTAAAAGCGTTGCATGTTCCAAAAATGGCACTAGTTTGCACCAGTAGGTTATTCATTACCAAGAATTGTCCAAACACCAGAATACTTTATTTTAATTTCTAGTGGAGATAGCAAAGTTTCCAAAAATTTCAAATAGTTCGGGTTCAGTTTTGCCATTTTTTAATATTACCATTTACAGTGCAGCCGTAATATGGCATCTTGGGTCTGTATATTTCACTCAGTGTTAACATCATATAGCTTCAATGAAGAGTTGGAACAAGATGATTTCCCCACAGAGGGAAATTAAAGGGGAGATCTGGATTTTACATTAAGAGGTTAAAAGAATAGTTCAAGATTTTTATTTGCTTTCTTGCTCAGTGCTCAGAGTTAGATGAGAAGATATCACTCTTCTATCTGTCTGTTAAATATGAAGCAGGAGCCAGGAAACAGGTAACGTGGGACAATTCTGCTCACCAGAACCTCGTCTCACTACACGACACTAACTTGGTTGTGCAATCTGAGCAAAAAATTACTGAGTAGAAAAACAATAAATTGACAGTTTTTTGTCAATACCTCATGGTGACAACTCCAAGAAGTCACTGCGCCCAGCCAAAAAACATTGCAGTACATAATCCCCTGTGAAACCACAAACTGTTAACACATTTTTGTACAGATTAAACAAATGAGATATAACATTTTAATGAATTAGCTTTATACAGAGCCAGGCTAGCTGTTTCCTCTTGTTTCCAGGCCTCATGCTAAGCTAAGCTAACTATCTCGTGACTGTAGCTTCATGAATGGAAGCGGTATCGATCTTCTCATTCAACTCTGCAAGAAATTGAAGAAGCGTACCTCCTTAAAAGTCTAACCATGCCTTTAAACCAAGTGTGTCCATTTATGTTGCACATCTGGATAAATAAAAGCTCTCAGACACACAGGATAAATATGAAGGTAAGAAAGCAGGTAACCGGTTATAAACAGAACAGTCCAAAAAAAAGTTACTATAAGTGTTGTAGGGGGTGTCGATGGCTGTATGCTTACAACCCAGTCATTCATTAAACAGAAAAACATAACTCCTCGCAGATAACTTAAATGCAATGTTCTTTTACCCTGGCTGTATTTAGAGAGGAGTGGTCTGTTTACTATGCTACTATAACTACTATTACTATAAGGTGTAACAGTTTCACTTGCGAGGCACCAAAAGGAACCTTATAAACTTCTTCCCCTCAGGCACAAGTGTTTAAACGTACATGTGTGGTGCACATGCGTCTGTTGGTGAGCGTTTGTCAACATGTTTGCGAGTGTGTGCATGAGTATTTATGTGTAAGAGCAGAAATAGCTCTAATGTGTCAAGTGTCACTGAAGTGCTGAGTCAGGCAGCAGATCTCCACGGTTGAAGAGACCTCAAATTCCAAGTCCACACTGAACCACAACCCTGTTTTGTGCTCCAAATGCACCAAACTGAACACTGCTCACCATGTCTACAGCCCACATTACATCATGTTGAAGGGACCAAAGAAGGTTGGAATGATTGATGAGATCTTTTTCTGCCTCTTTTGGATACAAGATATAAAGCACCTTCTCTGTTTCTTGTTATCTAGAGCTTTTACATATGGGGGCCTTGTGAGGTTAGATCCAGTTCTATGAAATCTATTTACATGGTGTATTTCTACCATATCCCATTTCTTCAGAGTTATTCCAGCTATTCCAGTTGGAGTATCAGGCGTTGACCAGCAGCTGTACTGTGTGACATTTTCTCTTTGCAGCCACAACTAGTTCTTGCAGGCTGACGCTGGAAATGAGGCTGTCTGTGCAGTTGCATAGGGACCAAAGGCTGAAAGAGGGTGAAAGGACAACAAGCGGGGACTGATGGCTCATTGGGGGTGGGTAGGGGTGGGTAGGGGTGGTGGTGGTGGTGGTGGTGGTGGTGGGGCTGGAGCTGGAATGGTTCAATGGGTGAGGATAGGGAGCGAGGCAGGCTGGGAAAAAGGCCAGGTTTAAGGCATGAGAGTGGAGGAATACGGTGCACAAATTTGCAAGTTTGAAGTTTCTTTCTGTGTAGAAACACATGAAATGACCTGGGCTGACACTGATACGTTGTGGTTAACTATTTACTTCTAACAAACTGATAACGTGTCAGACTTGTCACATGCTCTTTCGGCCAGATGGCAACAGAAATAGAAGGGAGAAAAGCTGGTGTAAACCCCCCAAATTATTGGTTATGTAAATGTGTTTTTGCATTGTAAACTGCAGTGCAAGTTATGGTAGTGCTGTTGATATATGTTGATTACTGAGGATCTCACTCAGTTTATTCAGTCTCCAACTATATGTCATTGCACATTCATGTTTCTGGACAGATTTTACAGCGCTTGTGCTGAATGCAACAGAGCATTAGCCAGAATATGATTCATCAATCAGAGCCTGTGGAGCCAACACTAACCCATCTCTAGATGTCTTTTCTCCCCACAATCTTCACACATGTTCGGTTCTCTGTGTTGCTTCAGTCTCTCCTCTCCTGTTTTAAAGGGGACTCTCTGTGCCACTGCGGCCCCCTGTTTACCTCCACCCCTTCCTCTGGTCCAATCACGGCTCAAGCTGAAGAAGACATTCTGCTGAAACCGTCTATTCTTTGTGGATTTGTAGGCCACAGAAAGATAAATAGGGAGAGAGACTTTGAGTGAGTGAGTGAGTGAGTAAGAGAAAGAGAGAGAGCACTCGATGACCTACTGTAATAAACTCACTGTAGTCTTTGGAGGCTTGCTCCTTATCTCCCTTATCTTACACAAAGACACTGCTTCGAAGAAATTTAATTATAATTATTTAATACTCAAAAAGAAGGTAGTAAAAATCATGCAATGTAATACTACATTAAAACACAAGAGGGCACAATAGTACACTTTCTATATTAAATCCATTCTCTCTTATGCACAGACAAGAAACATGAAACATGAATTAATGAGTAGAGAAACATAACAATGAAGATGCTTCCATACATGGAATAAGAGCTCACTGAATTATTTGATAAGTATTAGAAAGTTGTGAATGAAGTGTTAAGGTCCTTTGAAATCAACAGATCTCAATCCAGTTGTAATTCCTCTGGGACATTTTGGACTGAGGCGTGGTCCACCTCCATCATAAAAACACCAAATGAGGGATTATTTTTAGGAGGAACGTGTTCATCCCTTTGTGCACCGAAGCTATTCTGCAGACACTTTATGCTGTTTTTTTTCTCCTTTAATTTTTTAGGAATCCATACAGAAAACTAATGCTGGCCTCCGAAACATGTCAGCAGTATCAAATGGCAAAAGAAAATATATTCAATGTGCACAAATGCAGGCTCAAAAAGACAAAATGAACACAAAAAGGCCTGAAGAGGCAACTACTCAGAATTGCAGTTTGATTTTATGTCTTCCCTTTGCCTCTTAGGTGTCTACATTTGTGTATTCTGTTTTCACTTTTCTACATTTAGCAGCTCATCTGGTTTTTATTGTTTATTATATGTCCTTTAATTTGTCTCCCATTTGTTTTACTCGATTTATAATGACAATCAGCTGTTAGACACCTGAATTAAATGTTAAACATCACCTGTTGTCCAGAATACACAGATTAGTTTGGTGTTCGTAGCCTCAGTAGTTGCTTCACAACCAGTGAACATAGTGAACATAAATTTTGTGACACACTTAAAGTAAAGAGAGGGATTGTTTGAACTAACCAACGTGTAGTTCACTGCAATAAAGTATCAGCACAGCTTTTCATTACCTTCTTTTTCATTACCTCGCTGTACTGTAACTGTGTGGAAGGTTTACAGTAACTTATCTTTTACCTGATCCCTCTAATCTCACGGTAAAGCTTCCCAGCGTGACTGTTCAGAAAACTGAACAGCTGCCACGTCTTGAATGTACATAAAGATGTAATCAGTGCAGGAGAATATATCATCAAATATTAGCCAGATGGCTCCAATAAAGTCCTAGACTTGAATAGAATGAAGATTAAGTAACTGTGAATAGCAGATCATTTTCTATATATCAGGATGTACATTTTCTGTACTTTAAACCACACAGAACAAACTGCTGTAGGATTATGAAAAGCGTGCTTGAGGTTTGACCTTCAAATATCAGAGTGAGTTAGCTGGTCTGAGTTGTTTCTCTTTTGTTTGTTAGCAACCATAAACGTGTTGTCCAAACACAATTCATGAACCCACCTGCATCCAAGATTTATGTTTATTTTGGCAGCAGTGTAAAACTGGTGATGCTAGTTAGGTTTGAATGCTTAATGTGACTTTACGGGAATGAGCCGGGAGATGCTGCAGCATTTTATTTCATTCCTTGCGTCTGCAGGTTGATTCATATGTTGAGAATAGTAGAAGAGGGTTTGTCAGATAAATAGAATTTGGATAAGCAAAGAGTCAAAATATTTGTAAAGCTAATGGTGAGCCAAAGTACTCAAAGTACTCTTCAGAATCTCCATATAAGATGATCTCTAGTTTATGTATTTGTGTGCACACTCGTGACTCAGACACAGATCAAATAGCCCTCCTGTTTTTGTTTTTCCGATGAAATGAGATATAACTTAATTATCTATCATGAAACTTTGTCTTTGGCCACATCATTTTCTTTCCCATCGCTTTACTCCTGCCTGGCTTGTCCCAGCAGGGTCTGCATGCTCTGTTTGGGTGACTTAACTCATTTGTCATGTTCTTTTTTTGCTGTGTTTTTGTGGTCCAAACTCTTGTGTCACCTTTATGTCATCCCTTATTTCTGTCTCATGTGTGTCCCGGTGTGACCTCATTTCAAACATCAAGCTGTATACAGCTGGGAAATCCCCCAAAACAAGAAACAGAAATGCCAGGTCTCTGACCACACTGCCACCTACTGTATGTTTATGTTCACCTCACTGGACTGAGGCATTTTAACCCCTAATTAACTGCATTCTATTGTGGAGGACTGGTTGTATGTGAGTGAGAACAACATGAGCTAAAGGTATTTGAAAAAGAAAGGTGTGCAGACACCGATTGAAAATGAGTCTTTTTTGTCATGTTTTTTTGGCATTACCATGTTAATATTCTTGATGTTAATATCAAGGTAAAGCTTCACCTGCTCTAAAGGCCTAAACGTTTGAACATTGACCTTTTGAGTGTAATATTAATATCCATTTTACAAGAGATAAACCATCTCCTACAATAACGTTAAAGTGCAATACGATGAGGATTGGGCTCACAATGTCAGCTGCTTTGGTCTACACTCGGTTTATTAGAGCTTTTTAGCTGAAAACATTTTGCCTGAAAACAAAGCTGATGAGAGCAGTCAGAGTGAACCAGTGCAATAAAGTGGTGGGCCTTAAAACAAAAACAATGAGCTGAAAGACGCTAAAACCATGTGGCTGAGGGGAAGTTGCATTATAATTAGCTGTGGGTTTGTCACTATGAGCTATTCCTTTCACACACATTTGATCCATTATTTATAGAAAATATTCAGTATAGCAGCTTCGGTGTACAGGGGTGATTTTTGAGCAGCCCTTTTAAGTGCCCTCTCTAATGTACAGTGTGTGGCAACGTTATTGATCCTAACTTTTTAAAAGCCATATTTAATGCAGAACTTAAAGATCACAGCTAACCAACTAGGGGTTGTGGACTCACATTGTTTCTTCTCAAATGAAGAATGACTTCACCACCATCCCATTGGCTGATTAGAGGAGGTAAACATTTATAACTATAACACTAAAGGCTCAACCAATAAATGTAATACAATCTGATATGAAATCGGAATCATATCTTCATCAAAAATTAAACATTAAATACTTTGTTTACCCTTACAATCAAAATACAAAGCCCCTGTTCACACACTTCTTTTTGGGAACTTTTTACATGATTTCTCTATTGGTTGTTTTAAAATCCGTGCAGCTATATATTTAAAGCCTACTGCAATTAACACAATTATACTAGCCCTTATTTTCACAAACACATATACATATCTGTACACACCATGAATGGCTTCATCACATAATTTCTGCACAGAGCGTAAACTTCCTACAGCCACTAACCCTCAAACCCAATCATCTCTCCCAGTGTCTCTTACAGTAAGTCATGCCTGCATTTCCCATGGAGCTACCCTGCAGCTAAGAACATCTTCATGCTTCTGGGACCGGAGCGCTGTCTTGACCACATTTATCTATTTACAGACATTGCTGCCTCCCACAGTGTTCTCACCAGGACGACACACACAGACAGATCTGGTGTGGAAAGAGGAAGTCCCGAAGGCAGGGCTCGACCAAATGACACAGTGGAGAAGTGAGGCGGTGTGAGCGAGGAGACAAACTGTGGAGTATGAAGTTTGAGGCTGCGAAGAATGTCAGGAGGGTGGCGTGTAAGGCCCGCACTTAACAAACTCCCACTGCAGCATCCCAGAGAGGAAATGAGAGCTGGTGTTAACAGGCTGGGAAAAGGAGTTGTTGTTTCTTTTAGGTTTTGTTTAAGGCAAAATAACAGAAACTGCATGCAGGGAGAATGCAGCAAATACCAGTGTGGTGAAGCTCATAATGTTTGAATTGTACAGTCACAAGTCACACACATAACTTTGCTTAGCATTATTTATGAACAACAACTGGAGTGTCTTGCAAAATATTTATGCAATGTTGGCCATCCACATACATACCGTGTGCTTAATAAACAGATGCATGGGAAGAAATCTACTGAGAAGGAGAAAGACATCCAACAAACTGATTGAACTGATGATGTTTAACATTTTGACGATGTCTGGTGCTGAATAGCACACTAGCTACTTTTTCTTATAGTAACATAACAGTTTCCCCAATAGTTGAAGCATGTTTATTGGGTTTGGATGCAAATCCTCTGTTGGAATATCTAAGCAAAGAGACTGAAGACATGAAGCTGAAAACATGCAATATCATTTTCATAATGCATAAGTAAGGCAATAAGTAAGAAGCAGCATATGGAATTTAAAACAAATTAAAAGGGAATAAAAAAAGATGAAAATTATAGAAATAATAGGGGAGAGTGTAAGGTGAAGCAGCAGATGCTTAAGATTTATTTAAGTTTTTAGCCTCGTTTTAAAGGTGAGACAGATTGCAGATGAGGCCTATATCCTTAAATACAGTCATGTGGACCATGTTGTTGTTGCTGCTTCTTCACGTTTAATTTGACTCTTGGTACTGGTACATGATATCAGGAGATAAACCAGACAGACAATCAGATACATTTTTAAATCAGACAGACAAACAGGAATATTTTATCCTAAGCCAGCGCAGGGACCTGAGAAAAGACTATTGTTTCCATCATGCATAAAACAAAAGGATGAACTTATTTTCCCAAGCCGGTCTGTAAATAAAACCTCTGATACTTACAATGTTGAGACTCAAGTGACTCTAAACACAATTCTACAACACCTACGTGAATCTATATGGACTTCCTGTAGCAATTTATCGCAGTCATCAGTTAACATTGCTTACAAGCCACACGATCCTTCAAAACATGCAGCCTGGGCCCAGTGTCATTCACTGTTCCCAGCTGCAGTGTGCGATTTGCCCTCCCTAAAATGTTCATATATTCCCATTGTGACAGTCTTTCCTGAGTTGTCACAGTTCCACAGACCACAGTGTAATAAGTGTGGTTTATGTCTCTAGCTCAGCTCCTCGAGTGAGAAGAGAGGAAAGAGCTGGAGACACAGCCTGCAGCAAGAAGCTTATGATCTCAAATCTTTTCTGGAGCCCTCAATGAAGAAAACAACTATACGATTCCACAACCAGTAATCAGAGCTGTCAAAGTTAAGTTTCAGGCGTTCCTAAAGAAATCTCAAGTCAAATCTCAATTCCTTAGTTACACATTTTGATAAATAGGCCTTTTTTGCATTCTTGACATGAGATGATGAGATAATCAATATCATTCTTATGTTTGTACAGTAAATATGAAGCCACAGCCAACAGTTGGTTAGCTTAGCTCAGGACAAAGACTGGGAACGAGGGCAAACAGGCCCCCTGGCTCTGTGCAAAGTAACAAAAACCAGCACCTCTAAAGCTCACTAATATCAACCTGTCTGTTGGACCCAATCCCAACTAGGCTGCTTAGAGAAGTCGTACCCTTAATTGGCACTTCTTTACTGGATATGATTAATCTTTCTTTATTATCAGGATATGTACCATAGTCCTTTGAAGTAGCTGTAATTAAACCCTTCTTAAAAAGCCCACTCTTGACCCAGGGGTTTTAGCCAACTATAGACCGATCTCTAACCTCCCCTTCCTCTCTAAGATTCTGGAGAAAGTAGTCGCCAAAGAGTTGTGTGACTTTCTACATAACAATAGTTTATTTGAGGATTTTCAGTCAGGATTTAGAGTTCATCACAGCACAGAGACAGCTCTGGTTAAAGTTAATAATGACCTTTTGATTGCTTCAGACAATGGACTTGTCTCTGTACTTGTATTATTAGATCTTAGTGCTGCATTTGACACCATTGACCATGATATTCTTTTACAGAGACTTGAGCATCAAATTGGCATTAAAGGAACCGCACTAAGCTGGTTTAAGTCATATTTATCAGATCGTTCGCAGTTTGTACATGTTAACGATGAATCTTCAATAAATACTACAGTTAGTCATGGAGTTACACAAGGTTCTGTACTTGGACCAATACTATTTACTTTATATATGCTCCATTTAGGCAAAATTATTAGGAATCACTCCATTAACTTTCACCGTTATGCAGATGATACGCAGTTATATCTATCAATCAAGCCCGATGAAATTAATCAATTATCTAAATTACAAACATGTCTCAAGGACATAAAATCCTGGATGATGGATGTTAAACTCAGAAAAAACTGAAATTCTTGTACTTGGCCCCAAATATCTTAGAGACTCACTGTCTAAAGATATAGTTACTCTAGATGGCATTACCTTGGCCTCTAGCACCACTGTCAGGAATCTTGGAGTTATCTTTGATCAGGATTTGTCATTTAATTTCCACATGAAGCAGACCTCTAGGACTGCCTTCTTTCATTTACGTAATATTACAAAACTTAGACACATCCTATCACAGACAGATGCAGAAAAACTAATCCATGCATTTGTTACTTCTAGGCTGGATTACTGCAACTCTTTATTATCAGGTTGCCCCAATAAGTCCATTAAAACGCTCCAATAAATTTAAAACGCTGCAGCACGAGTACTGACAGGAACTAGAAAAAGAGATCACATCTCTCCTGTACTAGCTTCTCTGCACTGGCTCCCTGTAAAATTTAGAATAGAATTTAAAATTCTCCTCCTCACCTATAAAGCTCTTCATGGTCAGGCCCCTTCATATCTTAAAGAGCTCATAGTACTGTATTACCCCTCTAGAACACTACGTTCTCTGAATGCTGGGCTACTTGTGGTTCCTATAGTCTCTAAAAGTAGAACAGGAGCCAGAGCCTTCAGTTACCAAGCTCCTCTCCTGTGGAATCAGCTTCCAGTTGTGGTTCTGGAGGCAGACACCCTCTCCACATTCAAGAGTAGGCTTAAGACATTCCTCTTTGATAAAGCTTATAGTTAGGGCTCGATCAGGTGAGTCCTGAACCATCCCTTAGTTATGCTGCTATAGGCCTAGACTATCAGGGGATTTCCCATGGTGCACTGAGCTCCTCTCTTCCTCTCTCTTTCTGCACTCATTCATGTCCCATTAATGCATGTTACTAACTTCACTTCTTCCCTGGAGTTCTTGTGCTTTCTCGTCTCGCAGGTTCTTATCGCTCCTGGTGGAGACTCCTGCCATGGTCCTGCTAGATTGCCATTACCAATAGTGTTGTTGCTGTGCACCTGTCTGTCTGTCTGTCTCTCTCTCTGCCTCTGTCTCTCTCTCTCTCTCTCTCTCTCTCTCTCTCTCTCTTTCTGTCTCTGTCTCTCTCTGTCTCTCTCTCTCTCTCACCCCAACTGGTCGAGGCAGACGACCACCCATCTAGAGCCGAAGGATCTGTCCTAGGTTTCTGCCTTTTAACAGGTAGTTTTTCCTTGCCCTTGTCACCAAGTGCTTGCTCATGGTGGTACTGTTGGGTCTCTGTAAATAATGTTAAAAAGAGTTCGGTAGACCTGCTCTATTTGAAAAGTGTCCTGAGATAACTTCTGTTATGAATTGGCACTATACAAATAAAATTTAATTTAATTTAATTAATAAACATGTTATATCTGGTTTGGTTATTCTGTAAGGCCAGAGTGTAAAAGAGGTGTTATGTGCTGGACTATGTTGTTAGCTTTGGATGGAGTAAGACAGTTTCACCCTGTCTCCAGTCCTTGTGCTAAGCTAAGCTAAGCTAAGCTAAGCTAAGCTAAGCTGCTCCTGGCTGTAACTTCATATTTACTGTACAAACATGAGATAGAAGTCTTCTAATATAACTCAAGACAGAAAGCAGATAAGTGTATTTCCAAAACAATGCCATTAAAGATAAATCCAACTTAAAGCCACAAATCCAGAAATTGCAAGTCTGTTGTAGGTAATTTAGGTATCTGAATGCTGACCACTAATGTGAGCATTTTCCTTTTTACGGCCATGTTAATAGTTATTTTGTTTTTTTAACATAGTTGAGAGACCTTGGATGAAAGTCCTACCTGCATAATTATAGTAATTCAAAGTGCTGCTATGCAAGCCATACTTTCCTTTATTGTCCTGAGATTTCACTGGGTCAAAACTTGATACTTGCAGGTTTTTGCTTTCAAAACATAAGCGAAGTCTTAAGGGAGTCAAGTTTTAGTCGACTCTGAAGTCCTCATATTTGTGACTTAAGTCTAACTTGACTCTACATTTCTGCCAATAATCAACACCTGTAGTGAACCAGTCAATGGTGGAAGAGGAACTCAAACTTTAACCTAAGTAAAAATGCACATATTAGCATTAAAATATTCTTAAAGTACTGAAAGTAAAAGTACTAATTATGCAGAATGACTCATTTTAGAATAATGTAGGCTATATTATATTATTGGATTGTAAGTATTGATGTGTGCATCACTTGGTGGAGGTGGAGCTAATTCAGACTGCTTTAGATACTGCCACGCAGCTTAATGTAGGCTATTTAATAAATTATTATGTTTAGTATAATCTGAATCTGCAAAGTAACTAGTAATAGATAGTACTTGAGTAAATTTACTTTGTTACTTTGAAAGCAGTCAGCACAAACAGGAAAATACTGACTTCATTTAAATGGTACAATAGGTTGGGTAATTATGAAATAATTTATATTAAAGTATGAATCTTTATTATTCAGTGAGTGCTCTTTAGCTCAGAGAGGTATGAGAAAATGCGTTGATCCGCATTTGAGTTGCGGTAACTCATAAAAGCTACTCAAAGGGAAAAAGGCAGAACTTGTAATTCTACTTTCAAAACATCAAAGAAACACAGCAGACAGAAACAGGCGAGAACAAATGATTCTCGACGCGTTCGTTTGAAGAAGAAGTCCCGGAACTCGTCATCATCTTTCTCATCATTTCTGCAAAACTTTTTTTCTCTGACAAACGGAGTGGGGGAAGGGAGAAAAAAAAGGGGGGAGGGAGGGAGGCGAGAGAAAAACGAAGAGAAAGGACGACGTCAGACGGCAGTGGGATGGCTTTTAAAGTGAGGGAGAAGGAAAGAGAATAACGTCCTGGAGAAAAGGAGAGTCAGTGAATGAGCGTTTGGGAAAGCTGGGCTGCCCCGGGAAAAGGAGAAGCGTTTCAAAAACAAAGGACAGCGTCTTCACTTGCGCCTGCAGAGTCTCTACACTTTGACTTCCCGTAAGTAGAAGACAATACAACCAGGAGGCATAATGTAGCTTGTGTTAAGGCACTGATTTCACACATCTCCTGTTTGTCTGGCACATATGAGTCCTGCTGGAATTAAACTGTTGTTCTTGGATTAATTTACAAATACACACACATAAACACACACAATGCAAGAAGTCTGGCTTAAGGTTAATGTCCCTCTAACTGTCTTTTGGATAACAGTGTTTATTGGCAGCTGTAATGAGTTGAAGTTTGCATGCTTCATTGATTCTTCATGCTTAAAGGTTATGCAGAAGTGGCCACCTGGAGACCATTTGAATGATTTAAACATTATCTGGAGGGATGTGCTGATATCTACAGTTGCAGCTGGCCGTACTTTGTTTTGTGTTCAGGTACAACATCTGGTAGCAGTTGGACATCACAGCACAGTGCCCATTAGAGAAATCACCTCCACGAGAAGCCGAAGCTACTTATTTTATTGTTTTTATTTCTTAATCTGTCTTTCACACATGTTCACACAGCAGCCCTGGCTCTCCCCTTCTCTTTCCACCACATGTCCTTGAAGTGCAGGGAGGAGGTCCAGTTTATGTGAGAGCCACCCATGGAGCTCTCCGCCTGATACACACTGCACGGAGAGTGGTACTACATCATAAACTAAACAAAACCAGGAAAAACGCTCAGTGTTTATTCTAGCTGAGTTCAAGGACAAACTATGGTGAAATGATGAGAGAGGGGAATCGCTACTTTCAGGAAGTGCTTTTCACAAATGGGCTTAACAAAGGAATAAATCCACAATCAAATCAGCAATTTGTAATGTCCAACAAATTCCAAGAGTTATTTCTTTATGATGCAGTTATGCTGTAATGAAATCATGACTATAGTGTAATTGCCCTGACCTGCCTACTTTTCCTAAAATGAGTTTTGACAACCCCCCCATATGACAAGTGCAAACTTGTTACGTGTCATTCGATGGGGCAATGAAATAGTGATAGCAAAGGGAGAATTTCTTCAGTAGTGAAAAAACAAGTTGTGCCTCTTAGTGGCTATATGTCAAATTGATCTATTGAGGTTCAAGAAGAAACAAAATGAGACATTTCTACTGACTTCTCATAGTGTTGAGTCTTGTCTGTTTTGTCTTACGTCTGTCATGTGTGATATACACAAGTCTTGATGTTGGGAAGGTGTGCAATGATACGAAAAATAATAAAAATTGATAATTCCCCTCAAATGCATTATGACTATAGTAACAAGCCTGTTTAGAAAATGTAAAGAGTAGAAAGTACAGATATTTGCGTCAAATATGTAAAGGTTGTCAGAAATATACGTACTCAAGTTAATTACAAATACCTGACAAAACAACTTAACTACACTAACAAAGTATTTGTACTTCTCAACCTCTGGAGATTTATACCAGACAGTTTAGAAACTGGTAACTTTGTTTCTTCTGTGATTGATGTCATTATGTGCATATGTGTTTTTGAACATTAGCAGAAAGTGGTGAATCCAGGAAGATGTTTGGTGATTTATGAGTAAAATTAGTTGAAAAAACACACAAAAAACACAAGTGCCCCTTTAAGAAATTTCCCATTTTCATCATTTTTTTTGTTTTTTCTGCCAACTTTGCTTGTAAATGCAGCACTCATTGGCAACTGACTCTCATCTCAGATACGGGAACATCTGTAAATGTACCAACAACCAAATTTAGTTCCCACTCACAACTGTATTACCACTATAGTAACATCACATCAACATTATGTTTGTTGTGATGGATTACCTATATCACAAGCAAGTTTCTTTTTCATATTTTAGGGGAATTAATGGAAAGCAGAAGCTTCCTGGAAGGTAGAAATCTAAACCAATCAAAAAAACATGCAATATCAAAAGTAATATAAAGTATAAGCAACTGTAAGTTATTAGTTACTATGCAAAAAAACACCCGAGGTCCCCAACATAAAAAGGACTGTGTAGAGTTCTTAAGAAAAAGAAGAAAAGTTTGTTTGTGCATCCATCACCTTTTTTTAGAAACAAACGAGGCAGCTGAAGAAGTGAGGAGGGAGGAGAGTGAGGCAATGTCATGCCTGTCTTTTTGTAAGTAAAATGTGAGGGTCACCGACGGGCTTTGTGCGTCAGAAACTGTGGGGCCACTACAGAGTCAGCATGGGGATTGGGGGCCGGAGTGTTGCACAGATTGAATAGGTTAGGGGCCACGGTGGCCTGTCTCTTAGAATGAACGAGTGCATTCTGAGCCAATGGTGGCCTGTCTTTGAGAGCTAAAGAGCAAGAGAGGGGGCCGGTGTCGGCACGTCTTTGTGCAGCCTTTGTTGAGTCGAGTCGCACCAGATTAAGAGCACTGATTTTATTCAGGTTTTCTTGGCACATAAACACACACAAACACATGCACACAAACGAGCCTGGCAGATACTTTTCTCCAGAGAAGTCATGCGTTTTGATGCAATTATGCCCTGGACGAGCGAGCACAGGCTGGCACCTCTCAGAGTTTATGGGTGTGTGTTTGTTTATGTGTTTGTGTGTCAGTAAAGTGGGCTGTATTGTTTGCGCACACTGTTGGAGGGCTTCTCACTGTTGACTTGTTGTTTACATTTGATTGTCATTGAAACCTCAGGCCCCCTGGTTTTATTTGAAAGCTAGAACTGCTGGGATTTCTTCACTCTTCATACACAGTCTGAAGATAACATTTAATGGGGTTTTACAGCTTGAATTGTTTTATAGTGTTTAATCTGGGACTGTAAAATAAATCTAGACTAACTCTAGAGCACTAAACATGCATTTGATGGCCGCCATCACTCACTGGCTGACGTTATGAGACACAAGTTGTGGTAAATGCCTATCCATGGGAAACATTTCTCCTCTTGCAGCTCTTTCATTCGCTGTTTATGGAGGGAAACAAAAGCATTGCCTCACATGGTTATGGTTAGCAAGAAAGAGTTCTTGAAGAGAGCAGCTTGGGTTGTTTCATAATATCTGGGAGGGTTGAGCAAACTTCATGTTAACCAAAGAAACTAAACTCATCTTTGTGCTTGTTGTCTTTGGTGCTTTGTTTGTTTTACATGACTCACTCTTTTGCTATCTGTCTTCTGTCTGTAGCATGAAGCATGCTGGGAAAGCAGGTGGATGTGTGCCTCCATAAGGCTCCAGGTTTAGGTGTGACATTCAAAGGGAGCCATAATGTACAAATCATTAGTGTTATGTGTAAGTTCTTTCATTTCTTTTTTTGTTTGAAAGGCTTTGTTCCCCCTCTACCTCTGATGGTAGACATGGTTTAGGTTTCACAGGTGTCCAAAACTGCCTTTCACACTGCTGGGGGCAAAGAGAGCTTGGTGTTGATCTGTTGCTGTTCAGTACATACAAATGAGCTGACGTGAAAATTTACGACTCATCACTGCAGGGCATGGGTGTCTGCATTCAGGCTAATGTTACGGCTTGCCTGCTGTTCTTACACCATCCTCTACCGTGCCACAACAGACACTTCTTGAAGCACTGAGAATGAAGCCTTTCCTTGAAAAAGGAAATTGATTGGGAAATGGGAGCGAGTTGAGGGTGTGATATTTTCCCAGTGTGTGGGTGGTGTATGTTCACTATTCAGGCTACATTGCTTCATTCTCCCTCACTTCACCTAGAGCTCAGCTGCTTGCATTCTTTCTTAAAAGAGGGATATGTTTGGTCCTGCCCAACTCTGACTGGTATCATACTAGTGTCATATCTCTTGAGTTTTTTTGTTTTCCTGATTCTTGGAGGGAAAGTAGACCCTCATCAGTAGCCCGTGAGTTCTTCCCTGTCCACATCTTGTTTGAGTAGCTGTGTAGCCCTGAAGATGGTGAAACAGCCTCTTATGTGGTTTTGGTTTAAGGGCCTTCCTCCTGGCTGGTCCAGATGCATGGCCAGACCAGACCAGACCAGGCGCATGGGCTTAAGGAACATTTTGCCTTGGTTTGAGGTTTCTGGTTCAGGATCTGTGAGTTGAGAAAAATTAGCTAATGGAGTCCTTCCAGCCCAGATCAACTGGGGGGGTCATCTGATCTGGGTGGTTGATCCACCAGCTGAAATACGCTTCTCTAAACAGGGACGTTATATATTATAGATTATTGGAGATAAGCATTTCTATCCTTTCTTACAATTTTTAAATGTATGTCCATGAATGGATTGTTTCTCGCAAACTCTTAAAGGCTGCGTCTAACCTCCCCTTTGTAGACCAATCTGGGTCAACTATGCTTTAGATCTCTCAACCACCCACCTTCAGTCCTCATTCACTTTCACCCTGTACAACAGACTACAGTGGCCGGCACTCATTACCTCAGCACCTTGGCATGCTACCAGAGTCTTTGCTGATATCTCAGACCAATTACTCTAGATTTACAACTCAGCGACCTCCTCTAACTAACGGCCAACTGACTGACCCACATATGCCTCGTATCCACAGCTTTCTCTGGAGCTTTGAAAGGGCTTGGCTCAAACTGATGTAACGCTTCATTAGTAAAAACATTTATTGAGCATACAGGATGCTTGGCCAACAGGTTTTCACAGCCAAACTTGTACTCCACATGGCTGGCTGTTGGCCTATGGATTGTATTTTTTTTTTAAAGCTTACATTAAAAGAAGTTTGTCTCATAGCAGCAAGAATACTGTTCATGTTGGCTCGCTGAATGAAGGATTGGAAAACTGTGTGTAAGTTGGCTTCAGGCCCCTCGCTACATGCATATAATCCTGTGTGGCAGGCTTGGTTTGTGTCAGGACAGGAGAGCAGTGTGGGAATGAGCAGGTCCAGATCAGATGTGGAACCACATTACTGCTGATCAGCTTTCATCTTGTAGCGTATCTACTGTATCATCAGTCAAACTCAGCATCATGGAGGACTCATGAAAGAAGCATGAGACTCCATGATCTGTCAGTGTTGGTGATGATGCATATCTATGACAGTGACTCCACAGGCACATGGAGAGCTGCAGTAACAAAGATCTGACTGTTTGAAGATACATATCTATCAAAAGCAGCTGGGCGGCACAGACCTCTCACCCTCAGTGCCTTGATCGCCGGGTTATGAATAAGTTATAATTCTGTCTCATGTGCCGTGAAGTGTAAAATACTCCTCCCTTAGCACTCGCTTAAAAAACACACAGAAAAACTTGACCTTGCCAAGGAAGTGCTGCTCAAGCACTTTCCCAGAAGTCTATTCAACAACCAGCAAACAAGCGGAAAGTATTCATCAGTTTCAGGATGTAGCGACCTTTCTGCAACTCAGCGCGCTCACTCCCATGCACATACACACATTAACAGTATATACATGCATGAAAACACACAAACACACACACACACACACACACACACACGTGTAAATCACCACATGTGTAGGTTAGGGTCTCAAATTAGCAAAATTGTAAATGACTGGAACATTAATAATCTAGTGCTAAAGATATTAGATATTTAGATTGGCAGCCAATATTTAGCATTTGCACAGTACTGATAATCCTTGTAGCATCAAATTAAGCTTGCAGTTTTTAATGGGGTTTGTGGTAGGTTTAAAGGGTTTATTGTGGGTGTTGGAATTGGTAAGGTTTTGTGTTATCCACAATGACTCTCTGCTATCAGATACATCTGTAAGCCCTCTACTTTCTCATCTTAAATGTCAATATCTTTGTCAGAAATTGGTGAGAAAGCCCTGCACACCTCCTCAAAATGCTCTGCTCTTTACCCCACTACAAAGTCCCTTCAAGTTTTCATCTCCCTCTGAGTGCAGGCCTTAGTGAGACTGTAGGGAGCCATGATAAGGTATGAGTGAAGAGATTTCCTGTAAGAACTGGGGGAGATCACAGAAGGTGCCTGCTGACTAACTCAAAAAGGTATGTTTAGGCTCCATCCCTGTAGTTTAAAGAGGCAGAGCTGCTAATTTGAGGGCATTGTAGTCTTGACAGACAGCACCGTGCCCAGCCTTGATGGACTATAATCAGCTGAGTTAAACTCCACAGAGAAACCAAAACTGTAGCTTGGGTGGCTGAAAAGAAAGACTCATGCAAACAGACATAATCATATAGTATACTATATGCATGCTGTGTGCACACTAAAAATATACATATTTACATTCTGGGAAAAAAAAAAACTATAATTCTGTACTTTAATGTGTATTATGAATAATGCTAAAACATTGTGCCATGCTGAGTGAGTGCTGTTGTGTGAAACCATTGTAATTACTGTTGAATGGAAACTCTGATAACAATAAAGAGAGCCATAGTTTATGAGCCTGGAATAAACTCAGGGACTATAATAGAATAGGGCACACCCCAAACCATCCTGTAACACATAAACACACTTCAAATACCTGATTATATTGTACTCTGCCTTTTCCTTATAGTTGTATAATACAAATATGTTTCTTCAGACATTCCCTTTATACTTCTTGGCTGAAACCTGTGTGAGGGGTGATGGTTTAGATTGAAAGAAGATAGACTGACAGATCATCCTCACAATGCATGGCTGTGCCTCAGAGGCTGTGGGACAGACACTGATGCTTCCTGTTTGCTTCCTGTTTATTTCTGTCCTTTCCTTTTTGGCTGATAATGAATAGTAATGTCACAGTAGTGTCCTTATCCTGTTGCTATAACTTCCCTCAACTCAGTTGTAACTTAAATGAACTCCCTCAGTTTATCTTCAAGCTGGGTAATTATATGTACACGGTGTATTTTGGCTGATGGTTGGTGTAATCTCTAATTAGGATACAAAATTGTAGAATGAGAATAAAGCTAATTTTAAGTGGAGACGTACCCCTGAAACTCTGCTCAAGCAGCGTAGATGGAATGAGATGAACTTGACTGGGAATGTTACAGATAGGCATCACTGTCAAACCCAAGACAAAGCAAACCTGTGCACAAAGTAGAAGCACAATCCTTCATACTACAGCAGAACCACTTGAAAACACAACCGTGAAGTGCAGCAACAACTGAATCCTGCTGAACTGCATCACACCCGCATCTCAAGTGTTGCAAATCTCGTACCTGCTCCTCAGATGTTGTCATGCCTGTGACTTTGTTATTATTACCCAGTTCTGCTGGTTTCTAGTCAACCCCATACTTCAGATGAATCAGTCAGCGTTTTTAGCTGCATGAGATAATTCTCTTATTTTGTGGTCTGAAGTGTATTGCCTTGAACTGACTCACATTATATCAGACAATATACAACATCAGTGTTCATTCCTTACAGATGTGGTGAGATGATTTTCCATCCTAAATGGTGGCTGGCGGGGGGTTATGTATAACCTAATTCCACACTTATTCCCCTCCAGGCATCAGGGTGACTTGAAACTCTTAACGAATGTTTGCACGCCGAACTTTTCAACACCAACAAAATGACACATTCAGTAAGAATTAGAGCACAATAGAACAGCCTCTCTTCCCTTTTATGTGAAAATTATGAATCAATTACACTGAAGTAAAGCCTGATTAATGGCTTATCTCATAGCTGATCCAGATCGGAGACAGTTTTAATAATTGACTTCACACAATCTCTAAAAAACAAATAACTTATTTCTCACCACCAAGCCACGGAAAAAGTGGTTTTGTGTCCCCAGATTTTGAGATACAAGTCTCTGAGATTTCTGCCCCTCCCTAGTACAATGGAGTAAATAGTTCAACAACAACTTGTCTGTCAAAAAAAAAAAAAAAAAGATCCTGATTCGATCCTCAAACCTTGCTGCCGGCTATTCCTTGAGCGGAAGAACAGAAATACTGGAATGACACAAGTTTTTTTGAAATGCATTTTTTAATAGCCTGTCTCCAGAAGTCTGAATTACTGCCAACATCTCTGATTTGCTGTGCGGTTCAAATTTCTAGTGTTGCGCTCACGGACCGCCGTTTGCCCCAGTTAGAGAAATATTAGACCAAATAGAGCTCTGTATGCGAGGTTGGGGAATGGGGACATCATCTTCCCATGCCAGAGCCGCAAAAATTTAAAATATTGTGACAAAAATTGAGACATAAATGGCGAGTAGAACAAATCAATACAACAAAAGTTTAGAGTTACAGAAGGAAATTGAGATGTATATTGCTACCACACAATGATGTTGATGTGATACAGAACTCGCTACTGATTTGTTAGGGCAAGAAAAAGAACAGAACATAACAGAAATATATATATGTAAACACAATGTTAAACCGAATGAATTAAGTGAAAGAAAATGGCAATTCAGTCTGATTATCAGGGTAATCTTTTAATGCTGCTAGCACCATGAATGAAATTCCCTTCACCTGCAAAGTATTTTGATACAGATATTTCAAAAGCAACACTATCTATGACTAGACTAGTAGATACACAACTTGGAAATACCAAGGACCCCTCCCGAACTCCATCAGTGAGATCCACCAAGACAGCAGAGTCAACCATACTGTATTTAAACTAGACCCTACATATTTTCCTGTCTGTATCATAATGCTGGATCATGACATCAGACGACTTCTGAGAAACCTCTGTGCTCCCATGAGACCACGGCTGTGTTGAGGCCAGTGTGGTCACAGCAACTAAATCATAACATAGCAACAGTATCACAATGGCTTTGATTGGGACCTATACACACATACACACACTCAAAAACACACTTGAACACTGGCTCACATGTACACACAGGACTGCTCTGAAAATATCATCTGTTAAAGGTTACAAGTTATTTGTAATCAGGTTTTGATTGCTGTTGAATAGAGAACAAAGTTTTTTTTTTTGCTGCAGCATCAAAACTAACATAATAAAATGCTACAATGAAGCCAATAACCATTCTTTCTAATATATTGCATTTGTTCAGACTTTAATTTTGATTGAGCTCCAGTTCATGTCATGTGTGTGCTTGCTACAGCAGTGAGGATCTGGCATGTGTTACTGTCAAATGCAGCATGCTGTAACAGAGCTCTGCACTGATCTGCGCTGACAGCTGCTCAGTGGCAAGACACACAAGACTCCAGTCATTCTGCAGATAAAATCAAGCACGTAAAAGCTTATTAATCATGAGTAAAATGACGACAGTATAAACTCTGTTTTCTCTAACAGTTATGTGTGTGTGTGATTCATCTTGACTGTTCCAGCAGACATCTGGAAGTGTTGCTCATGGTACACTCACAGCTGGCTGATAGTGAATCTGAAGTGGCACTCTGTGGGAAGATGGTGGGTGAGGATGGGTCTGTTTGATGACAGTGGTACAAATTATACATCCTGTGGACCATCCAGCAAGCACAAGGGGGCTTGATGATTCATAGTGGACTGGGAAATCAGTCGCTGTTCATCCTTCTTATACTATGTCCCTCTTTTCTCTTTGTACAAGTCAGTTACTCACAGTTTATAATATGTATACAGATACTTTGTCCCTCCCTGAGCCTCTTGTGTGTCTGTGTCTGTAGGTGTGCTTTTCAAAACAGCATCATGGCTGAGGGAAGCTGCTTCGGTGCGTTGTAGCTGTTTTGGGATGACCAGAGCAGAGAAGAAAGCAAAGAGTCGTGAGTGCAGGGAAAACATCTGCTCACAGAGGATAAGATCAGCAGCCCATCTGGATCTGAACAGGGAACCTACTGGCCCTTTCTCTGTGTAAGGAAAGGAATTTAAACTCCCCAATATCAGTGCTCCGTCACTCGGAGGAGCTTTAAACGGCTTCAAGAATTATTTCTTTTAATCATCGGTTGTTACCATCACAGAAAGACTTAACGCCATGTGCCATGTTATAGTAACATGCCGCTCCATGCTCTGGACACTGCTCAGTATTGTGGTGGCCTTTGCTGAGCTCATTGCCTTCATGAGCTCTGATTGGTTGCTGGGATTCCCTCGGTCGGACTCCAGCACGAGTGGGGCTGGAGTGGACTCCGGGGAGTACAGGCCGTCTCTTGGCCTCTACAGCCGCTGCCTCCGTATCGGGACCCGCGGAGTAGGGGTGAGCTGCGGGCCCTACGCTGGGACATTTGGAGAAGTGGCCAGTGGCTTCTGGCAGGCTGCAATGTTGTTTCTGGCAGCAGGGACGTTAGTGCTGGGAGGAGTGGCCTGCATCTCCATCTTCAGCCTGTGCTTCCAGAGCATCTTGAAGAAGAGCTTATTCAACATCTGTGGACTGCTTCAGGCTATCGCAGGTAAGACCTCTATCTGTGTGTGTGTGTGTGTGTGTGTGTGGATATGGGTGTATGTGTGTTTAGTACATATCTGACACAGAGAAAGGAGGCCTGTGTCCAGATCTTCCACAAAAACTGTGCTCTCAGAAATAAGTCTCACTGAAATTGGAACATTTAATAGTGTAGAGTAGGGATAGACAGGAAACACAGGAAAAGAGTAAGAGAGATTAATCAAAGCAAGACCAAGAGCACATTCTTAAGTACAGTTGTATACATTCTTCGTGTATACAACTTACTCATAAAACTTCCCATACAAATTAAGTTTTCTAATATATCTCTTTCAGACATTGAATGTCTGTCTCTGTTTTAATTAAGGCTGGTGGACTGCGAACAAACAGGGACAACAATGAAAATATTCTCAGACAAAGTCCTGTTATAATGTTGTCACTAAACCAAACTACTTGAACTTTAAAAACTTGCAAACAAGATGAAGATATGCTATGATTTCTGCAAAACAGAGGAAGTAAAACTGAAAAAAAAGTGATACAAAATAATTTGCACTTTTTTTGTTGGGCTTCCTCTGGGTGCACACATTCAAAGTTGCGTGTTGTAAAGGAAGGAAATTGTAAGTTCCCACAAAATTTGCATTCTCTAAAACTGTATGTTATGGTGATTGAGCTCAGGAAGAGGAACCATGAACAAAATCAAGAAGGCATACATAGGCACACATAGTAAACATCTATACAAGCATATTACTGTTCATTTTATAATATTGTCTTTAGGAAATTTCAGGGTTTTATTGAGTTTACAAGTTGCCAACATATGTCCATCGCACATTCATCCTAGTTGGAGGTTGAATATTCCAACCAAACCTCTTTTTGCATGTTTCTTTCAAACAATAGGCCCCCACAGGTGTGTTTGAGGTGGATAGATCTGTAGGGTAGGTAATCTATCATCATGTGAACATCACTGTAGGGCAGGTCAAATAGGGTCTTTCCTCTCATCACAAGTCAAATGCTTGTAAGCTAAAAAATAGATGTGTTCTTCACCAGAGTTGAGTCACCCTGTTCCCAGCTGCACTGTGATCTGTTTGTGCTTTCAGCCCCGATGTTTACATGTACGTGACTAAACCCCTCGTCTCATCGTCTGCTCTCCCTCCAGGCCTGTTGCTGATGGTGGGCCTCATGCTGTACCCTGCTGGTTGGGGTTCAGAGAAGGTGATCAGCTACTGCGGCCCCGAGGCCTCGCCCTTCAAGCCCGATCACTGCTCACTCGGCTGGGCGTTCTACGCAGCCATAGGAGGAACGCTGGCAAGCTTCCTGTGTGCTGTTCTGTCCGCACAGGCTGAGATTGCCACCTCCAGCGATAAGGTTCAGGAGGAGATTGAGGAGGGGAAAAGTCTGATCTGCCTGCTTTGAGCCTTCAGAAACCTTGGGAAATACCTGTACATCTCAGTGGAGGGAGTGACAGACGTTTCTCTGAGTGATTTTCGTCATAATAGCCTGCATAAAATCCGCTGATTGTTGAAAGGTTGTTGATTTTTTAATCTTTAGGCTCTCTTCAGAAACTTGCTGAAGCCTACCTAATGATACCAAGAAAAAAACATTCCATTCTACAGCTTCAGGTTACCCTTCCAGAAAGGCTCTGGTATAGCAGCAGGCTAAGGAACATTACCTATACACTTATCCAGAGTTTTTGACCAAGATACTGTTTATTTTTGTAATATTTCTTGCCTTAAACAAACCACTGTATTGAAATAGCAGGAGATTAGTTAAAGAAATTGGTAGGGGATGTGTTGTTAGTGTTATTGTGGACAGGTTAAACACTGCCAGTAAAACAGTGTGTAGAGTTGTAATGTCATTATAATGTTCATTCATATGGTTCACCTGCAAACCTCAACAAACCACTAAATACTAGCAGATGAATCCACTAAAACACCCAACAACGCTTGCATAATGCTCTCCGTATGGACGTGTGTGTGTGTGATAGACATTAACTGTTGAGGTTTACGAACGTCCATATGTTTAGATTCTGTGGCACAGCAGGACAATAAGACCCTCTAGCATATTTTTTAAATATGCCACTTAAGGGATTGTTCACTTTAAAGGGAGTTCCTCCTGTTAAATGGATTGTTTGTGGCTCTATTGCACCTCATTAACAGTGTGTGCAGAAAAAGAACAGAGAATCTACCACATGGTGAGTTTTCATGAGGGGATGTTTGCTCACAGCGAGATAAAGCAGGCGGCACCATAGCTTATCATTAGTTACCTTATGTCACACCATATAGACAAGAACTAGCTTTGTAAAGATGTCCACAACAAAAAAAAAAGTGAATACAATTTTGTTTGGTACATTTGGAGTATTTCTAAAGATCACCTGATATTGTGTTTTGCACTTGGTCATTAATTCATTTCACATCGCTTCATGTTTTGTTCACCTGTTTTCATTTTTTTTTTCCAACAGTGCTACATTAAGTTGAGGTAAATGTCACGTGATTGCTTTTATTCTTTGTAGATGAGATGTGCAATAATTTTACTATAGTGTGTTTGTTGTGAGAGTGAGTGGACTGAGAGGATGAAACTGAGTGAAATCATGATATGGATTTGTATTAAAAAAAAAGCATTTCTAACCTGTCTGTGCTTAAATTAATATGTTCACTGTCCCGCTGTTTTTGTTACATTAACAAAAGAGCATCTGTGGCACATTGTATGATGCTGCATGTATGAGAGATTGATATGTCTGAGTAGAGATAGTCTGTACTACTGTACTCAAATAAACAAGGCTTTCTTTAGTAAATATATCTGTGATTAAGTTCATAAAACTTTTACTTAGATATTTTATATAAGCTCCTATGTTGTTGTACCAAAACTTCCTGAGTAAACACTGACACCTAGAGATGGAAAGTAGACATCACAGAACAGTAGCTAAATCCAGTCCCTCCCAACCTGGGTAAGACACATTTAAATACTTACACAAGTTTTACTTCGTCAGTCCACTAAAAACAGTCTAAATTAAGAGTTTGACCAGTGAACATCAACTTTTTGGTTGAAATACTCACAACTCCTTTATAACAAACTGTGACAAGAGGTCATGAGTAGACTTCAGGCTTCATTTTAAGGGTCACAACAGGCCAGAAAGACTGAGCAAATATCTGGTAAGAAGTTTGGTTTAAGGACAAACCTTTACTTGATTACAGTAATTTTTTTAAACAATAATTCACACAGATAAGAAGCAGATAAAAGTTATGTAACTACATAATGGTTTTCTGAAAATCCACAAATGTTTCTTTCAAATTTTATTTCATGTTAATACCATAAATATACAAAACTCAAACTATTTCACATGCAACAAAGGCCAGACAAGAGTGCATTACATTTTCTTTTTACATGTGATTGATAATGGGGATCAGATTTTCAACTTTACAAAATATACAAGTGTCCCTTTTGAATGAGTTTCTTCTCTGATTCAGTGAAATAACATGGTCACAGGTCAAAAACACAGTTTTGTGTCAGCAAACTACAGACACCTCATTCTGTACTGCAGACCAGCTCGCCAAATACATCAAGAAATTACCCACTGTGGCATGGCTTCATATAACAACAGTTTAAAACTATAGATACATGGGAATCATGTGGGTGTTTGTAGCAAAGAAAAGTTGTGTAATACCTTAAAGTAAAACATGGCAAGGGAACACATCACAAACCAAGATTTAAAAACAAATCTATATGGACATTTGGTAGATTTCTCACAGCTTTTTAGGACATAGAATAACACTTGAGGGAGATTTTTTTTTTCTTTCATACCGATCAAACACACATCCTCATCCACACAAGCAAACCTCTTGCAGGGTCAAGTTGCAAAGTCATTAAACACTTTTAAATCTAGCCGACACTATGATCATGTCATTACAAAACCACACAAACATAATACATTATATGAAATCAAAACCAAACAAAGTTGAAATGCAAACAACTTAAATTACACCATAAATAAAAACATGTTTGTCTTTTGCACTAAGTTCAACGTAAAACAAAAAATGTGCAATGAATTTAAAACAAAACATTTCCAAAGGAAAACAATACTGCCAAGATGTTATTATTTTGTGACAAATTAACCTTCAACTTTGTAACACTATCAGGAGTATTCTGTCCACGATAATGTTCAGTCCATACATTTGTAATACCAGCGGTACCAGTCATCAGTCATCTGTCATGCACATCTTCAGACACTCACCACCACTATGAGGTGCTAAAGCACGATACAAATGTAACCCACGTCCATATTTGACTTCAGTGACAGTAGTGTGTACAACGTAGTGCTGCATAACACTGTTATGTATATAAATTACTGTATCTTATCAAGTCCAATCCTCTGTTATTCTAATGTTCTTTTTGGCTATGAAACGTCTGATGTCAGTAAACCAATACTGACAGAGGAAAAATCACGGGACTAACTTTCTTTGTCTGTAAAAATGCAATCAGACTGTTAGTCTATGCTGTGTACATATGCACAGTATCAATGTGTTTAGTATCTTATTTATGCATGTTAATCTCAAGAAAAATCATAGCTTTGTCACTGTCCAGGCCATCTTCTGTGAGAAAAGGCAGGTCACTTCTCTCTCTCTCTACGTATGGTATGTGTCCTTTTCAACAGGAAACATGACAGCAGGAGGCCACGACCAAGCGGCTCTCAGATCCATAGCAGCGTTAGTTTTTAACCAAGTGTGAGGGGCTACAAAATGTAGTCTGTTAGTATCATACATACATACATAAAGGGAAATGTGAACATTTCTCACGTTTTTCCACCCTTTTAGTGCACCAGGCCAGGAAAGCATCTGAACCTTTTAGGTTTGTGGTGTGAACTGGTGACGTTGCTGTTGACCTGGGTGTTCAGAGCGTCTTCACAAATAGATCCAAACATCATCAATCAGTCAAACAGCCTCTGGGACATGCAATAACTTCTATTACAGCTCACTTCTCACAGAAGCTAAGGGGAAAATAAGTAGGCAGACATTCCCCCCAAAACCAGCTGCCACCTGTAGCCAAAGAAAAGGCTGCTAGTGGAAAGAATGACTTTGCCAAATAAACAGCTACCTTAAGTGTGTTCAACATGCATTTCGTTATCATGCTGTCAGATCTTAGTAAGCCACAAAGATGCTGACCCAGCCCGCGTTGCCGATCAAAGTAGCACACAAAGTGGACATAATTGTTCAACTGACAGGTGTCACTGGAGCACTGCTAGAGGCTACAGGCAGGTCCTTAAGTAAGAACATACCGTCACATTTCTATTTATATGGATTACCAGGATGGTACTTGTCTCGGAACAGAAGCACAGATATAGGACAAGATAAAATGCACCTTTCAGATCTCACGGACCAAGCACTGGGTTATATAAAAAAACAAGTCAGAGCCACAATTTTCTTAAAGTGAAATACACATTCACACACGGGCCCAGCCACTCAAACATACACTGTACTTTCGGCATGTGACCAAGAAAACAGAACTATGTGCAAAACACCATGATCAGATTATCACTTTTCATGAGTCTATACTGTATTAACCAGGCAGGAAGCTGTTTGGAGGTCGACACCATGATAAAATAAAGGTATGCTAGAACTGCGACCTCTGACTGACCTAGAATCACCTCAGGGTGACAGGAGAACAGGGAAAGCGAAGGAAGGAGATGAAATCCCACACACTCAGAGCAAACCTTGAGTCACTTAGTGGATGTTTCAAGGGATGTGAGCACACTCATCTGACTGAAAAGCAGACAGGAAGGATGTAAGAGAGTTTTTACTGAAACTTGATTAAGGTGAAGGTGGACAACTCTGGTCACTTTATCTTAATACTTCTCTGTTACTTCTGGTCTCTGACTCTCTCTGACACTTTTAAGCAAAGTGTGCAGGGCAATTTTAGCATAACAACATTCATAAATTGAATCAATTTGATCTGAGAGCCTGCAGGGCCAGAGTTGTGCACCTCTAACTTTTGAGTGTGTGTGTGTGTGTGTGTGTGTGCGTGTGTGTGTGTGTGTGTCGTATGTGTGAGCATGTATGCATGTTTGTGTATGTGTGTCAGTTTATGGCTGAGGTTTGAATGCCCCACGAGCAGCATTGGACGCAGCATTAGCTGCAGCGTTGGCGGCTGCAGTCTGAACGGTCTTGTTAGACATGACCCCGGTTGCAAACTCCTGCTGGGCCTTCTCAAAACTAGCACCAGTGGTACGATACAGTGCGTGCACCTGGAAAGAGCAGAGAAGAAAATAGGTTGGAATTAAGTTAAGTGATTCAAATCAACCAGAAGGTCTTTAGCACAGCACTGAGTGATTCACAACATTGTCGTTTAGCTCAACATTATTAGTGAATAGTAATGACATCCTGTTTATTCTTTACACCTTGCAAGAGTCTTCTTGGACCCACATCCCCTGTATTGTCAGTATGTTAGTCAGAATACATGTGTCCACTCTCCAATATTCCAACTATGAAAACATTTATTAATAGTGTTCAAATAATTATCATTAACCTGTTTTTAACCTTGTTTTCATGGGCTGTCTCCCATAATGAGATAGCTTGCTACTGCCATTTGGTTTCATTCATCTCAGGTCAAGTCAATTAAACACGGCAACTGGGGCTGACATGTTGGGATTATTTTGGGATTGTGTTACCTTTTTAAACATAATGAGCGAGCCCACGGACAGTGCAGTGAACAGAGCTGCAATCAGCAACATGATGATGCCCACTGGGATGCTGGTGTTCAGACCAGTTAAAGCTGCGATCCAACCACTGGCAAAACAAGACAATGACAACATGAGAGAACTTCAGTTCTCACACACACATAGAGGTACAGAATCGGTAAAAACAATAAAACACTCACCATGTTCCCCAGCCAGCGATGCCAATAGTTTGTAGGACATGAACTCCAAACTGACAGATATAGACGAAGAAGAAGACAAAGAAGCGGAATGAACTGTCACTCCTGTAGTGGAGACAGAGAACAAGGTAGTGAGAGAACGAGGCAGAAGTAATTAAATGTCTTCAACTCTGTCACTAATTAATTCTCCATTAAATATTAATTCCTCTCTACTTTCCTCAGACAGTGAAAGTCTACCTTTATTTGTGTCTTTACTTGATACGCTCTTTACATAAAGCAAAATATTATTGGGAAATATTAAGTGTATGGGTAGAACAGTCAACTGCTCGCTCCTTTGAACTAATTTCATACTTGGAGCAATCGCTGCCTTTTGCTTTATCAGCATATAATGGTTGTCCACAGAGACTTGTTTCTGATTTTTTCTATGGCTGCAGAAGGCAGTGCAACTTTCCACATTTATCTGCTTACCTGAAAGCTCCGTAAAGCGGTCTGTACCAGCAGACGAAAGAGCACGGGGTAAACAGCAGAAACCACAACATGGCCAGGCCAAAATCTACGCCACGAGATGCATCCACACAGAACCAGGCCAGGCAGCCAAACATGTTCACAAAGAGCGTGCCTGCATGAACTGGCAGATCAACAGAATGAAGACATTTAGTGTCATTCAAGTATAACAACAAAGTAAACTTTCATTTATGCTCAGCAAAATAAATATAAAAATGAAGTGAATTATGTTGCAGGGCAGGTGCCTTCTCTTGCAATACAATATATGGGTTTGTCTTGTAAACCCACATGATCTAAGAAGTGTGTGAGAGAATTGATATAAATAATGATAATATTCAATGGTCTAGGAGGCAATACTGCCTAATATGTGTCAGACGATCCACTTACACATCCAAAGGTTGTACATGATCTTGACGGTCTTTTGGAACTCTACAGGAATGTCCACTGCAATATCATGGTAGAAACATGGGCCAACAGGGAACTTCTCTGGCAGTGGAGGCCAGTTGTTCTTACGCCCTGTGTGGACAAAGGCAGATGTGTTTGGATGATTAGCAATGTATAGTATCACCCTAGAGGTTTCACCCTAGGTTAACACACTGTGAAGGATCTAATATCAAGTGTGTGTGCAAGAATCAGAATAAAAAAGTACACTGTAAATCATAGAAAGTTAATTCTCTGTGTGATCACTGTATATACACTTAAATAAGTAAATGCGAGTAAGATATGGGTAAGTGAAGTGAGAAATGTTTGTGACTTTTTATTGTATAGGAAATACAATATACTACATTCTGGATAATTGAGGATTCTAATTAGGAGCCTTTAGTGGAAAAGCAACTCTACATTTGTTTAAAAACGGATGCTAGCATACCTTCAATTCGAGTTCTTCTCAGTTTCTAGATGCCTTTTGATAATGTAAGCCACAGTGCATAAAGCTCAAAGATACTTTTCCCACTGTATCACATCAGTTCTCATATTTGTTTTGAAACTGCTGAGTGTCTAAGAGGCCATTTATGAGATATTTTGCCAAAAATTAAATTATTTTTAATGAAATCATGCCAATGAGATGATTTATTCGCAGCAGAGAAAAAAAACTGTATATTGGTGCTTCCATAGAATGGTTAATAAATAAATGAACTTATAAGAAGAGTTATAATGTTTATTACAAATGAAACGTTGAACCAAATTATGTTGTTGCTCTGGTAACACATCAACTTTCTGAGTCTTAGCAACATTTTCATGAATCTAGCTTTGACTGGGAATGACCATTCAGACACTGGTAAGTGAGTGAATTAAGTGAGTGAATGATGTACTAGCTGGCTGTCTGACTAACCTCCCGCGGCTCCGTGGGACTGTAACTCTCTCTCCCGACGATCAAGCTCTGCTGCTTTCTTCTCCAACTCCTCCTGCCTTCTCAACAACTCAGCCTGAGCACGCGCTTGATCCTAACACAGACACAGAAATGCTCTTAAAATTCACTGCCCAACATCTGACAGGAGTTATAATATCCAATCAGGTAAGTAATGAAGGTATTTTTCCACTCAGGTAAGATTAGGAGTGTTAGTTTGAGAAGGGAAAAAAAAGGTTACGGTTGGAAAAGCAATCAGCTACTGTTGTTCACTCACTTGTCTTCTTTAGTTAGTATTAAACTAGCTCTAAAATTGCACTGCAAGGGGAAAGCTACAAGTGGGGAAAGGGCATTAAATGAATTCACACTATTCAAGACAGTGACATGAAGGATTACGAAAAAAACACATCAGATGACAGACAGTACCTCATTACGCCGCTGTTTGGCCATCAGAAAACAAATGAGTATATGAAGGACAAGAGGAAATGTGAACCAGAAGCCAAGACTGAGAGTGTCTTTATAATGTTACAGAGTTGTGAATAAAAATGTTGAAGACACAGACTGTGTGTGGTACCTGAGTCTGTTGCTGTGAGTAAGCCGGCGGCTCTTCTGTGGGCTTCATGATGGCAGGTTGTGTGTTCTGGGCAGGGGCTGGAGCAGATTTGGGGGCATTTCCAGGAGCTGCCTGTAAGCCAGAATAGACCTGGTATGTTAATATTTGTGCAATCAAAAGACAATGAATCAACACTGTAATTAGGGCACAGTCATATTTTGTTTGTTAAATCCTCTGTGACTAAGAGGTGGAGGAAGAGAGAAAGAGGCTAGTGGATAAAATGAGGTCACTGACTCAGAAGCACAAAAACACATGCATGCACACATTTATCAATAGTGAGGCTAGTTAAGCTGACCGTTCTGGCGTCTGTGAAAGGGTTATACTCCTCAAGACCACCAGGAGGGGCAGACTGGGTCACCTGCGTCACTGAAGGATCCTACGGGACAGAGAGGACCACAAAGGGTTTCACACTACAACCCACAAAATCAAAGCTAATTTATTGTTGTTGTTAACTAAACTATAATTTATATATAAAAGATACAGCTGACCGCACATTCACGGGGTCTTTTCATTCACATGTTCTCACCAGTTATTATTAATGTGTTGACACATTACAGGTAGGGTGGAATCAGACACCAGGATGTCCATGCGACACAATAAAAACATTCACGGTACTATATTTTATTTGAAGTGACCTTGATCTTGTGGCCATTTGAAACACTGCGGATGGGATCAGGTACAGGAGGGGCAGTTAATCACATGCTTGCAGGACAGGACAGTCTATGATGGCCCACCATGTGTCATGAAGAGCCAACAGTTTGCAGGTTTTCCTCCCAACCAAGACTCCACCCACCACTTAACACACCTCCAAGCAGGTGAGGGACTCCTTTAAATCACCTACACAGGTGTTGAGCTGGGATGAAACCCTGCAGACTGCTGGCTGTATTATAGTAAGAGGTAGGATAATGTGTAAGGGAGAATAAATTCTGCTGTAGCACAAATAAACACCGTGTTGCTTACATCTGGTCTACAATGAACAACAAACTAACATTATCTTAACTGTCAACAGTTTAACATTAGTGTCAATATTGTCTGACACGTTTTTAGGTGCAGTTCATGAAAATAACGCAGAGTTAAGTTTCTATTGAAACCGCTGTGACCATGTATTACTCAAACAAGACGTTTTAATCTCCGCGTCCCAGCGACCTTTAGAAATATTGGTAGGCACACAATGTACCTAACTGATACCACCCAGCCGGTTAGCTATTTACCAAGCTAGCAGGTGACAGCAAATGTTTACTGACGGTGGACACAGCTAGCTAGTTAGCTAGCAAGCTAACAGCATGTGTCTTTGTTCTTAATCGTTATTGAAAAGCTAAAAACATCCGACATAGTCCTCCACAGCTATGGTTTCACAAGCAGCTACACCATGTGTGAGTGATGAGATAAATAACATGAACGATGATTAGCTCTCTCTGCTACCTAGCCGTGTACCAAGGAACACCTATAGCTAGCTGTCCAGCTGCTAGCAAAGACAGTTAGCACGGATGCTAAAGTACGCCTGGCCTGAGTGGGCTTCGAAGCGCTAACCAGCTAAGTGAGCTACCTGAAAGGGATTGCTGAAGTCCGGGTCTGCAAACGGGTTGCTGTCAAAATCGGACATTGTACAGCCTTTCTAGTAACGGTTTCCTGTGCGGAAGAGCTCCCCGGTTCTCCAGGGAAGGTTCAGTCTTGTGATAGGACTGCCTCTCTCTGCTGCCTGCAGTCTTTCTCTCCGCCTCCTTCTGATGGAGACCCCTCGCTTAGCAAGTTAGCCTGTAGCACAAACAAAAAAATGGCAGCAGAGGAGAGGATGCGTGACGAGCAGCCCCCCACCCCTCCTCCTCTGACGTCACTGTTTCAGCACCGCGGACAGCATGACGTCTCACAGGTGTAAAGTACATCTGGATCCAGCGGTGCTCTGATTACCTCTCTTATTTATTCATTCATTGTTTTATTGTGAGTCATGGTGAGGTCAACATATAAGGGGACCCTGGGGCAATACAAATGTGACTCTGGGCCCCAGCTCCCACTCTCTGTGCATTGTGTATGTACTCATCTTACCTCCACATTGCCATCAGGTAGGCCTACAGCACTAACAGGCACAGGAAGCAGCCAGTACTCCAGATACTACTGCCTGCCTGCATGTTTTCAGTTTGTGGTAATATCATTAAACACACCTTCATTTATGTGCACAACAAGGGAGCCAGAGGGCTACAAGATCAGGTAATAACACACCTAAGTGTATCTACCACGTAAGTATATATTGTACTTTAGTGGTAGATACGCAAATTGACAAAAAGCAACTGGCACTGAAACTGGAGGTCCTTTTTGTAAGTTGCCCTGTTGGTTCTAGTCTTAATTTAAGAAACCTGACTGTTTGTTTATCAAGCAATATCTCTGAAGATGTCATTTACCCATCTGCCCTGTCTACAGTTTCTCAAGTACTGTAGAAGTACAGTTTTAATTTGTCACCTACTAAAGTATTTCCATTTTTATACTTCTGTATACTTGTCCTCCCTACACTACTACTACCTTTATTTGACAACTGCAGTTACTTTGAAGATTTATAGTTTAAATATAAAATATGATGTATTGCTCTAAATAGAAATGTCAAAAATGATATTGAGTTGTTAAACTATGACCAGCTACAACATTACTGCTTACACCTTTAATCAATTATTAATTATAATCCAAACATACAATAGTCTATAACAGGGGCCTTATTGTCATTTAAGTACCTCTTTTACTTTTGATATTTTGAGTTAATTTTGCTCACATTACTCTATGTAAGCAGGATTTTGGATACAGGACTTTTACTCGTAATGAAGTATTTTTATTTATTTATTATTTTTATTTATTATTATTATTATTATTATTTATTTTGTACAGGAGATGGGGGGGTGAGTGGGAGAGAGAGAGAGATGGTTGCAGTTACACCGAGGCCACTCCGGTAAGGTCTTAGTATGTGGCGTGCTCACTCTACCAAGTGAGCTACTGGTGTACCCTGTAATGGAGTACTTTTAAATAGTGTTACCACCCCAAAACAAAAAAAAGGAACTAAAAGGCAAACTCCACCCACCTGGGCTGCGAGGTTGACTAAAACAAAACAAAGAACAATCACAAATTATTTATCCAGGTCTGATTTTTACTCAGTATTGAGTATGATCTCTTGTAGGTCAAATACCACAGCAATCTCCTCCACTTGATGATTATGATGATTATGTTAATGATGATAATGATGATGAGGATGATGATGTATGGCTGTGTCTGCTGGCTCAGTTGGTCTCTTACGCCTGTGAGAAAGCAACGGAGAGGCAAACCCAGACGGCCTCTTTGATGATATGTAACAGTGACCTCGTTTTCGGCAGCAATCCCAGACAATTTACGGGGAAATCATTTTATTTTACTCGTCCCTATAAGAAGTATCAGACCCCCTGAGAGCTCCTGTGTGTGTGTGTGTGTGTGTGTGTGTGTGTGCGCGTGCGTGCGTGCGTGCGTGCGTGCTTTTCCACATTG
The DNA here is from genome assembly GCF_905237075.1 of Dicentrarchus labrax. Taxonomy (NCBI): domain Eukaryota; kingdom Metazoa; phylum Chordata; class Actinopteri; family Moronidae; genus Dicentrarchus; species Dicentrarchus labrax. The sequence continues at coordinate 14,076,175 of NW_026136714.1, forward strand.
GCTTTGAAGCTCCGTTAGTTGCCTAAAATGGCCACTTGGGGGAGCTACGATCCAATAGGTCTCCTCGACGGCTTTCACAGAATCCTTTCTCATTTGCCATCAATTTATTTTCATTCAAACAAAGGGTGACCATGTGAAGAACATCACATCAGTTGACAGCCTGTAAATGTGATTTAAACATTTAAGCACCATTTACCCAGATTAAGTTTCAATTGAAGAACAAATGCTATTAGGTGTAAATCTTACAGTATGTGGTGAATGATGGAGGTTAAAATATTCCTTTTTATTGTTTGAATCCTATTGCTCATTTTTAAACAAAGGCACCGTGTTACTTTGGTTTTATAGCAGCCTAGCACTTAATACATTTAACTTATACTAATGTGCTTTTGTTGATAAGTAACTTAACAGCTTCGTACTCTGCTATTGTGCTCCTTCTGCCTTACAGTTGATAGCCTCGAGATAAACACAAACTGCGGATTCATGGCAAGTCAACTCCTCTCCACAAACACATGCATGCAGGCCCACAAATACACACACACACACACACGCACGCACAAAATGAGCATGGGTTCCTTCCCTAATCTTGTATTAATGGACCCAATCACAGACTCTATGAATAATCAATGGCCAGTGGTCTGCAACCACAGTGCTGAGACCTTGAGTGAAACTGAATTTTCCTAATAAGACACACACACACACACACACACACACACACACATACACTCACACACCTTGAGGCCCTAATAAGCACTAATGCACTGTGGGTTGAGAATACGTCACATGGTTTGTTTGCTGCAGAATGTGAAAGATAAACATGCTGTGCCAGGCTGGGCAATGTGTGCGTATGCATGTACTGTGTGTGTGTATATATATATATATATATATATATATGTGTGTGTGTGTGTATGGAGAGGAATAGCGTGAAAACGGGGACCTGTCTGTCCTTGTCCGCTCTCTCTCTCTCTCTCTCTCTCTCTCTCTCTCTCTCTCTCTCTCTCTCTCTCTCTCTCTCTCTCCTGCCTTTTCTTATGCTGCTTTCCACAGATGATTCTGTGTGGAAACAACCTCTTTGGCTAATAGCTGCTACATTAGTCTCTTAACCAGCTGGTCATGGCCATTTAGAAATGTTCATTAGGTCGCGGACCAGAGTGGATAGGTGTGATAGTTCACTCCCCTCTGTTGACTATAAAAAGGCAGAAAAAGAGACAGAGAGAGGCAGACAGACAGACAGACAGATGGAGAGAGAGAGAGAGAGAGAGAGAGAGAGAGAGAGAGAGAGAGAGAGAGAGAGAGAGAGAGAGAGAGAAGCAATTTACTGGCCAACATGACGACCAAGTGTTAAAAGCCACAGATGCAATTATCATCATATTGCCCTGAATAAGAACCTTGTGCATAATTAGATCTCATTAAGGTCTATGAGTGTTATTTTAGGGCTCTGAAAAGGTTGGATAAGCAGGACTTGATATTATGGGTTATTAATGCTGCAACATCTGGTGCCATTCTGGCAATAGTCTAATAGTCGTTTGAATGGGCTGAAAAATTCAGCGCTCACCGGATGTTACAACCATAATGTAAAATACAGTGTAGAATATGTTATTTAAATATGTGGATGGAGATATAAATAGATACTGTATATAGATATGTGGTAATGTATGGATTTATATATGCTGTGTGTGTGTATGCATGTGAATCTGTTTGTGCTGTTGACCAGTCAGAGCACATTACACACCGCAGAGGGAAACAGCCCTCTGTCGCCGGAAAAAGCGATTGATTCTCCATTTCCATATTAATGAGCAGATTTGTTAAGAGCCTGCAGGAGAGGGAGAAAATAACAGGGTCTTCATAGGGCACGACATTTATAAATAAAGCTGATGCAGAGAAAAATGGAAATTAAACCTTTTAGTTTAATAAATTTGAGGCGTCCGCAGCAAAGCGAGCGATTTGCATTTCCATTTGTGGCCAAATAATGAGAGTGCGGGTCCATGATGAGCCTGCTAGTGCTGCTTTTGGGTCTCAAACAGTCAGACAATCACTCCAGCGTGCAGCCCTCCACATCAGTGTCATTAGCTCAGGCCTGTTAACTCTGCTACTTGGCTTTCTAAGATTATTTGGTGAATTAGAGATTCCTATTGTCACTTTGAATGAGGAATAGGATTACGCCTTCAAAATAAAATGTATTCACTTCTATATTCCCAGCCTGGATGTGTCTGTATATTTTTTCTTGAATATTCAACATCCTCTATACATGCAGGTGTCACTTTTGAAATGATCCTTTGTTGTTCTAAAACAACCCTGTCAGAAGGAGTCTCTGTCTTTCTCTTTGCCTCTCTCATAAACACTTGCACTTAGACACACACATCGCACGCGCACACAGACGCATTCACAAAGCATCACTGATTGAATTTATTGGGGAATGGATGTTGACTAGACCACTCCAAGTAGGCTAGATTGTTGTTGTTCCCAGATTGACAGACAGACCCAGAGCGGCTGATTGAAAGTGCCTTTTAGCTTGCTCTCACTGTATATTTGATTTGGCAAAATGGAAGGGGAGTCCAGTCTTTTCCCAGGATGCAAACACAAGTCCCTGTGTTTGTGTGGGAGTATGTGTGTGTTTGTGTGTGCCATGCGTATGTTGACGAGTGGATGCTTTAGCAAATGCTGCATAAAATGTACCCCTTTCAGGTATTAATTGAATAATGCAAGCACTCCTCTTGTCAGCCATCAAGTGGGCCACTTTCTCAGTGGCCTGTGCTGCTCTCCTTGCCTGCGAATTGACTAGATTTATCTGTGTTGTTCCAGCCAATGGATGCCATTTGTTCCAAATGTTTGACATAAACATGCAAAGAGCAGAGGCGTGCACTCATAAAATAAGCTTCTAGACTTGTTGTTTTACAGCCCAAAGGGACCGATGGGAGGCCTCTCAGCCTATCAAATCATGTCGAGCTCTTGCTGAGCCAACGGCGTGTTAAAGTTCTCTTTCAACCAATGATGTGATGAAAAGGAACAATTGCCGCCATAAAGAAGAAAAGAGGAGCACGGAGGAGAGAGATGGAGTGCTCTGGGAGGAGGGAGAGTGCAGTTGGAGGAGAGCTGTGCAGTGTTCTGCTAAATATGCATACTTATTTTCCATGCCTTTAATGGGACACATCTCATTGGGCGCCTTATGTCTGCTTCCAAACTATAAAAGATATTTAGCTTTACACCTGCAGGAAATTCCCCATAATAAAGACAATATTGGCATATGGAGGCTTTGCTGAATCTGCTCTGTGCTTTCTAGTGCTGTCAAGACACCTATAGTATTAATGCGGCTTGAAAAGAGTAAAACCGATTACTCTAGAGGTTATATTTTACTTTATTTTTGTGTGGAAGTGATGAGATAATGAGTTTAATCAGGATATCCCTTAATTTAAGTGTTATTGTAGAGGTAGAGCTTCCACTCAGATGTTGTTTATATTACGTGTATGGATTAGACTCAGGTGTGTGTGCACGGGTTTACGCGTGTGTCTGTTGTGCACACTGCGGTTCGATTTGCTGATTTAGCACTTCTCTAATTTTCACTGGGTAATATTTGCCTTACCTGCTGGCCATCTGTTTTTATTATCCGGGTGAATATGTTTGTCTAAGGATATCAATAATCATAAACAAAGCCATGACTCTTTCACCTCTCCCTCTGCATACCCCTCTCGATATCTGCGGCTGTCTCTCACACAAGGCTGCTCTCAGCTCGTACTCTGATTGCACACAGTCTACATATTTCAGTGTGTAATTGGTGAAAAGCAAACATTATCAACCCTAGTTTCAGTCAGACTATGCGCACACATACAGTACATAACCACACACACATAAATTCACACACACTGTGCCGTGGCTCATGCCTTGACTGAGTGTGTGCTCTCCTATTACAGACAGTAATTACCGTCAGTCACCCTGTGTGTCCATAACAAGCCAGCATAATGCCCTAATCAGGCCTGGATTAATCTAACCCTCTCTCTAATCACTCTAAAAGTGATTTATATTGTTTTTCCTGTTCGGAACAAATGAAATCTGTAGCCCAAATTAATACTGGCTTTTCATCACTGGGAAGTTAAAAAGCCAGTAACCATCACATTCTTGTCATTAGGGCTGCGTCTGAGGAGACACGCACATGCACACACACACACACACACACACACACACACACACACACACACACACACACACACACACAAAGGCACACACACACACATGCTCATATGTATTTAAGTTGGAAGGAAAAAATATATAATGTTAATATTCCATTAACTTGGCAAACTAATAACATTAATCCTCTGCTGAGAAAGGCTTTCAGACCAAACAAATGGGGTCATCAGACGAATAAGTAAAATTTTATTGCTACTATTTCATATTACATATCCTGCTTTGATTTAATAATTATAATCAGAAAGTAAATGGTTGCTGATTAATTACTTTTACAGTGTACAATTGTATCAGCTCCCCCCCCCCGAAGAACTTTTTGAGCTGTAAATTAAGTGCACTGAGACTTTATTGGCCAGCCGCACCTATGTCAGTGCAGGAATATTTTTACACCGTAATGGACATGAAATCATTTTTTATCCATCTGCCAATTATTCTGATGAAAAATGCTCTATATCATTCTGTACAAGTCATTTGTCAAATTGTATCAGCCACAATCTTACAATTTCTTGGTCCCGAGCTTTCATTTAAGATAGCATGCCTCCTATTTTGGTTCATGCCTCCTACTTTGTTTCATTTCCATTGTTAAACAAATCAATTCCAACCCTGACTCACTTCCCATTGTTTTTCATTATGAAGAACGAAGGCCGGACACGAATCATAACAGAACCCTGAAATTTCCTGCTCACTACTCAGTTTGTGCTCGGAATACAAACCAACTCACAAGACGCACATTTAACAAATGCAAATTGTGAGCCAATCTGGTCGAGCTATCTGGGCTCCCGGCTCCATATTCATTTCCTCCACCCCACTGTTCACAAACTCCAAAAACAATCCAGGGGTTAACCCGAAAGGGATAGGAAATGGAGGTCTGACAGTGTCCACTACCTCGCTCTCTTTTCTTCTCCTTTATCTCTTTCTCTTCCACACGGTCTCTCACCTTTGCTCCCCTCTCCTTCCTCCCCTCCTCTCTCCTCAGTCCCCTCTCCCCTGTTCTCTTCATGCTGTGTAATTCTCATCTTACACACTCTGTTGCTCTGGACTATGAATAATGCATGGTGTGTGAGAAATCCTCAATCTCATGCTTGGCTCCCAGCGAGCATTACGGAGCTTGCATCTCTATTACGGAGATGAATAGGAGAAAGGGGAATATTGCATAGGATACGCTCTAACTTCATTGTTTGTTTTCAGCATTAAGGCCACAATCTGGGATTTCTTTAAGTACATATGAATTATGTATATAAATATACAAGGAGAGGCTTGCTGATGAAAAATAATATCGTCAAAACTTTTATAATCCACCATATCGTCACCACAGCTCCATTTTTCTCCAGTGTCACAATCCAAATAAATATGAACAACAAGAGCAAACTATTTACAGCTTCAGAATAGATTTAAAATTCATGCGCTTGCATGCTGCCAGCCCTTGAAAAATAATTTATTTTCAGTTAATCAATTTTCATAGAGAACTGCTTTAAATTCAATCAGGTAACGCTATAAAAAGCAGTGCCATAGCATTTTTGTTGTGGTGTGTTTCAATTCTGTAGGGTTTTTCATTTTTGCCTTCTCTGTGATTTGATTTTATGGAAATGATAAGATGGCAACTGCAGGGACAATGCATTTATAAATACAGCAGTCTGTCTGTGTGAGTCCCACCGTTTGGAAATTTGTTCACAGCTGAAACACTACAAATGCAGATGTGAGAATAGGTCAGGTAAAACTCCATTATGTTCAATCCACAGTCTCATCACAATAGGAACAAATGACCACTTGAACCTTTCTGCAGATTTTGTGGAAAGTGTAAACCTTTTTGAAGTGGCTGAGCGATGCTGCCTGTGACGGGAACTTTATACTTCACATAATAATAATAATAACAACTTTATTTGTATTGCACCTTTCATACTACAGCTGAAAGTGCCTGAAAAAAAGACATAGAATGAACACAAGTCAGGGATATAATGCCATAATTACTGGAAAATAAGACTTTGAACAGTTCCAACTGTTTTACAAGCCGATTTGACAATCATTCCCAGTCTGTTGTCAACATCTTCTTATTGATTTCCTTCTGTAGAGATGAGGCCGCATCAGGGGACGCTTACAAGAACACAAAGATTTGGTTTCTTCTGACAACCTTGCTGCTTCTGAGCGAGCCTTATGTATGCATTACACGTGTATGTGCTACTGTACCCTACATACGAGCCATGCTAAAACATGAACCCATGTTTTATGGGGTGTGTACATGCGATAAAAGCACTGAAGAGTTAAAGTGCTTTTCTACCATGCTCAAAGCCATGTGTCAGCACTAGACCACTAAATCCACACAATTCCCTTGAACAGTTTCCCTTCCTCTGATAGTCTATCATTCCTCTGTTTCAGGTGGCTGGCCACTGTAGCTGACAGGGGCCGAGTCCTTGAGGAGATCATGTGTCTGTGGAAAGTACAGGACAAGCACTGATGTTTGAGCTTTCAAGCCAATGTCCCTGTTGTTGCCTCTGTCCCTCTGTCTCGGCTGTGTTTCATTCCCAGCGTCACTATGACATGAGGTTCTTGGCCTGGCACATACAGTAAGTTTGTGTTGCTGTAGTGCTTTGAAGTATCATATTCAGTGTAGGGGACGATATATACCCTAATATGTTGTGAGTGTAGTTCTTTCTCCTCTTTCTGATGCTCTGGTATATGTTCCTTATATTTCACCAGTCTTTTTATTGTCAATTTTTATGTTCCGCTTCACCAAGTATTGCACATCATTTGTGATATAAAGCAGGGATAGAGAATATTATGGATAAAAACCTCCCCATTATTCCATGGTGCTGAAATCTTACAGAAATATGCCTCCCATTTTGGTAGACATGGCTTACTCTTTCTGTCTTTTTTTTTGCCCATTTTGGATGACGCCCAGATGAATCACACTAACGACCTGGGCCCTGTGCTGCAGCACTGCTCTGAAATTAATAACTAAGGAATGGAGATATAGGGCAAATAGATGAGAATAGGAACCCGATATTCACTCTTGGGTACTACGTGCTCAGGCACAGACACACATACACACATACATGCACTCGCATATACTGCACACAGAGCCTGACAGGCAGGCTATTATCCCCCAGCCCGGGCTGCCGTAATTGGCTATCGCTTTTTACAAATGTGGCTCCGTCTGACTCGCATATCAGCTCCCGTCTCATCAACCGTGTAGGGGTCACCATGTCCGTGCTTGTGCGAGTGTGTGTGGTGGTGGTGGTGGTGTATGTGTCTGTACATGTGCATGTCTATATGTAGGGGTCACTGGTGTGCCCATCCCTCTCATGTCTCCATTTCCCATGCTCATTTATGTCCATGCTAAACGAGCCAACGGATGCTATGTGTGTCAGTGGCCGGCTTCTCTTTAGCAGTGCCGGAGTATTTAGCCATTAGTCTGCTAATAGCATCAAGATCATTCCAACACCGGCTAGCTGATGATGAAATATTAGCTTAGCTCAGGCCGTCATTAGTTAGTCTGGGCTTGCCTTGGAGGTCAGGTCCATCTTATTTCTCACACATAGAGATCAAACCTTATTAACTGAATGCACATATTAATTTCTAAATTATGTCAGTTTGTAAATTATATATAGACCCGACAAGCTATATATAATTTTCTATATATATTTTACTTGGATTGTCCTAATGTATTTTTCTTTTGGCCTTTATTTGATAGTTGGCAGTGTTTAGATAAAAACATGCAACAACATACCAACAAAGGTAACAGTAATTTAGCTTATACCAGCATATTCTATGCAGCTGTGTTTATTTTTACTGTGTTGTTTTTTTAGCCATGCAAACGCACTGCTTGCATCACAGAATAGGTATCCTAAGTTTTCTTTAATTACCAGGACTAACAGGGTTTGATGTGAACATATGACACTTATGACATTGAAAATTAGAATTATACATGACTGTAAATCTCTGACATTTGTATTCAGCTAAGCCAAATAAATGTCTAAAACTATTATCAGTACTAATGATCTATATCAATTACATTAGTATAAATTACATTACATCAACAATTAAAAAAACCACAATATTTAATTATCTTAATATTAGAAAACTAAGAGCTGAAAACACACTTCACTGCAGTTAAAAACCCACAGTTTGTAAATGCAGTCATTACTAAATCATAGCTTGCATATAACCGCCATGCCATCGCAGATCTTTTACACCCTGCTGGGCCCTGTCAAGCAAGGGGTATGTATCAAGCTATAGGGGTGTGGACACAGTAGAAAAAATATCTCTAATATCTCTCTAAGGTGATTCTAGTAATATGTAAAGATTAGTGTGTCTATTCCCCTGACACAATTAACTGTTAAAACTTCATAGGGTTAAACAGCTTTTACATTGACTTAATTGCACAATGTAAGATGTTGTGTGACTTATGAAGGGAGTCATTGTCTTAAGGTTAGAGACAAAGAAAAGGACTCACTTATGAATGTACCTCCTCTCATTTGTGTCAGGGCGCCAAGGGTTTGTAGTTTTACTTTAAGAAGAGTCCCTGAAGTCATGGCATAATTACTTTCCCACTAGGCGGGGCTCTGGAGCTGAAATTACATCACACATAATGGGGTTGATTTAAACCTATATTTAAGAAGGCAACTGCTTGCCTATCATACTCTTGCACCTTGTTAATCCTTAACCAATGAATTAACCCTCATTACCAGTGCTGGAATATAGATGAGCGCTCTCTCTGCGACTCTGGCTCTGAATTTTCTCCCCTCTATCCCGTTCTTACCCTCCATCTAGCTTTCTGTGATGGGGGACGTCTGGGGTCAGTGATTCTGTCCTGTGTCGCCCCTGATAGTTCCTCCTGCATTCAGATTATTCTGACCTTAGATCAGCCCTATCAGGTGACCACTAAAGCACTTTAAACCCCAACCTATCCAACAGCCAGCTGCTCCCCACAGAGTAAAGATTGCCTCATATCTCTCAGCTTGTTTGTCTATCTGTCTTTGTCTCATATGAACAGAGGGAACAGTGCGACTAAAAAGGAAACCATGAGCAAATGCTCCTCGGCAATGCTTCAATTTCAAATGACAAAGTAGAGACAGAGAGCTGAGCACTGGCGTGAGATGAGCTTTATCCTCAGGTGTCATTTAAACCCGGCCTCCTCTAGTCTGTAAATAACATGCCTTAGCTCCACTTTTCACACAAGAGTCAAGTGCTCTCAGCCAAGATTGGAGTAGAGGAGTGTGTGCATGTGATTGTGTGGGTTTTGCCCAATGAGACACCATTCAGCTATTTTGATAAAGCACATGAATCAGTCCAGCTCTAAGAAATCGCTTCTGTCGTGATTCTTTTTTTTTTTTCAAAGCATGTGGAGATCATTTATTTCCAACATTAACAGAATAGGTAAAAAATAGAATTTAAACCTGATTTATGAATAATATTTTCTACTCAGAATTGTACTGCACCGTTTCCTTGTCTTTTTGTCTGTACATCCTGTGCGAGGTGGCACACCTGTGCTTGTGCATTCAGATGAACGTCCGGTCTTATTGTGTGTGACCTCCGTCTCTCTGGCTGTTTGCTGTCTCAGATAACATTTTGACATTCCAGTCTCCTCTCTCAGACACTGCGATACCTCGGGCCGAGGGTGGATGGGGGGCCCAATGATAAGGCTTCACTCACAATTAGCAGGCAGGAGCAGGGAGGCGAGCGGGGGAAATTGAACTGTCAGAGAGAGAAGAGAAGAGAGGGAGGAGTGGAGGAGAGAGGAGGGTGGGATGGAGGGGGGGTGACCCCATCCTGCAAAATGGAGCCCGTCATAATTTGTTCATTTGGTGCCCATCAGGCTCTACCTTCCCTCTCTAACACCGCTCTGCTGACCTTCCTCCCTCTCTTTCACCCTCTCCCATTCCTTGTCGCTCTTCCATCTCTCATCCTCCATTTCACCTTCCTGCCTACCTTCACTCATCACAGCATTCCCTCCTTATTTTATACTCAGCTCAATGAGTGTACCTGTGATATGATTGTGCTCTCCCTTTTGCTGCACACACAGCAGCTATTAACAACATTATTCTTATTAAATGCATCAATTGGTAATTTAGGAAAAAAAATTATCTAGAGGCTTCAAGAGCTGGGAGTCAGAAGAAAAGGAGCTAACAAGACCAAGGCCTGCGCCTGCCCTGCTTCTCTGGAGGATTAAATGGATGGTAATGTGAATATTAAATAAGCAGAGAGGCTTTTAGCAGCTCTGTATTTAAATGTCAAATGCTGATGGGCCCTAATGAGATAATACTGCTGAAAGCAATTAGCCTGCTAGGCACAGAGAAGACCATTCACATCAACACAAGTAGACTCACACACATACAGTAGGTGTATACACTTGTAAACTTGTATACATACTGTGTTTTTGCTGAGTGAAGAAAACAACTGCCACTTAAAGGGGAAATAAAGATTGCTTTTAATGTATAACTTTATGATTTATTCAAGGGATTTCTTTTGAAAACAAGGCCAACCTGTTGTATCTTTTTACTACATGAATATTGTGTTAGTATAGTCCTGCCAGCACTTCAGCTGATCTTCACATGATCTAATGATGTTAAACAACTCAAAACACTGTGTTATCAGTATTTAAATGACACCACGCTCTCACTCATACCTGTTACATGCTGCTTCCCTTAGCACCACAGAAACTACAACAAACCTCTTCTGGTTTCTTATTTAAAAACAGTTGATGTCAGTAACTACCTTTGAACTTTTTGTCCTGGGTGCAAAAATCCCATTTAAAATGTTTTAATGTTTTCCTCACTTATTGCCCCGTTTCAATCTGACACTGGAAGACCTGTCCTAAATTACACCAACAACAGCCCTAGACACGACTGAAGACTCAAGTGTAACTTGTTATTGTAAAACTGACATTTAATTTTTGCTATTTCTCTAAATATTTGTAAGTAGTTCAGAAAAATACTTGGCACTCTAATTTTTGTTGAAATCTCAAGTATACTCAAGTATTTGTTAACTGATGGTCCGAATAGTTTTTTGATGATGAAATATGAAAACAGAGAACTTGTTTTGAAATACTTGAAATTGAATCACTCTATTGTTGTTTCTTGACTTGTGTTAAATAAGCATTTTGCGTTCAGATATGTAAGATTTTGCTCCACAGCAGCCCCCTTCGTTGAACTGAGCAGTCGCTGCTGATAAACCAGTATAGATTTTCATCTTTTTAAATCTCTCTGTCCCTCCTTCTCTACCCAGTACACAGTGTGTGAATTGTTTTATGTCAGCAATGTGTGTGTGTGTGTGTGTGTGTGTGTGTGTGTGTGTGTGTGTGTGTGTGTGTGTGTGTGTGTGTGTGACAGAGAGGATACAGGTGTTGTTAGCAAGCTCTGAAGGTGACTGCTGGTCTCATCCATCAAACAGGCTTTCCTCAGGCTGATCCCTAATGGATCCCCTCAATCAGAGCTGCTCACTGTCAGTCGCAGTGCAACAAAATGAGAAATCAGGCAACTGGTCGCGCAGCCAAGGTTGGGAGTCATATAAAGGGGACAAAGTGATAAAGACCAGCTCGTGTCCAGCCTGTTGATTAGTATTGAGTGATCCCAGCCTTCCAGCCGGTCATGACGGAAGCAGGACATCAATCTGGACAAAGCGACTTCTTCAACAACTATAATTCAGCCGCACATTTGCTATATTCAAACCTGCAAACTTGGCTTCAGTGTGAAGTGACATCTTGGCTATTAATAGTGGACACAACATATCAGTGTGTGCCCTTAATTGCACTTAGCATTTCAAATTAACTAGTTTTATAATTTGATAACAGACTATGGTCTGGAGTGTACCAGTGGTTTTGATTTCATTCTGTCCAATTTACAGCAGTAATGCAAATGGAGATGGTAAATGGGCTAAGCCCTCTCTGTACTTTAAAAAATAGCCCCAGGCTAATGTGGTTATCAAGTGTTAACACACTTCACTTTACCATAGGCCATTAAAATCTATGAAGGGAGGACAGATTCAAGCAGAGCATTCACTTTATTCATCTGTGTCCAGGGCTCCTTACTATGTTAAATGCTAGTTCTGTCCTCCCTTCACAGTGATTTGATTTGAGAAGCTAATATACTGAAAGCCTCCTCTTGCTGTTTGTCTCCAGCTACTCATTCTCTCAGCTTTAAAAGCCCAAAGCCTTTATTATTGAAAAGGCCTCTATTTGGTTTTAGGGTCTAACAAAATTGTGTACCACATTTTCTTCAGTGAGCACAGAATGAAAAGGGTTTGAGTGCCTAAAATAGATTAATTATACAGTATGTCTGTGTTTGGCTTCTAAATAGGAAAGATGAAAGGTGATTCATGGAGTTATGGGGTACAGTAAAGTAATCACACTAAAAGCTCCCTGTCTTGCTGCAGGTTGTGCTCCACCGTCGAACCCACTCATTTCCTGTCTCAGTTGTCTTATAGTCTGTACAAACCGTAGTGTAGTTTTAGACCTCATGGACTGTCTGCTAACTGTTTCAGTAGTTAAAGGCTGGATTACCGACCAGGCTCTAGCCCCAGGTTCACTGTGTGTCATTTGGTTTGTAGTAGTTTTAATTTATTTTGTTGGGTCATATTGTTGTTCAATTAAGCATATTCTTTTTAAAAAAAGTACTTACCAACTTAATGGACATACAGGTAGATAGGTATATTTTTTACTGGGTAGGTGGAATATAATGTTGTCATGTAGTCTGCAGTACATACATAGCAGTTGTTTGGAGTTGACTGACCCATGAGAGCAGGAGGAACAGGAGGTCAGTGTAGGTCTCATAGTGTGTTAACACAGCCCTGCAGTAGCTGTAACTATCCTAGACTCTCTATGAACTCATACATTCTTCATTTTTCATTGCCTTCTAAAATGGCCTGTATGACTACAGAGTGTGTTTTTATATCTCCCATTTATATGATTTTGATCATATGGTAAGTTTAGGCAATTTAAGCTACTTTATTAAGGTTAAGGAAAGGTTGCTCATGTTTAAAAGAAAACAATATTGACTTTTATAAGAGACCGCATATGAATCACTGACTGAAATGACAATGAAAAACTAAAGATTATATTAGGGGAGGGACATGCAGCAAACAAAGCTGCACAATATTTGACTGCATGTCATAAACTGAGGGACAGACATTAAAATAATATTACTGAATCAGACAAATTAATATCTTGATACACATACATTTTCTGTTTGCTAGTATGGTATTTCCTTGTCGTATTGTTTTTAATGAATAGTATTTTTGTATTTTTTATGAAATGTATTCTTAATAGACTGTTTACTTAATTATTTTATTATTATATATTAAGTTATTATTATATTTTTATTCTTTCTTTCTTTTTTAATTGTGTGATTTTGAAATTATTAAAACTTTGGAAATAATTGTTTATAACATCCATGCCATTAAAAGCATATTAAATTGTTAATATTATTATTAAATATGAATTGTTCAATAAATCAAACAAGTGACCAATGCTGTATTTTTTCTGGCAAGACCATAGGAGAGAAAATAGCCTCATACAACATTTTTCTTCTGGTCTTGTTGTGAATGAACTGATAGTCTTATCACTTATTATCATAAGTCATATCCTTTCCATTCATTCTTCCTTGTCTGGTCCTTGTAGCAGGTAGATACTCGCCTACTGACGTATGTTGCGATATTAATATTGGTGGCAATATTGATTTGGAGGCCTGCACATAGTCATACATACAGCTGTCCGGTGGTGGGCTCACCAATCACTATAAGTCAGTGTCTGGCTGGGAACACCAGGGGTGGTGTGAGCACCCATCAGGAATTAATCAGAGAGATTTAATGCAGCCTTTGACTCCACTATTTCAGGAGTTTATACAGTTCTCACATTATTCACACAGCATCATATGGTTTGGCTGGAGTTTGACTGCAGTATGAAGGAGAAACTCAACAAATGATGCTCTAGTTTCATTTTATGGTGATCAGATTTGGTCCAAAGCATCTAACAGCTTCATAAATGTCATATAATCTGTCGTATAATCTATACAGCATTGATTCTAGAGCTCCAACTTCTGATGTAAAAAAGATTTCTCCACCAGCAATGACATAGACTACATTTATGAAGAGGACAGCTGTCTTTACATCTGTAGTCTTACTGCTCGCTTTGTCTGTCTCTTTGTCTGTCCCTCCACGTTCCTCTTTCTCTCTCCAAAGCTAATGAAGGCTCCTTGGTTACAGTCCATGATTATCATACAGATAGGATCATATCCCATTGATTTTATGCAGATGATCACCTTTCTGTGTACGCAGGCCTGATGGTGGTAGTAATTTACAGAAGAAAATCAATTACCCTTCTCGTCTGCAGAAGTAATTGTTTATTATTTTCCTATTAGACAAACTGTGTTGATCAATGTTATGGAAAGATTGCCCATGAATACTATCAACATAAATAGATTTGCCTTCGACATTAGTACTAGTTTTCCTTTAATGACCTGTACAATGTCAAACCAATGCCACAGGCTGCGATTTAAGCACTAACTGTATGTGATGGATTTGTGTGTGTACTTGGATACGTGTGTGTCTGGTATGGCCTATAAGAAATGGATGTAGTGTAGATGTAGTGTGTCTGTTTACACTTTATCTGTTTCTTTGTGAAGAAAAATCTCAACATTTATACTTTGTGCACACATATTAAACCCTCTGCGCAGTATGCCTTGAATTTACATTTACTGTTTAAGTCCACAGTTGTGTACCCTGTGGAGGCTTGGCACAATGAAATGATTACATTCAAGATACTGAGCACGGGATGCTGCAACGACACTGTTGTTGTTTCACAAATGTGCTGTTGATGTGAATAGTCAGTGGTTCCCCTGGCCCCGTCCGCATCTTCTCTGCCTGTATCAGTGTCGATTGATCTAGACACAAACTAATCACTATTACTCACTGAAGTAATTGGCCCGGCCCAGATCACAGAGTAGCAACCGATCGACTAGTCCGGGGATCGATACTCTGATCAGAAGAGGTGGGAGCAGAAAGTAGGGATGCAGAGGAAGGAGGAGGGATGTTTTGTAATGTGGCAGATCAATCTGGCTGAACAGCACAGTTTCTGGGTGTGTCCTAGTCCACCTATCACATTCACTGCCATTTTAACTTTGCTGCTGAGCGATTTTCTCAGGTGCTGTGTTACTCTACCACATATCTGGATTCAGGAGGAGCTCATTACAAAGTCTTACACACTTCTTATGGTCCTTTTCAGTCAAAACCCTATCCTAGAAGGCCCAGTGACCCCTTCCACAGGTTACGAATCTAACAAAGGTTGAACACAGTTAGACTGACACAAACTTCAGAGCTTTAGGCTCTTTACAAAAGGGCAGAGTTTTTGACAGATTAGGTAAAAATCTGGAAACCAGGAGATCCACTGATATTTAAAACATAAAAGAGCAGGTAAAGGGTTAAGGAGGGGACAGTCGGCACACGTGGTATTTATTGGCTGTTGTTTTCTGTCACCTCTACCTGCTCCTAATAATGAACTGAAAGCTTGAAACTGCAACAATGCCTCTGTCCATTTTTCTCTCCACTATCAATATCTTATGACGATTCTTTACAGTCACTAAAGAAGGACTCATAGAATTAATATTCATGATATTACATTAAATTGATTTTTTTTTAAATAGTGTTGATTAGTCAATTAAATGATTAGTCGACTAACAGAAAATTGATTCACAGCGACCTTTGTTTACTTTATAATGTTTATCCATATTGTTATTCTACTACAACTATTTCTGTCAACTGTATATATGTGATGGCTCTTGCATGTCCGTTTGTTTTCTGTTGGTCTTCTGAGGGACGTCGCTTTTTTTTGTCTCTAAGAATACAGAGTGTTACAGAAGCATGCTGAGGAACATTTTTAAACTTTGGGTTATGTAAATACAATTGACTTGACTCAAGTGTCATTTTAATTTAACTGTTGAATCAAATCATTTATCATGCTAAAATGCCAAGCACATGCAGCTTCCAGCTTCTCAAATGTGAATAATTTTCTTTCTTTTGTGTCATCCTTCATTTTTTTTTTGTTGCTGGTCAGAGAAAACAAGCTATATGAATGCGCATTTTTCACTATTTTGACATTTTATAGACCAAACAATTAATCAAAACAATAATTTAGAGAGTAATCAAGAATGAAAATAATCATTAATTACAGCCTAATTAGCTATGGTAACCTAATAAAAAACCTCACCTCTCTATTCCAGTAAAATCATGTTGGTAATGCCATTTTGACCTAGGAGTTCCTTGGATTTGTCTCCAGGTGACATTACAGTTTATCTTAACATAAAGAGTTGTTTAAATTAACAAAGCTAAAATTATAAATGGGAATCCTAGTGTAACCTTTCAAATGTCCATTGTACCTGGACTGTTATTGATTTGTCCAAAGAAACCAGAAGAAACTAAAAAAACAAACAAAAACATGTAAACATGCTCTTTAAACACAGAAATTACTGGGATCTGTAATCAGACTCCTTTCTTGCTAAGAGGTGACTGTGCTGACAAACGATCCCTCAAATTACACAAAACACCAGGATCACACTCCTAATGTTTGGCCTCAGCCTTTGCATTCTCCTGCTCAGCCTATTTCATGGAAAGGAGCAGGTGGTCCTAATATTTCATGCGTACAATGTGTTTGCAGCCCTTAGCCCCCCACTCCTGCCCTTGTCTATTCCTCATCCCACTGGAGCCCATTTCTCTTTCATCCATGCTGGTCGTCGTCCTGCTTTTAGGAGGTTCCTGCTCGGCCAGACAGAACACTGAGCACAGTTTCGGTGCACTGGCCCTTCTCTCAACATTCTCATCTCAGCATCTCCCCCAACACTGCTCCTGTCTCGCTTTCTCCTCCATGTCCCTCTGCTGCCCTCTTCTCCCCCCTTTGCTTTTCTCTTTCTTCCCCTTCTCTCTTCCTTTTCCCTTCCCTCTATCTTTCCCTCTCTCTCTGTGGTTGTTGATTGGGTGTCTGAGTGCTTGTGGCAGCTGTGTGTTGTGTGTAATAGAGCAGAGAGGCTAGTCTGAATACAGCGATGGGAGAATTTGTTTATGTGAGAGATGCATAGATGGAGACAGGTCTCCAGACGCTGCGGGCTCTCTCTTGCTGTCATCCCGCATTCAGGCCCTGACAGGAGATCTGAGATGGCCAAATATGCCAGACGCTCGCCCCAAATCCCCAAGCTGCATCCCACAATCCAACCGATGTGTGTTTGTGTTTATTCAGATTTGACAGAATGATTCTGTGTGTGTGTGTGTGTGTGTGTGTGTGTGCGTGTGAAGTGTGTGCATGTGTCTCCAGGATAGCATGCTTGATCAGATTCCCCTGCCACAGGCTTGGTCCAGGGTCCATTACCACTGAGCGATAGAGGGGAGAAAGTCTACCAGCTATTCTCTTTTTATCCCATCCCAGTGATCTCTTTCTCTTTCTCTGATATGTTAAGTCTGTTCAGTGGGGCAAAGATTCAGCTTCCATCGCTTCTCAGAGATGTGTGTCCAGCTCAAACAGCTCATTTAGCGTTTTCATTCCCCTCCTCTTGGTGCACTGGTAGTTGCATTTGTATCTGAATGTTTGCTGCAGTTTGTCCAAGTTAGCCTTGTCACTTCAACCTCACATCTTCAGGGAATCTTTGCTCTGTCTTTGTGTCACCATGATGTGCGGCGATGTGTTATTTAAATCAAGCGTTTCAATTGAATAACCTCTGCTTTTTGGTTCATACAGAGCTTCATTGACTCTCCCAAAGACTATAGCAGTACACTGTCTTGTTTGGTGCAGTACTGAGCACGGCACTCTTTTTCCCTAAATGAAAACAAACTAATGTATTGAAATAATATGCTTAGAGGAGAGACACCAAAGCACAATTAATGAAGACTGAATCTGGAGTGGCTGGTTGGCTGTACAGCTGTTGTTCCCAGTAGAGTCTGTGCGTCCATCAATGCAGCTTGACTAAATCGCAAAGGTTGCATTCTGAGAGCAACCACAGTCGGCATGTTGTGGCCTTTTAACTGCCTTCAGCAATCACATTTGATCCTCCTTAATTATCCAACACTTTCCCCTCTTCTGCCTTGCTCCCTTCTTCTTCCCGCTCAGCTGCAGAGACGGTGCGTTTGCTTACCGCTCTGCCTTGCCTAAGTGTTCGCCTGCATGTAAATTAATCTTGATTCACTTTACCCTGCCCTGCTGAGTGCTACAAATTACCCTATAGCAACGAAACAGCACAAGGGAAAAAAGCCAAATTGCTGCACTTGATAGGCTGTTGCTCCTGTGCTTTATGCCATTACATTAGGGCTACATAATGAATGCTCTCTTGTGAAAAGTAGTGTGTTGTGGGTTTTTAATTCATCCTGAATAGTAGAATGTTTGTGCATCTCTCTCTCTCTCAATGTGTCTGTCTGCATGTGTTTCTCTAGAAAAAGCTTTAATGAAGGAGGCCTTGCTGAGTAACCACGAAGCGTACATTCACTCACAGTGCCTCCCCTCCTCACCTCCCCCAAACGTCAGCATCCATCATTCCATTTACAGGAGCTTGACAAAATTAGCTGCCTTTTGTGCCATAGTCACTCTAATTGGCCGAGGAAGAAAAACAGGCTTTTGACACAAACACAGGCAACACATTCACTTACCGCAGCACTTGTCTCGCTGTGGATGTTAATGTGAAAGAGGTTTAGGTTTTAATTCAGCAGAACAGAATTGGCTCTGGCTTGAGTGCTTCGTTTTCTACCCTGACTGCTCTTCACAAATTTGCCTGCCTGTCTTTTATTGCTTTTAAACCACAGTTTTATGTTCTTTCTTCCCCAATGGATGTTCACTCAGTACTTGCTTGCTTGTCTGGTGAGAATACGCCCCTTAAGAAGACCAAAAGTTTTTTTCCTTTTTTGCTGTCTTTGATATCACCATATTAGTCAAATGTTCTAGTGCATATGAAATAACCTTGACTATTGACAAAGGAAGGACACTCACTGTGGGTATGCTCTCGTGTGTGTGTGTGTGTGTGTGTGTGTGTGTGTGTGTGTGTGTGTGTGTGTGTGTGTGTGTTTATGTGTGTAAATCAATGACAGTGAATGGGAGGAACCCCTCTACAAACCCTCATCTTTCATCTTGAATAACCGATATCATAAACAGACGCTACTCATCAATCTCACCTGTGTTCCCGATACAAAGATGGGGGGCAGGCCTATTTCCCTCTCTTTCTGCAGACCTGATGACATTTACTAAATTGCCCTATGCGTGTGTGTGTGTGTGTATATATATACAGAGAGCAACGTGTTTGTGAGTGTGTTTCCGCGTGCATGTGTCTAATGTTTGTGCTTGGCAATGTTTGTGCAAACTTGATGCTGTCTGTTTGTATTCCAGTAATATTGTAGATCAATTTGGTTTGAGTGGACTGTTTGGTTTCCCTCAGTGGGTTTGCTTTTTATTTATTTTTTTTTTTTTTTTTTGCAGTTAACTGTGTTGGCAACCGTGCAGCTCCGTAACTATCCACAGAGGGGCAGTGCAGCAGTTTGCAGCTCCTGTGGAGGGGACAGAAAATGAAATAAAATGTGGATAAATCAGGAAAACCAGCACACATGAAGAAGAGGTAAAGATTGAATTATGTTTAATGATGTCATTTGGAGAGGAGTGTGCTATATTATAACAAATGATAAAAGTGTGTTTTAATGAGTACTCATAAAGACTCAGCAGACAATCTTATTCAGTGGGCCTCAGAATTGGCCTGCAAGGGTCCTCAGGGTTGAAGAAGAACAAAGTGACTTTGGGACAATTATTGCATGCGTGTTTATTATCACTCACAAATTCCATGCCAAATTGACTGCGCTAGAAAGTGTGTGTGTAGGTGTGTCGTGTGTGTGTGTGTGTGTGTGTGTGTGTGTGTGTGTGTGTGTGTGTGTGTGTGTGTGTGTGAATGCAAGTGTGTGTGTGTGTGTGGTCCAAGGTCATGGTAAACATTGTACATCACTACCTTCAGGCAACAGTGATAATCCTTGGATAAATAATAGATGGAGTATATAAATCTATTAGCCCGAACAAGCCTGATAAAGACATTTATCCCTCTGAAAGGGGGATTAGCAAACTGTGCGTGTGTGCGGGTGCGGGTGTGTGTGTGTGTGTGTGTGTGCATGCATGAGTGCCTATGTCAGTCTTTTGCTATAAAGGTGACAGCAGAGATAAACAGCAGACAGAAGCCAAGAAATCAAAGTATCTATATTAACACATTCACCTTACGCGAAACATGCCTTCCAACCTTCCATCTTTAATATCACTTATCTCGACTGAAATATTACACACTCATTTTTCATAGAAAAAAATAAGAAAATGTGATTGTGATTAAAAGGCTCTTTTTACCTCTAAACGTGTCAAGTTTAAACTGTGCTCAATGAAGTGTTTTCCAGCCAACTGTTCCTTTCTGAACTAAAACTAAACAAAGTTCCCAACAACTGCAAAACAAAGAGTGCCACAACAATTAGATGGTAACAATTAAATATCATTATGTTGTAATTAATCTGCACACAATTCATTAAATACTAATTCCATATGAAAATCGAGGAGAGAGGAATGCCATCAATACGCTGCTTTAATTAGCATGTGATTGACAGCGTGCAGAAATAGAGAGTTTTTGTATAGGACGACAAGGCCTGTGTGTGTGTGTGTGTGTTTGTCAGTGTGTGAGCAAAGTGGATCATCTTAAGTGTGTAAAGATAAACTCCCCTCTGTCTGTTGATGGTAATTACGTTTGCTCCCTGTGGGGTTGCTGGTATGGCCAGGTTGGAGGAGGCGGGTGGGGGGGGGCATGATCTGTGCTAATTGTTGTACATGAGAGCCTGTTTTGGCTCCTGATAAGCACTGCAGGGCCCCCGTGTGTGTGTGTGTGTGTGGGTGGGTGTGTGTGTGTGTGGGTGTGTGTTCGAGAGGTGCGAAACTGAATGGAGCCATATGACTACAGGTCACACCCAGAGTGCCGTTGCTAGGATACAGCATCTGAAGCATCATGGAGGGGTGGTGCCGGGGTACTCCATCTTTCAGCCCCCCCACCACCCTGATCCTGCTTCCTCCCCTCGGTCCCCCCTCTGCCACTTCCCCCTGGGGTTTGGCTGAATGGGCTGGGCTGACAGGGGCTGAATGGTTTGGGGTGACAGGGGGGTGGTGTCCTATTTGTCCCTAAATGCTTCTCTATAGACCCCTGATAATAGACTGGCTGCCTGTTCCCGTTCCCCACCCGCCCCGCCAAACCTCTGCCGCCTCCTCCGCCACCTTCAGCCACTCTGTCTCTGTCTCCTTGTCTCATTGTCTCCCACCTCATCCCCTCTGTCTCGCTTTCCTCCCTATCATGTCTCCTTCTCTTCCTATCTCTTTCTCTGTCTCTCTTTTTCTTTTCTCTTTCTGCCGCTGCACTTCTTCAGGTGTAGCAGTGTTGGGTCCAGTCTGATGTATAAGCATTCTTTGCTGCTTGTTATATTGCCCTGCGTTCAAGTGTCGGTGGTGTGCATGTAAAAGCAGAAGGTCACTGCTTATTACTCACCTCTCCAGCTCCTCAGCATTGTCCAGCGGCTCTGGCTCTGTTAATAGGAGCTGCTTTTGATGTTGGTCTTTCATGCTTTCTTTGGAGACATAGCTGAAGATACCTTTGAAGACTGCAGGCCTGTTAGTCAAGCTGTGTGATAAATGAGAGGAAATAAGGAAGGAAGGTCTTTTTAATGACAGATCTGTGATCAAATAAAAAAAATAATAAAGCGAAACCAATTCAAGCAAAAGCCTTGAAAGGAATACAAAGATGAAGCCTCTCTCTGTATTCACCACACACTCAAAAGGGAAGGCACACAGAGGGGTCACCAACCTGCATCTCGATCACCATCTGCTTAGTGGATTCACAGCGTCAGATGTTTATGTGTGCTTTCACAGTGTCAAAAAAAAAAAAATCTGTTTACTAACTTGAATGTGCATGAGTGCATGCTTGATTTTATGTACATCTGTGTCTATGTGTGAGCATGCATGCCTGTGTTAGGGGTCAGGAGTGAAGATGTTACCCTCTGGTCATTCATCACAAGCGTGACACGCTCTCCCCTGCGCTCTGGTACGCAGAGGCAATGTTTTATAAAAGAATAACACGTCAGCGGGCACCCACCGGCCATCCATTACCACCGTGTGCAACCTGCAAAGATGTACATAGACTCACAGATTTTATGCACTCTCTGTGCACCTTACTTGTCGACTGCATATACAACAGCACTCATTGTCCTGACAATTTTTTGCTTAAGATGCCGTTGTAAAGATTTGACCTTTAAAACCTTGCCTCCTCTTACAATGTGTGTGCATTCTGTTGTCCTGCAAAGGTAGAATGAGGCAGAAGATGGAGGGAATGGGTAGATCTAAGACATAGGAGGTCCAGGATTAAGAAGCAGAGTTGGCTTATGGGAACTAGGCAGACCTTGAAAGTGTTGTGTGTTGAAGGGAAAATGTCTTTATCTTCTCTCTCTTACTACACACACCCTCTCTCTCTCACTCACTCACTCACTCTCTCTCAGACACACACACACACACACACACACAGACAGACAGACACACTCACACAGTTAAGGCTACCCTCACATGGCTCATCACTCTTCTAGCTGACAGCGACTACTACTTCTGCTACACACACATTCACACACATTTTTCAAGTTTTCATTTTAATCAACAAAATAAAGGTAGAAAAATAATATAATATAATAATAATATATTTATAACATACAGAAATCCAACATAGCAGACAAACAAGTACGCGAACATATCACATAAAAAGCTGCTGTATTAAAGGGTCATAATGGAATAGTTTGACACTTTGGGCAATAAGCTTATTCACTTTTTTTGATACAAGATTGATACAACTTTCATGTTTTCCTGTTAAATGTAAAGCTGGAGCAGCCGGTTAGCTTAGCTTAGCACAAAGACTGAAAATAGGGGAAGACTGTTTAGACCTCTACACCAGGGACAGGATGAACATGTAAATGCAAAATCCTCACCTTACATCCCTTTTTTGCTGGGCAATTTGCATTCTCTGTGTGAAAGTACTCATGACAAAAAACAACAGTTCAAAAAAATATATTAAGTGTAAATTAATCGCCACAAGAAAAATCCACCAGTGTGTAAAGGCCTTTAGTTACCATCATCTCTAAAGCTCACTATAACATCATACCTTGTTTGTTTAATCCGTACAAAAACCAAAGTGTAAAAATTGTAATATGTGATTTTATGGGCCGTGTATGCTGGATTATTTCTTGGCTGGGACCAGTTACCAGGCAGAAAGTTACTGCTGCTAGCCAAGAAATCCTCTGGCACATAGCACAGCGTTAAATGGTGAACACTTTTTTTTACACTTATGGATGAAACAAACATTAACGTGTTAATTAATGAGCTTCAGAGGTGCTGATAGGCAGAGTTTGCTTGTGTGTTTCTTTCCTTCTTTTTCCAGTCTCTGTGCTAAGGTAACTGGTTGCTGGCCTCCAGCTTCATATTTAATGGACAGACATGGGAGAGAGGTATTGATCTTCTCATCTAACTCTCCACCAGAAAGCGAACAAGGGTATTTCCCAAGATGTCAAACTGATTCCTTAAAGGTTTGACTTGTATAGAAAATATTTTTGTGTTTCAAATTGAGAATCATGCAATTGTATGTGTCTGTTTTCCTTCTGACAAAATAAACAATTACCAGCCTCACAACTGTTAAACACTTAGTTGCCCTAGATTTAGTTGCTGTCAAGTGTTAGTTTGTGTATTTAAACACCAATCAATGGATTTGGGCATGATAGCAGGTTCCAGTCTTGTGTTTTTCTCATTTGTTTAAGTGTCATTTCCATTTTGTTTGCATTTGCATTTCAGTTTTGCCTTCAGGCCATCAGTATTTTGGATGCGACAGCTTGTGCTGTGTAAGACGGAACAAGTTGAGGACGTTGTGAGTTATAGAGCTCTTAGACCAGTTTACGAGGACTATTATCTCTCAGTTAGTCTCGGTTTTATGTGCATTTTCTCTGGGCTGGTCTGGAACCATCAATTTAATGCTTTCATAAAGCAAGGTTAGATAGCACTGAATCAAACAGAACACTCGCTGACACTCTCCTCTGCTTTAGAGCTAAAGTCACAAAGAGGAGACGAAAGAACAAGACAAGGAGAGGCGATGAAAGATTGAGAGACAGTTTTATGATGTCTTTTTAAAGCCAATTTAGAGCAAAAGTTTTGTTTCCAGCTGCAATAACAATTGGAAATGTAGTCACACAGTGAAACCCAAACAAATATATTTCCCCCTGTCTATTTGAGTGTCTGTTGAACGGACACTTTATTGTCTGACATGACTCTGTGTTCATGTATCAAACAGACTTATGTGTTATGTGAGGCACCCATTTCATGGTGCTTATTTCCTGTTTATAGCAGGACATTCCTTTCATGATGTTGCTCTATCACCCGCTGTTTCCTGTCAGCAGTCAGAGATACAGAGACTTTGTCATCAGTCCGAAACATGTATCTACTATTCACTTCAAAACAAATAACAATCCAGGATCAATATGGGTTGAAACAGAGAGTAGTGCTTATGGACAAAACACGGTTTTTCAAGCAGGCATTCAATAAGAGTCTGATTCCATTTCACCTCATTTATGAGTTGTGTGTGTGACTCTGTGCATGTGTGTGTAATCCATCTACTCTACTGTGACACCTTAATTTTGACTGCTGGTGGAGGCACAGCAGGCCATGACAACAAATGGATGAATAAGTGAGGGGAGAAGGAAAGGAGGAATGAGAAAAGAGTGGAGAAAAAAATGCTAAAGTGACCCAAGTAGAGATTTTGTTGCTTTGTTTGTGTGAGTTGTGTGTCTGAAGGTGCAGTGCCAGCATTCTCTGACGAGGAGGAGATTTATCACCTCTCAGCGGTACCTTACACCACATAGAATGGCAATGTGAGAATCCCCCTGACACACACACACAAACACAGATGTACACTGATATGTTGGCTTTGTGTGTGTGTTGTGGCAGGCATGGTGGAGCAGGCGGAGGTTCTTCTGTCTGGTAGACAGCTGTTTGATGAGCATGTCATTAGCAAAGACGATGAGAGACAGAGAGCCTCATCAGTATTCAAATATTTTGACATCTCGGCCACCATATTTCTGCAGGGACTTCCAGCTTGTCTCCTATCTGCACTTTAATCCCTCTGTCTTTCTACCTCCTTCTATCCATCTTTCTCCTTGTTCTTCCACAGGCCACTCTTGTGCTCTGTCAGTGCCTTTTTCTGGTCTTTACATCAGTGACTGTGTAATTTATTCCCCGTCTTTTCTTTTGTTTTGTCTCAGTGTGTTTTGGAATTTGTCACACAGTGTTACCTGCTGTGCCTGACTACCTGGTGTAAAGTATTAGATTCTCTTTACTTTGGCTGCGCTGAGTGAGTTTTTGGCTCTAGTGAAATTTAGCATCAGGCAACGGTCCAAAGGCTTACATCTGAGTTCAAAATTTTTCTGAATCTTTCTGGCAGTATTCCACGGAAATGATAATATCTTTGTATGCTTCTGCCGTTCTGCCTAGAAGCCGCAACCTGATGCCGCTGACAGCAGTCTTGCTCATGCATGAGCTACTCATCGCAGCAGCGAGTCACTTTGTGCAAAGAAGTACTCGAATCTACAGGAGAACAGAGAAGAATAAAGCACTAGTCAGGCCAGGCTTAATTGTGATTCTGATTTGAATGAGAAAGCAGCTTAATAAAAGGCCCATTGGAGGCAGACAGGTAAAAGGTTTTACCTTTAACAAGCGCTACGCTAAAACAACTCTGAACCTGAAGAGGTACGCTCTGAAAGGCATGTATAAAGCTCTTTGTAAGTGTCTGCATATGAGTGTATGTGTTAGCAGTTGTACATGTGTTTGTATGTGTGCATGCCACACACACACACACACACACACACACACACACACACACACACACACACACACACACACACACACACAAACACATACACATACACACACACACACACACCACACACACACACACACACACACACACACACACACACACACACACACACACACACACACAGGGGTGATTTATTCCAAGCACAGGGCAGGTAAATTGAAGCAGGCCTTTCAGGTTGGTTTTCAGCTCCAGGTCTAATGAGAGCAGCGTTTCCCGTCTCTCCAAACAATGTGCTCCTGTCTCTTAAGAGCCCTTCCACCCGCCTGCAGCCTAGCCACTCTACATTAGATCTGTGGCTTGCAGCAGCCACTACAGTGAAAGGCCTCAGGCTCTGAAATGGCTGTTTGATTCTCTCCCTGCTTTGCCTCTAAATGAATGATTTATTGGCTGTCAATGAGGAGGCCAGGCGTAATGGACAAAAGCAGCACTGCAGAGCCACAGTCAAGAGGATGTTGTTGTGGATGTTCTCTTTGAGGATCTCCCTGCCTCTGTCTGAAACTGTAATGAAGAGTAAACAACCTTGCTAGTGCCAGACCAAAGATAGTTGGGCTGCATTAGGAATCGTATGACTTCAAGTTGAATGTTGACATCTTGCACCTTTAGCCCCCAATAGAAGCATTTTTTAAAATCTAATTCACAGTTTGAAGAATCTTTGAGGAAATGTTCATGCTCAAGTTCTCATTGTCACAATATTGGGGTTGTGTAAATTGGCACCAGTCATGTAAATTAAAATTCTAAAAAATGAGCTAGATTTCTGAGCCACAGATGCAGGTCGATGTAGGCTATCAGATACACCAATTCCTTCCTCTAGCACACGACTTCAATCAATTACCACCTCTTAGTAACCTACCACGCACACACATTTTGACTGGAGTGGACGCAGGCGGCGAAGGAGACGTGTTATTTAAAATCCCCACTGCTTTTGTTCCCGTAAAAGGGGACATTAACACCCGCTCGTCCTTTGGCCTCTGCTTGTCATCCAAACGGCTAATTTCTCCAGATCCCTCTAATCCCCCTGGAGAGACAGCACGGCCCAGGGCCAGCAGGGACGGGGGCCTCAGAGGCCGCATGCTAGAAAAGAGAGTCGATGGGTGCTTTTAGAATTGATGTTTTAAAACGTGCCTTTGTTTGCATCTTGCTCCCTGGCGTCCCGCCTTTCAGCAGTTCTAATGATAAGTGACAGGCCATTAATTGAAGCTCTTTAGGAAGCCATCATCAGACACACGTCTGATCCTTCTCCACTGAGACCAGTAGAACAGTATTGCCAGAGGGTGGAGGAGAAAATTGTTGGGTCAGGTTGCTTAATCTGTTTGATTTTATTGGTGCTTGTAAATCATTGATTTAAAGGATGAGGATATTATTGACTGGAAAGTATTTTTATTTATCTCTCCCAATAACTTTCTGCTCTCCTTTTTAAGTCTTTTACGTTTCGTGTGTATAATTAAAGAACTTAAGGATTTTCAGTAATGCTACATTGCAGTTTTCATTAGTTTTTTGTTATTTGATCACTTTGTCCTTGTTAACCAAAGAAAATCCAATGCAAATAGTAAAAAGCCAGAAGTCTTGTCTTATTGCCAGGCCTTTTGTTGTGACAACTTATTTTACAAACCTTAGAAGAAACAAAAAGTTGAAAGTAAAGATGTAAATACTCAATTACTCTGTGAATGTCTATAAATGATCTCTTGTTTCATTGTCTTTGCTCCAAACATAAATATACTGCATTCATAAAGCAGTGTGGCGCCATCAAATGTTTTTATTTTGTTTTCAATATGCGCCTCCAATATGGACTTTAGTCTTCCACTTCTCAACATGACATTCTCCAGCACAAATAAACACCAGGAGTGTTTGATACTGCAGCGGTGGCCGACCATAATTTGAAAATTGCTTCCACTGCTGATGTACAGATGATAAAAAATTCATCATGTGTGCTTACTGAGCTCTTGTTAAGAACATAAGTAGATGGATATTACAATGCAATTGTCCATATATTGTGATAAAAATATAAATTTAAACTCACAACATGCACCAGAAATGATACGGGACTGGGAAGGAATACAAGTGCATAACAAAAAGATGATTCATGTCAACTGCTTGTTTGACACCCGCATTTTGTTAGATGTTGTAAAGGATAAGCAAACTCAACTATGCAACTGAAAATTTGTTTATTTTATTTATTTCAATCTGTGCCTCCAACATAGGAAAAAGACAATGAAATATGTGGAAAAGTTCAGAGTAATTAAATTTACTTACTAAATATGTTTTCACAATAGTACATTTGCATAATTTTGATACTAGGTCCAGTTGTTTATCTGTAGTTTTGTTCTTGAAATAAAGATGAGGGATTGTCTTTCTGATCTAAAACCAAACATTTCTTCATCAGAGCACATTTTGAGATGTATACAGTACATTTAAGTGGACTAGGACATAAAGTGCAAACGATTCAAATTAGCAAGTGTTTGATTCAGCTACTATTTTTCACTCACTCATTTAGGAGGATCAGGTTTTATTTCAAAGTTGGAGTTAATTTTGTTCATCTTGTACGGTAGTTTTGTCAGACACATTAGTCACATTTATTTATCTGAACTGACTTTAACTTTAAATGTGTTAATTTCAGCATGAAACACACCATGGTGTCATTGGGTGACAAAAAAAGACATAAAGTTAAAAATGTATAAGCAATAGTCTTTCTTCCCTCGACAGTTTTAAAAACAGGCACACACAGGGAAGTGTTTGATTCAGCTACTATTTTTCACTCACCTTTTAAACAACAAAATGCTTCATAAAAGAAACAATCATCACCCCAGCAACCATGTCATAATCTACAAGGTCAAAACTGTCACTGGTCACAATAAATAGCCCAAATAATCTCAACTCCAGAACTGAAACCTGCATTGAATTTATTCTACATCCCCAAGTCCAGTCATCCAGCTACAGTTCATTCCCCTCCAACCAATTTACCATCTGTGCATCTCTCCATCTTCTCCCTAAAACAGGGAAGGAAACAGTTGTCGCTGTTTGGGTTTTAGGGGCTAAATGATGTTGCTAATCACCAGCTTTTAGTGGGGCTGATTTATGGAAGGGACATGAATTGTTATAGGCTGACTTATATGTGTGTGTGTGTGTGTGTGTGTGTGTGTGTGTGTGTGTGTGTGTGTGTGTGTGTGTGTGTGTGTGTGTGTGTGTGTGTGTGTGTGTGTGTGTTTGGGTAGGTGTCAGAGAGGCAGCCTGTGGGATAGGCTAAATAGTCCTATTATTTATCGTCTCAGAGCGGCCTCTCTGAACGGAAGAGCGGCTCTCCAAATTGAAATATAGCTGAGTTTACCCTTCTGATTACCGCAGTAGTTTACTCCCAGAGCCCAAGGAGATCATTAAACAATGGCCGCCACTAGCAACTCAGCACCCCATTATGGCCCAGGATAAATGCTCAGACGGAGACATAGCTAACCCTGCTGACGGACAATAAGTGTGCCTTGCAGGCATCATTTGTTCCCCCCAAAAACTACATCAGTTGTTTCCACAACCCAGGCTGGCATCAAAACAGCAATTGTGTCTTGACTGATATGGATTTCTTGGAGAAAGACATATTGTTTTCTAGATGAGAAAAGGCATTCAAAATCCCAGCTAATGGGTAAAGCCATTTTGATAGTAAACTGGCCAGCTAATGTTGTGACAAGCACTGTAATTGGTTCAAAATTCCAACAAGATGATTAAAACATGGTAATGAAATATGAACAAACATTGAGCACACAAGTGCCTTACTGTCCTTATTATTGTCCAACTAAAAATAGCCAAATTGCTGATATTGTATCAACAGCCACCAAGACGAGATACTTCTCAATGAGGCAGCTAGTAAAGTTATAAAAATGAAAACATTTTGTTTAGACTTAGTAATTGTTAAGCTTTAGAATTATTATTAGAAGCTTAACGTCGTCAGGGAGAAATATGAGCAGCCGAGTTAAGAGAGCCACTGATGGCAGCGGTATTGATGTGAAAAAAATGGGTTATCTCAGTGGAACCATGTCTCATTCTATCCTAGCCATCACCATCACCCAGGATTTCCACAATGACCTTTGCAGGCGTGATGTTGGTCAGGGTTGCAGGCTGAGTCCTTCACACGCTGCTGCTCTGATTACTGCAACATCTGTAACATAAACAGTAGAGCAGGACATCAGCACAGCAGACCTAACAGCCATGACAATGAAGTGACAGTGTCAGCTCAAGACAAGATGACAATGATGTTTCTGTCTCAGTGTGTTGATTATGCACTGTACAGTGTGTCTCATAGAGCTAGAGACTGTTCTGGGTAAATGGGGAATGATGCTCCCGGCGTACATCATGGCAGCTTTTTATGTCACAAAATTAAACCTTGACCTATGATTACTTCTATGATTAATCCGAACTGCACAAAAACATTTCTGATAGGACCGTGGCACAGTCTGGCCTGTGCTGCAACATGTTACCCCCAGAGATGTCTGAGGCTTTATTAGAAATTAGTATGTATGTCGGTACACAAGTCGGCCAGGAGCGGCCGGAGAATCATCACCAGTAATAATCAAGCTTATTTGATAATAGCAAGATAAGAGAGAAATAGGCTTGCATACTGCTGAAACTGGAGCTAATATGATGAGTTAGCTCTGGAGAGGCTTTTTATTGAACTGCTGAATGAAAGGCTGAAGCTTTGCAAAATTAGCAATGCAGTCTTTGAGGAAGTGTAAAGACACTGCTCATGAAGTTTATGCTCAGCTGCTTATGAAACTTTGTTCGACTCTTGACAAAAAAAAGAGCCGAATAATTTATAATAAAAATCATGTTGTTGTTTAACATGTGCAGACGTCTGTGAAGAAAAGGAGTTGGATTCTGCTGTTGAGTGGGTCTCCCATGTAGCGGGCTGTTTTTGTGGCTGTTGTTGCTGTCTGTCCTAACACATTTACCTTAAGCCATCAGCACTCATTAAATGCCTGCTGGTGCAGGGAAACAAAAGGCTGCCTGGCGAGCCAATATGCGCCTCTGACACGTCAGCCAATCCCCAGACGGTCTGCAGAGCCTGGCTGCGCCACGGAATTCTCAAACATATTTTTCTAATTTATGGATGGATAATAAATCAACATTAAGGCTTGGACAACGAGTTATACATCAGAGGGAGATGGCTGCAAACTGGGCCACAATGCAGCAGAGGAAACCAGGCGCACATCTGCACTAAAGTCACGCTGTGTTGTGTGTGTGTGTGTGTGTGTGTGTGTGTGTGTGATTATGTGTAAATATGTATGTATCTTCACTGCCAAACTCAATTTAATTTCAACCTCTAAGTTGGTGGAGATGCAAACATTTTTAATGTCACTGCTTAGAGGTGGCGAGTATGAATATTATGAATAGGAAATAAGACCATTAGGATTTACTACTGGAGGGATGGTGCTTTAAATGCTTCATAAAATTTAACACTTTGAAATATGCACGCGTTTGCATTTTAATGCCCATGAATTGGCCTTTCACTGATGTGGTAGGTCACTGGTTCTATACTGGGCCTATGTGCCTATAGCCCTGCATTTAGTAGCCAGGGATTAGGAAGGAACCCCTTATCCTAGTGATGACTGATTGACTGTTGCCTCACTAACTTCATTTGTGGAAAGAGTACACTTTTCAGCGAACCCTTTACTATTCCAACACAAATTATTGGTCATTTAAAATGCCATTATACTACATCATGGGTTGTATTGTTGTGTGTTTTGATATCAGATCTGTCCTTTTCAGAGGCTGCCAAAAAATATTATGCAATCTGGATCATTTAGGAGGATCAGGTTTTATTTCAAAGTTGGAGATAATTTTGTTCATCTTGTACGGTAGTTTTGTCAGACACATTAGTCACATTTATTTATCTGAACTGACTTCAACTTTAACTTTAAATGTGTTAATTTCAGCATGAAACACACCATGGTGTCATTGGGAGACAAAAAAAGACATAAAGGTAAAAATGTATAAGCAATAGGCTTTCTTCCCTCGACAGTTTTAAAAACAGGCACACACAGGGAATCGGACTGATTTATTTTATTTTATAGACAGAAAATAGAAGCAAAAATAGGCAGAGAAACTGTTTTATTGTTATTAAATATTTATATCTCATTTATTTTACCAGCAGAATATTTCCAATGTAACTTGAAACTTTAAACTTAAGCAATTCAGCACCTTGGACAGCCCACGTAGTGATCAACACATAAGTCACATTTTTTAAAGATATTGTGATAATATAAATGTAATGATAATATTTTACTTTGTTTTTTTCTCCTTTGCTTTCATGTCACCATCACAACACTGACGGTGAGTTTGTTTCTGGTTGCTGACGCTCTGTTAAGCGTTTGATTCATCGTGTGGCTAAGCTAGAGCTCCACTCTAAAATTATTAGACCTAATCATTCATTAACCTCCATTAGACTGATAGGAGGGTAAACCTAACGCCTGATTACATTTTCAGTGTGTGTGGGTATGAATTTGTGTGTCTACATCTGTGTGTGTGTGTATACACTGTGGGCACAGTGTATGTGTGGATGTATGTGGGAGTGAAAGATTTAGCCTATACATTTCTCCACACACTGCCCATGTCTTTACTGTATTGATACACAGTTAAACAGTTTCCGCGTTTGTGTGTATGTGCATGTGCATGCATGTGCAGTGGAGAAGGCTTGTCATTCATTAGAGTGGAGCACAATCAGAGCTAAACTAGCCATGGCGGCCTGGCTCATTATAAGCTGAAGGTTTATTTAAAACCTCACACTGCCTCATTCCCAATCCACTCACCGCCATATGCATACAGTAATTACACAAGTGAGGAGGAGGAGAAGGTTAGTGAGCTGCTGCTGCTGTGTGTGTGTGTGTGTGTGTGTGTGTGTGTGTGTGTGTGTGTGTGTGTGTGTGTGTGTGTGTGTGTGTGTGTGTGTGTGTGTTTGTAGCTGTGTGTGAGTGAAAGAGAGAGAGTGAGAGAGAGTGAGCATGCAAGCCTGTGTGTATGATTATTTTTCATTCCATGTTTCGCCTGAGTTCTGCCCCTATAACTGAGGATCTAATCAATCTGCCGGCTATTAAGTTTGTTAATTGATAATGCATACTAATTAGGCCTGGCTCCGTTACCACAGTGACGACGAGAAGGTGATTGTAGGCAGGAGTCCAAATGGACTTTTAAAGCTGCGAGCGTGAGGTGAAAGCCATCA
Organism: Dicentrarchus labrax; assembly: GCF_905237075.1. Lineage (NCBI taxonomy): Eukaryota > Metazoa > Chordata > Actinopteri > Moronidae > Dicentrarchus > Dicentrarchus labrax. Next base: position 14,109,466 of record NW_026136714.1, read on the forward strand.
AGCTTGCACATGGACACGCACACGCTCACGGTGCCCCCCCACCCACACACCCACACACACAAACACAAACACACTCACATATATAAGCAAAAATGCAGTCAGCAAAAAAAACAAACAACAACCTTGCCAAGCTGTGTTGACCTGTGTTGCCATGTCCTATATACATATATCTAAATATGAAAATATTTATGAAACCTTTTTATAAAAGCAAAACACTTTACTTTAACCCCCTATATAGCATTTATAACCTCTTTTTAAACATTTAAAGAATGGTTTATAACGCATTACAATATCCAGTGTTATTAATATACAGTATCATTCAACTATTACAACATCTTCTGTGAAGACATATTTTATATTAACTGTATTATTTTATTATGTTATGATTAATTCTAATGAGAGAGGGTTTATCAGGTAGTAGTAGTAGTAGTAGTAGTAGTAGTAGGTAATTAATAATAACAAATGTGGTTTTTAAAAAGCTATTTTGCTGCTGTATATCCTCCTCCAGCAGCTTGCTTCCAGGATTTTTTTGTAAAAACTTTAATTAGTGGTGGAATAAAAGTACAGATACTTTGAGGTACTGTTTCTATTTCATAATACTTTATACTTCTCATAAATAGTAGTCATAATATAGTTTATTTGACAGGTTTAAAGTTACTTTACAGATTTAGATTTTATGATGATGAGCTTATAAAATATGATGCAATGTTATAGATTAAACTTCCTAACAGCATATAAACTACTTAAAATCATCCCCACCTCCACGAACAACAACAGTGAAATGTTGCCAATAATATAATACAATAATATAATATATAATAGTGTACCACTCACAGGAGCCATTTTTATACATTATGAGTTTCTTTTTTGACCTTAAATACATTTGCTTTTGATATTTATTAAGTGACATTTTCAATGCAGTCGCATATCATTTTAATATATATGAGAGACCCATTGGTGTTTATTAATGTTATAATGTTTCAACATTTATAACAAAATTATTACCAAAAAGAAAAGATAAACATCAGCCAAAGAGATTTGTCACAACCAGGCAGCCCAACACTTGTTCGGGATAATGGCTTCTGTCTGATAAAGCATTAGTAAATTATTACTTAACAAATAAAGCAATTAGGACTACGTATATATCCTTTTATAAAAGGTGCCTTTTATAAGAGAAGTACCAAAACACATTCAGTTTAGTAAACCACCATATTTAACCACAACTGCACTGATAGTTAGACGAATAATGAAAAGTTAAAAGGAAAATAATGCAAACATTGAATGAGGCCACAGACCAAAAAAGATTCTATTATTCTGCAGCCTAGTGGAACAAAGTTGATCTTAATTGAAAAACAGCAATTTCTGTTACAATCTAGTATGTTACACAACACAGATTAGTGGTAGCAGGTGTGTTTTTGATCGTGTGTGTGTGTGTGTGTGTGTGTGTGTGTGTGTGTGTGTGTGTGTGTGTGTGTGTGTGCTTTGCCTCTGTTTGTCTAGCTCACTGCCTCTCCATTTGTTTTCGCTTTTGTGAATTAGATATGGACACACACAGACACATGCACGGGCACACATGCACACAAACCATTTATCACCTGCCCCAAGACCCTGAATTATTATCTCTGCGGTTCAAGGTCAAGGAGATGCAGCAGGTAAATTGAAGTATGAGAGGTCAACGCAGTTTGATCAGTCTGTTTCTTCACCCTCCTTTGGAGAGATAAAGCCAGGAAAAGCCTGGCATTTTCTTTTTTATGTCCGTGATGATAGAGACATTTTCTTGAATTTGTCTTTGACAGGACTCTCATTCCCTCTGACCTGTGTCACTTCCTGCTGTCCAACAGGAAGTAGTCCTCTTGACTCACCTCTGCTCATGTTGTCACACAGAATTTGCCTATCCCTGCTACTCAAACATCCCTCTACCTCCTTGACGATATCTTTATGTGTGAGTGTTTTCAGTGTGTGAATATGTACAGTAAAGCTTGTCGGGGCTTGTCTGTTTGTCTATTTGAAACCTGCTTGGATGTTACTGTGCAGAGGAGGATATTACCCTCATTACCTCATGATGAAGAGCTCAGTAGATGGTCATATCACTGATTTATCCTGCCCGCTTTGTCTGTGTGACTGATGGTGTTGTACACGCAGGCCAATCCCTCATCAAACTATTCAGTCTTTGACAGCTTGGAATTTATAAATGAACCAAACATTTTCAGGAAGATTGAATCACCTTCACAAAACACTTTAATTGAGTCATCTGTATGTTTTCATATCCTCTCTCTTCATGGTTTGTATCTCATCCTCTGGATATAAAAATTTCCATGTGAGCCAACCATCTCATGGCTTTGTTTAAATATGAAAACACAGTTCTTCTATGCTCCCTTCACCCTTCCTCCAACCTCTTATTACTTTTTCTTTGCCTCTTTTTCTTGCTGTCTCACATTGCCTTCCCTCGCTCTGAATGTGCATGTGTTGCATGTTTTCTGTGTGTGTGTGTATTCACTGAGCACATGGCTGTATGCACGTGTGTATTTGTTTCTCTGCGAGCACTCTGTGTGTGTGTGTGTGTGTGTGTGTGTGTGTGTGCTCGTGTATGTGTGTGTAGGGGGGGCAGAGCAGCCAGCTGGGTTGGAGGGGTAATAAAGAAGGAGAATCAATAGGCCATGCAGTAGAGCCAAGGTGCTGCCATTTATCACACCGCCTCCATGACTTCCATCATTCATCATGCCCAATGAGGCAGCAAATAGGAAAATGACTATTTGTATCAAACACATCTGCACTCATCCACTGAGGTATTTTATTCCCATTAACTCAAAGAGTAGAATACGCCAGTTTCAGCTGCTGCTGCTGTTGTTGCCGCTGTGTTTGTGTGTGTGTGTGATTCTATTTGTTCAGGCTTGTAGTTGTAGATTCATTGGGAACACATTCATGGCTGCTGTTGTTTTTTCCCTGGAAAAAAAAAACCCCAGAATGTGTGCTGTGAGCCCTCCAATCCCTGTGTTGATGTGTTTAGTCTCTATATCCCCCCCTCTTTCTCTCTCTCACTATCTCTCTCTCTCACTTGACCTGCTCTCTTCTTTAATCCACATTCCTTCTTGTTTTCCAAATCTTCCTCTTTCTGAACCCATAGAGTGATGGTGCGAATAATATCTCCTGGCTGTAAGGAGCCATTACATTAAGCTTGCCTTTCATTTTCACCTATAAATTAGCCCCGACACTAGTCTGCCCAGGGGTTGAGGTGTATATCTGTATGTGTGTCGAGCCTGTAGGGCTGTGGGGTGTAGAGGGGTGGACTGTGGTCATTATGGTCTAATATCCCATGAAATGGTGAAATTATTATGCAGCCTATTTTATGAGCTGCCTGTGAATATTAAAGAAGGATATTTTGTGTGATATCCCTCCAATAAATCAACCAGATTGTGTTTGTTTTTGGCTTGCATTTTTCCTTCTTAATAAAACCACAGTCGCAGTAATTTGGGGTCTCCACCGACGGATTTAAGCCAAATTTTTCTCTCCATGAGCAAAATGTTCTTATGTTTAAATATAAACTGCACTGTAATAACTTCATACAGCTTTAATGTAACTTTTCTAGAAACTATAACCTTGTTTTAAGAGAATATTATGCAGCGATTAAGATTAAATAAAATGGACAAATAACATAAAGCTACAACAGTCAATTTGGCAGAAATTTAATGAGAAACTTATTTTGGTCAATTAGCCATTTCAATTATGATCTCATCTCATCTCAGAGCCAAATTGCCAAACAATCTCTGGCTCTCACTTCCCCAAATATGAGATTTGCTTCTTTCTGTTTTATATCATTGTAGATTGAATATATTTGGGTTTTGGACTGTTGGTCCGACAAAACAAGACATTTGAGGGTGCTACCTTGGAGAAATTATTTTTTGACATTTCATAGACTAAACAATTAATTGATTAATTGAGACAATAATCCACAGATTAAAATTACATGTGTTATTTTAAAAGGAAACGTGCTGGTTCATGGGACAGCAGTTAAGCACTCACTTTTAATATTTCAGTTATAAGTATACATTTAACTAATTTATACACATTTGCAGACTGTACATGCACACAAAAAGGGAAAAAACAATAAAAGAAAAGCACCATTAAAAGAAATATAATGTAGAGATATTCTTGGAAAAGTGGCTAACATATGGCCTATAGACTGCAAACACACACACGTTTCACACACAAGCATACTTGGCATGGCAAGATAAGACTATACTAATCTTCATTGCTCCGGCTTTGAAGGAGAGTGTAATGTACCAAGGTCACTTAACACATCTATCTCACAGACATTCATCAGTGCTCTTAGCGTCTCTCTTTTACTGCTTTCTGATATACGGCTCTCAGTGGGATAAAGCCCTTATACATGAGGAGGACACACACACTCCACCACCACTATTACCAGTTGGAGCCTTCATGCAATTCTGTATCTGAGAAACACCTCGAAGGTGAAGTGACTTACTGTACCTGATGTTTGGCCTCTTGAACTCACATTCTAAATTAACTTTAGAAACTAGAAACATTCCTAATAATGTTAATGTATGTGAACAGGGTATTTCCTCTTTTTGTAGAGATTATTATATTTAATATTTGATATGCTTGAGGTGGACTGTGTAAGAGGCAACTAGGGTTAACATCATTACCTACTCACAGCCTCATAATCATTACTGATTGGACAAATTTCTAAAATTACCTTCTTTATTACCAATTACATAGAACACTTAGCTTTCTCAATATCAATCAGCACACTGTGATAATGCATAATTAAGTCTCACAGACCAATCTGGATGAATTATCTAATATAAACCTAATGACAAAATCAAAGACTTCTTAATAAAACCCATACAGCCATATTGTTTGTTAACTGATGGAAAATGGAAAAGATAACCATGGCCCTTTCTGCTAATGCTTGATAAATCAGTGAACAGAGGCATACAGCAAATTCCATTGCAGCTTTCATCACAAATGTATATTCGTATCCATTCCTCTGCAGTGATATTGTGCGTTCATGGGTTGGACTGAATATCAATCCAAATAATTTTTATGATAATTTGTATTAATACTTTATTTACAGCACATGGATTTCTGCAACATTTCCTGCACAGAGTACTGTAAACCTCTTGCGTTCACCCGGAGTGCGTCTGGAGCGCACATGGAGACGTGACCGTGCCCTGCGCGCCCCCGCCCCCTGCTTCCTCTGGGAGCTGAACCGACCGCAAGGGGCTGGCTTTCAGATTCATAAAATTCATAGAATTTTTCACAAATGGATGAACACAATTTCCTCCCAATTTCCTCATTATGCAAATATGCAAAATATCAAATCTAGACCAATTAGGGACAGCCACAGCTTCAAATTTACCGGTTTAAGCCGTAATTGCAGAAACCCTCAAATAATTACGCAGCTAATTGGGAATATTTGTGACAGATACAACAAATTCTCCTCACAAATTACATTTCATCCGGGGGACCACCGCGCCCCAGTGAAACCCTATTGAGGTCTAATTTCTCTTACATAATGAAAGGAACTGAAAACTTGTTATCACATTTGAGCACTACGCTGCTTTGTAATGTGGAATGATCAAATAAATTAAGCTGAAATTTATACATATTTCTCTAATCTCTTTCAAAGGCACTTTATTTGTATAGGAAATAACTCCGGGTCGTTCCAATATGAGCTATAATAGGCAGTTAGAGCGCAGGGGAGCCCAGGAGAGCCAGAGTGCGTGCAGGACGTCGGTATTTCCAAATGCATGAGGGGAAATCAAGCAGTCACCTTCAAAACTTCAGCAGCTTCACAGGTTGGAAGGTTTACTGGAGCTGTCTGCGTCCACAAAGCTCTGGTTTGTCTTCTGTCTCTCCGGGATGTATCACCTCCTCACGGGTGACCCTCTCCAAGGTCATCAGGCCATCTGTGGACGACACACACACACACACACACACACACACACACACACACCCACACACACACACACGCGCGCGCGCACACTTACACACTCGCGCACGTCAACACACGCGCACATACACGGTCCATAAACGCCTGGCGCTGAAATGGAGCTGGTCTATGTAAACAGGCAGTGCGCCGGCGGAGCGTAACTGCGCCTATTTGTCAGAAAGCCTCATAAATACGATCCCTCCTGATATCTCCATTTCTCCGTCCCGCCGGACATTTTACAAATGGGGAGCAGAGATACAGAGAGGAAACGCTCCAGTGTTTGTTTTTCAATTTATTTAGGCAAAATATCAAAAATGGAATAAATAAAAAAGAAGGTAATTAGGCTTCAACTTATTTAAAATAAGTATAACGTATTTCTAATAGCCTACAGCGTTCGAATATGGTAATTAGAATAGCAATTGAAAAATAACATACTTTAAAATTGTCTACAAATGTAATGGTTTAATTAAATAATAAAAGAAATGTCTGCTCGTGAATGTTTTATTAGATTAAATTTGCAGTATGTGGTTTAACCCATAGCCCCAGGTTTTTGGTTTTTTTCACACATTTTCACATTTCACAGCGTCTAATTTAAAATTTCCCAGCAGTCCCTACATTTTGCAAATGATTGGAGTTAAATAAGACGACTAAGGAGTTTCAAAACACAATATATCATTCATAACAACAACACAGCCAAGGTCCATCAGTCATATCTCTTAAAATTACACGATCCACTTTGTTCAAGTGTAATCATTTTGTCAGCCAATGATTCCAGGTGCCTCCTAACCTTTAAAAAGTGCCATGATTTCTCCCCAGTTTGTGCTATCAATCATTTTGTTAGAGAAGTTGTCACTTTTGTGGACTGATGGATATCTCATTTTGTTGGGGCGGCTGAGGGGGTGGGGGGGATCCCTCTTCGGTTATGTGATGATAAAAACTACCTATCTGTTTGAAATAAAGGCTGTGCTTACACATCACCTGCGTTATTTATACAAAAAGACAACAAAAATGTCTGTGCGTGCGCATCTGATTGTGCGCATCGCTCTCATACTGTGTTTATAAATCCATGCAGGTGTGATTGAGTGTTAAAGTGTTAACACCAGGGACAGGAAGTGGACCCGGCCGGGGGAAGACTGGGGTGTGCTCTGTTTCTGTCACATGGAAACCCAATTCATCCCTCCATCCCTCTCCTCCCCGCACATTCCCACAGCACGGCAGTCTATTTCAGTCTGTTTGTATGAGTAATCAGTTGACCTCTCTCTCTCTCTCTCTCTCTCTCTCTCTCTCTCTCTCTCTCTCTCTCTCTCTCTCACCTCTCAGTCAGACCCGTTTATGCTGTGATTTTCTTGGACACGACCATCACTGACACCGGATAGATGAGGCTAATCTCAGCTGCAGGCAGACTGTCAGACAGCTTTGCCGCGGCTCTGGGTGTAAAATGGCGCTCGGCTGCCCTGCGCTGTTTCTCTTCCTCCACCTTCCTTCCTCTTTCGCTCTTTCTGTCAGTCACACGCAGTCACACAATGGCCATAAAAATAGAAACACCTGTACGATGGCAAACTAACCTCGCAATAAAACTAACTCACTCTAAATGTACTTGAAACTGCTGTTCTAGTGTTCGGCATTAGTTTATGATCTTTTTTTCTTTTCATTTTGACACAGTTTGTACATTTAAAAGATGTTTTGTGGTGGACTGCATGTTTTATGTAGGCCTGTGGAGGAGCAAAACCTATTTCAGGGGGGCGGCCTCGCACGCATGGCTACGTGAGTGCATGCATGCATGCGCGCGCGCGTTTGTGTGCGTGTGTGTGTGTGTGTGTGTGTGTGTGTGTGTGTACGTGTGTGCGCGCGCCATCTCTAATGCCCTGTTAATTGCCTGACAGTGTTCCCACACACACCTCTGCTAATGTTCCGCTTGCTATTCAGTCTGCGGCCTGCCTTCCTCCTGCCTCCCCTCCTCCCTCTCCCTTCGGTACGGATTGTTCCGTTACAATAGCAGCCTCATTCACTAATTAGCTTACCTCACCAGAATTGTTATCAGGTTCTCGTAAGGTATAGACACTATAATTACCAGAATTAGCAAATACCAGAAAGATTTGAAAGAGATGCAAATACATTTTCACTAGTGGTCCACGGTGGCAGCTGCGGGGCCTGCGTTTCAGTCACCTGCGTGAACTCTACAACTCCAGCACCTTGGACAGCTCCTGAGGGCTCAGCTCAGGTGGTGCTGAAGGAACTTCTTTCTCTTTTTTAAAGCCCAAAGTCTTCTAGTTTTCTTTAATCACGACAATTAGACCGAATATTTTCCCCCGGACCCTGACAGACGTTCCTTGTAAGTCTCTTTTCTCTCCGAGCGTGCCGCCACTCTCATTACACACGCTGATTAAAGCATAGATTAGCCAGCAGTGGCCCTGTGCGCTCCTCACCAGCAGCTCGCTCAATATCAATTAGAGGCTGCGCCAAAAGCAGCATGTCCACCGGTGGCCCTCCGTCTCCTGCTTCCAGCTTCCTCACAGCGCTGGCAATTCGCTGCTTTAAAAAAATAAAAAAATCGTAGACTAATAATAAAAAAGAAAGGAAAAATAGAGCAGAATAGAGGCTTGGGACTTGGGGGTTTACAATCATCAACCGTGGGGGAGAAATGAGAAAGGACAGTTAAGGCAATGTTCATCAGATGATGCCTCAGCAACTCCAAATAACATGTAGGCCTTTTTTTTCTTTTTTTAAAACGTATGCAGCCACATTTAACCGTGGCCAGACTCTCGCACCTCAGAGGTTCAAATCAAGAGGCGAAATAAGGGGAAAGTCACTTAGGCATATTAGTCAAGGCAGTGTAGCCTACCTCTGCGGAGTTCATTTTGGAAATAATGAATAGTATGTGGATACGGAATGAGAAGCCTTTCAACCCAGCATCAGTAGGTCGTTCCGGCTTAGAGAGAATTAATTCACATTTTTTTCCTCTTCTCCGACCTGCTCCCTCTGTAGAAATTAGGCTAATAGTGGCTGATTTCATTTATTGACTACATTAGTGAAGATTTTTCTTTCTTGCCTTATTGATTGGGGTGTCTTAAACACCAATCTACCTATATTTTTAAAGGAGTGAATATGAGTTGTGTTTGTGTATAATAGGCACACTCAGTTCAATTAGGCTTCAGTGACATTTGCGTAATGGTATTTTCTTTATTTCCGTTGCACTGGAAACAATTATGTAGTTGTCTCTAAGACAGTAAACTGTTCAATTGTCTTTGTCGTTTACAGACTTAATATAATGCCATTGCCTTTGCAATAATTTGTCAATGATGTTGTTGTGAGTAGAGGGGCTCAACACAAATAACGTACTCAGAGACTAGTTTGGATCATTTGAAAGAAAAATACACAGTGCATTTAATGCAATCTTCCTCATTACATTTTGATTGATAAATAAACTTATTAATATTTCAATCTATACCATTTCATTTGTATTACAGCATTTATGGCTGCAACTTATAAATTGTTGAGGGTCACTGTGTGAAATTTCAAAACATAATTAACTGTCATGCAACAGCAGAAGGCTTGATTGGCTTTTTACAGAGAAAACCTTCGACGTCCCAAACCTATTTATCCACAATAACTATGTGGTAAGTACAGAGTTGCCCCCCCTGCACAACCTTCGGCTGTCCACTAACAGACAGCCTGTCCAATTAAAAGTGGCCATCGATTATAGATAGCTGCCTGCTGGCATATGAGGGAGACAATGTTGGATGCTATGCCACTGCCAATACAGGCCACAGTTAGCCATGAACTAACCAGAGCTGACACCAGCATATTAGATCTGGACTGGGTTAATTCACCTGCAGTTGGCCCCTGTGTTAGCTCTATAGCGCAGTGGTTTACCTGCCCAGTCTAAATGCTGATCATTAAGTTGCTTCCAGCAGCCATGATTGGTGCAGAGGGGCTCATATCATTGATTAAAAAGGAAGGCTGATATCGCCGTTGTTTCAGCTCCTTCCTGTTCACCCAGCGGTCAGACTGCAGAGGGCAAAGACACAAGAAGATCAAATCACTGCGCATATTCTATATTTCATGCCACTATTTCTACATGGTTTATATATATTTATATTTCATGGACATTTTTCATTTTATTAAAAAAATATATGTATATAGCCTACTGCAATTTCAGATCACAACACATTTATGATAAAATTACAAAGAAAATGCTAAAATAAAATGACAGCACTAATTTGTATGTCTCTGTGGCTCATAGTTATCCCTTGTTATTGTGTGTGAAAGCCTCTGAACCTAATTCCAATTTTTCCCTCTCCTATTTTCCAGCAAGCTGCTTTTTCCATTAACTTTGGGAAAACACGGTGGCAGGTCCATTTAAAAAGCCCGTGCTCCACCCTTCCCATAAGCGCTCCAGCTCAGGAAAATAAGAAATTAAGAGCAGGGCCCATTTCATCATCAGCCCCTGTCTCTCTTCCCCACCACCACCACCACCACCCTCCCTCCCCCCAAACACAGAGCCTGCATCCTCCAATGGAGTTCCCGGAGGGCGGGACAGGGGAGCTTTACCTTAGCATATGTTAACTATTACAAGATGTCTTGATGGAACACAACGGAATGACTGGTAATTGACATAAAATATGACAAAGTGTTTGAGTCTTTCTGAGGAAAGCGTCGCGTATTACGGCGTATCAGCTCCGTAATGTGACTGATTAATGAAAGATCGGCCTCGCACTCACTCAGCTGATTCTGTGAAAAATGAGTTTTGTGTTGTCATTCCGACAAGCCGGCAACCGCGGCCGGAAAAGACTATTAGCTGGAATCATTATCAATAGCCATATTTTCAAACTCTATTATGGCAATCAGGCTAGAATTTATTCAATAGATTTAGTTCATTTGGTTGTAATTGATAAATAATCAAAATTTATCAATGTACTTGCACACATTTCACTAACAATCAGGGAAAACTGCCCCATTTACCAGCTGACTTGGTCCAAATTAGAGCTAAATTGATGATCAATTAATCTTGGGAGGGGTAGTGCGCTGTGTTTAGCAGAGAAGCAGCAGAAAATGTGGCGGAGGGGATGGAGAGGAGGAAGGAGGGAGAGAGGGAGGAGACGAGGAGAGGATGATAAAGAGAATGGATGGATGAGGGGGAAAGTGGTGGGATTTGTGAAGTGAGAGAGGAGCTGAACTGGCTGGGTGAGTAACGCTAAAAACACACCGAAGCTGCGAGGTGTTTTGGGCGGTTACAGCCGAGAAATACAACAAGTGTGTGTGTGTGTGTGTGTGTGTGTGTGTGTGTGTGTGTGTGTGTGTGTGTGTGTGTGTGTGTGTGTTTTCTCGTTTTATTTTATAGGTTTTACTTCATTGCTCTCACATTGTTCCTATCATCACACAATCAGCTCATTTTTAGGGTGTGTGTTTTATGTGCACATGTATATCTTTCTCTTTCTCTCTCTCTACAGTAAATATCAGTATATACAGGCCTGTGTGTGTCTTTATATGTATATATATATGTCTCAGAAGTGAGTGAGTCACACTTAAAGTATCAGGTAGATCAAGTTCGGCAAGTCAGAGTGAGCAAGGTCAAAGAGACTGATCCCATTTATTCTTTAATTTGCTGAGGCATTAAATTGCATGATGTGGCTTTGCTGCAGTTTGATAATTACCAGCACATGTTTCTAATTTCAAGCTACTCAGAGACACTACTGACCCAAGTCCTCCCCTTTATCTGGTATTTTAGGAGCACAAGTGTGTGTAGGAGGTATGTGTGTGAGCATATATATGTGTGTGTCTGTTTGCTACAGCAATAAAAACAAGTTATAATGTGATGTTTTACTTAGTTATCGTCATTCTCACGAAGCATCTCTCATATTATGTAAATAAAATCTTTCATAAGATATTAAATATTACATTAGTTAGCCATTATTATGCCACCATCAGCTCACTCTGACAGATTTGTGGTTAAATCAGGTTAAAACCTGGAATTGTTTTCAGGGAAAGAAGAAGAAAAGAAAAGGGTCTTGTTCAGTGTGTCTAAGGCTCGCTGGCACCTGTAATGTAAGGCACTCATTACCTTCAATGATGCATTACAGCTTCCTAATGATGGAGCCACAGTAATGGACCTAACTAATGACCGGACTTAAGAAAGAACATATTCTAATAGCTGGAGCAGAACTGGAGGGAAAGTCAAGGTGTCAGGGAGGAGAAGGAATTAGATCTGTAGATGGCTGGAGAAGCTTAAATGACTGAGGTCAGACTGCAAATACAATAGATCACAGGCTATGCTTAATACTCCAACCCTGTTAGTTTAATATTTTGTTTCTGTGATTAAGTTAAGACATGATTAATTAAATAATTGAGAGTATTTATACCTAGAAATTAAATTAACATGCAGGAAAAAGCACATTCAAGAAACACTGCTTTATGCAGTGTGAGAGACACAGGGATCATGATCAAGTGGAATCAAGCTTTTATCAGAATTGTATTGCTAACCTCAGTAGATGCTCTGGGACAATAAGCTGTCAAAACTGATTTTACAGAAGATTAGTTTTTTTGTTGGTCTTAAACCCTGTATTTCTAAAATATCAAGTTCTGGGAAAGAGAGGCTTTGATTTCAAATTGATCAAATTAGCTTTTCCATGGAGTTTCAGCATTTTATTGATTTTAAGGGGTGTGGAAATGTGCCAAATTTCTAATTTCCTAATTGTAATCTAGTTTAAAGGATTTCTAGATGGATACAGCACATGTAGGTCTTGCTCCTTTGAGTTTTACAGGACAATATCAGATATCAGTATGATAACTGAATGCATATACATAATTTTGGTATCCTGACCATTGTGATTCTTTGCCACCAGCATCAGCAGATCCCTTGTTGTCTGTGTGTGATGTTCAGAGCTGCCACCTTTTAGTCAATTAGGTGACTAACCAGGTGTTAAACTCTCTTGGTCAACTAAGAGAATTTGAGCTGAACAGTCAATGTTTATGGTCTCTTTGTGAATAACAAGCTTTTATTAGCCATTAAATCATCATAACACCACAAATACTAAATGGTTTTTATTAAGTACTAAGAGGTCCTTCTGCATTCACCTGTGTAGGGACAAGACTGAAGACACAATGTCATAGGTTAAACTAACCAGTCGACAGGTTGGAGAATGCAGAACCAGGATTGTTCTAGTTATGATGAGAGCTTAGATGAGTGTATTTCTGATCTGAGGATGTGTAAGGTGGTGGTGAACTTACAGTTGCGCCTCCACAGTCCACAGTAAATGTCTGTGAGCTCCACCTAATATAACTGGAAAAGTGATGCTGCACATCCATGACTGTACTGTTCCTTTATAGGATAATAAACATATTGAAACAACATGATGCTGTACTTAATATTGATGAACCACATATGACTTTAACTTTAACTTGAGGTTATTCTGACTGTTCCTCTTAATTACAAAATAAAGGAGCATCCTGAACACAGAACACCTGAGAGCGGGGTCAACTATTACCAGCAGTAGTGAGGAGACATTTTGAAAGCTGCTGAACACCATTGTGTTAATGGCACCTATTGTGACTTTCATTGCTATTTTAATAACCTCCCAAACACCACCAATAACACACACACGCGCACACACATGCACTCACACATCCCCCACACCACACTCTCCGTGACACACGCCTCTTCTTCCTCATTAAGGAAATCGCTCTTCTTTGCTGATTATTTTATTTGAAGCCGTGATTACCGCTCTGTGCACCAGATCACGCAGTAACGGAGACCAGGCGGAGGGCAGCGGGTCTAATTGGGGCATGAGATGCGCGGGGTGGTGCAGCAAGGCTGGGTGGCCGAAGAGGGGAGCCTCTAATGGGTTTGCCTGTCTGTGGCTCTCCGCTCTCGCCTCTCTCTGCTTGCATCTCTCGGGCTCGGATGCAACGCACTTATTGGTGTGTTTCTTATTCCTCCGACTGTCATCAAATCACCTGCACAAAACTACTGTGTGATTTGTTAGAGAGCCGTTTCTGCGGATTGGAAAATCGATTTTCCTTTTAGATTTCTATAACTGAGTGAATGCAGATGCCTACGAGGCGATGCAATAGGCCTGTTCTCCTACTGGTCCATGTCACAATGTGTCTGTGGTGTAAAGGATCTTATTCCCGCATCTGCCTTTTGTTACTTGTATTGTTTTAACCTGTTCTGCAAAGGCCCATATGAGCAATGGATTTAACGCAGTTTGATTGCTAAAAAACCGCGGAGAGGGTGGACACGGAATTCTTGATCTTTGAAATTGCTCTACAAAATTGCATTTGTTTTTGGTGCGCTTCCATTAAAAGTGTCTCCTCGCGTGTAAACAGCCGTTCCGCACTCAGATGCGCCGCATTAACCCGGGAGGATTGTATGTGAGTGTGTTTTTACTGGGGAAGATTGATGCGGTCCAGTTAGGGAGGCTGAGTGAGACATAGACCCATTTCAAGTGGGTTTCTCTTATTACAGCAATAAGTTACAGCCTGAGGATCGGACAGCTGAGGGGATATCTGCTATCCGGGCTGTTTTCACTGCAACAAACCACAATATCAATATTTATCATGTAGGTCTTCAGAAAAGTAGGCTGTCAAAAACAAATACAACCTTTTCATTTTTGCACGTGCCTTATCTTATTATGTAAACAGGGCGGCCATATTAATGACTCTGAATTAGGTTTAGTCCTTTAAAGGCAGACTAATAGCCTACTTTCAAAAATAATAATCCAATAGGCTATACATTTGTTATTGTTGTTATAAAATTATTAGTTGTATAATTATGTATCTGTTTATCTTTATTTATTTTTCCATAGAAAGGAAATATTGGATAACAAAATTACCCAACACCATTTTTTTGTGATAATAATAATAACAAGAATGACAATAATAACTTTATTTGTATAGCACTTATCTAAAAATGGTTACAAAGTACTTGACAAAATAAATGAGATAAAAACAAACCAACAACAAAGATAAAATATAAAAATATAAATAATTAAAGTAATAATAATAGTTCCGGTAATGCACTTTTATTTTTTTATTGTTTTTAAAAAAAGCAAACTTCGTCATATTAGACTCGGACAATAGGTTGAATAATTGCCTTAAAATAATCCTGAATTAGAATTACACTTACTTACTTTGTAATTTACCCAATAGAATAAATGATTAATTATTCATATATTTATTAATGCTCATTTTGTGTAACAAGATTGCAGCAGAAATGAAAATTATCTCTTGGGCTGAGTTCATTTCAACAATTTAGCATTTATTTATTTATTTATTTTCTGTTACATCAGTTGTCTTCATGCTTACACTAATTGGAAATCAAACACCTTCCAAAGCATACAGACCGTCTCTCCAGGCTCAAGCCCTTCACAAACGCAGGGTTGGCCTTACAACTCCCAACACAGACATTCCCTCTCCTCTCTCCTGGTTTACAGGTCTGAATCAGACGAATCGAGGCTCTGCTTCTGCCGCTGATTGCTTCTCCTGAACCTTCGGGAGCTGGTCACAGCTTTCCTCATCTCAGTGGACCAAGCACCAGTCCATTTCCTAAAGTTTTCACGCTGTGCCACATATAGGCTACTTCCCTGCGTCCCGGCAGATTGTGGTTGAGGAGCATAAAAGATGAGCTGCCTATGTGGCGCAGGAGGAGAGAGAGGAGTCCTCGCTCGGACGCCTCCTTTGTGCGGCTGCAAAGAAACCTATTTGGTCCCAGGCGGTGGTCTATTCACCAGGCTCGCCCTGACATCTGCCAAAAGCCCTCTCTAACCAGCACTGTCTGGAGAAGTAAGAGTGGAGCGCAGATCAATGGCTGTCCTGTTAATTGTATAATAGACCTACTTATGGACCTCTGCTAAAGGGGCACAATCGTTTAGGGTCTACCACGTCTGATTCTGTTTGAACCAAACAGGCCTAAATACCTTTAATTGCGCCCGCGTTGATGAAAAGTCGATGGGAGTTAAAGCGGCCGATCACTAACAGCGCTTAAATCCATCTGTACTCGTTTATTTATTTATTTCCTCGATTTGTCTCCACAAATCACCTGCCATGGGGGAATGGGAGCGATATTCGTTTTGTTTGTGATCCAAGGACGGGAGGGAAGTGAGGCTCTGGGGTGCTGAGGCCTGGCGTTATAAGGCTTCCCAGAGTCCACATCCTGATCTGTACAGAATATCTGCTGTTCCTCTCAATGTTAAAAACAAAAGTTCTACATACGAGGACGAATCAGCTCGAAAATTGTTTTAATTTATAGATTTTCTTAGTTAATTTAGGAAATGAATCCTCCCTTTCTGACGTACGATTACTGTTTGTAAACTAAGTCACACAGCCCAGTGATTTGAAAATTGAGATTTTGATCTGGCTCATTATTTAATGGCAGCACATTTTCTGGCTCAGATACCTGTAAGCTCCTATCTCCTCTCCTAAATAAAAACTAGCCTTTCATGAGCTCACCTCCAGTATTTTACATGTAAATCCACAAACAGGAGTCCTGTCATGGTACGGGCTATATGAGATTAAACAAACACATTAAGATGTTTAACGTGGAATAATTTAAGCATGAAAAGCTAATAAATCAGAGGACGGAATGGCACAGGATTGAATTGAATTGTAGTGTTTCGTGCGCGTTTGGGGCGCGCATGCCTGCGTGCCTGCGTGCGTGCGTATGAGTGCGAAAAAAAAACGGAAAAAAGAGGGGGGAGTCACGTCGCTGACATTTCCAAGCTCCCGCTCTGATTGGCTCTTATTTGAGGAAGCTCACGGGTTCTTTCAACTAATAAGCGCCTCCCCGTCGCTCTAAAGGGCATTATAATGCAAGGGACCTCCTTTTTTTAACCACAAACCGAATTTTCGTTCATTTAGACGATATATACTTTTTAAATTGCCCCAAAGTTGTAGGGTTTTTTTGGAGCGCCTTTCGCCCTGGAGCGGTACGCGATGCTTTCTCACGCCGACCTCCTGGATGCTCGGCTCGGTGAGTTATCATCACTAAACTCCGGCCCTAAACTCCAGTGTAAGATTTCAACTTCTTGTTCAACCTTGTGAAGTGATAGATAGACTGTGTAGATAATTATGTTAACAGCTAAGTGGTTTATTGTTGGTCGAAGCAATTCTTTACAGTAATTTATCAGGAATGAGAAATGATCTGACAGCAAAAATTACGGTATAAAATTACGACCTTAAGCTTCATTGAGTTTATTTGTCATGTTGTTTAAATGGATCTTCCTGTTTGTCATAAAGAAGCAAAGCTATTTCATGTATCTCTCATTTAAAGATGCTGCGCTTTAAGAATTGCCATGTATATACTCAAAGCCTCTCTCCTCCTCATCCTCTCAGGGATGAAGGATGCTGCAGAGTTACTCGGACACCGAGAGGCTCTCAAGTGCCGGCTGGGTGGTGGGGTGCCAGACCAGGGGCATCCGGGAGACATGGCCCCTGGTTCAGACTCTGTAGAAGGAACCACTCTCCTGCCGGGAGAAGACATCGCCACTGTGGGAACCAACTCTGCCGGCATGCCGGTGAACGGGAAGGAGCAGGAGAAGCAGCAGCAGCAACCGCAGCAGAGCTCCGGTCAGACCTCCAGCCAGCAGAAACAGAAGCGGCACAGGACGCGCTTCACCCCGGCGCAGCTCAACGAGCTGGAGCGCAGCTTCGCCAAAACCCACTACCCTGACATCTTCATGAGGGAGGAACTTGCGCTGAGGATCGGTCTCACCGAGTCCAGAGTTCAGGTAAACAGTTGTGCAATGTGGATGATTTGACAGTATGCAGACACTGGCATGCAGTGGCAGGGTGTGGTTGTCCAGACTTGATCTTGTAGGGTTTTTCAGCATCAAATAAATGTCCAAAAATCCTCCTTTGAATCCATCTGGAAGGCATTGAGCAAAATGGGCTAGATTCATATCAGGAGCGGGATCATGACCGGTGTTCTCTCTTATAAAAGACAGTGTAGTCACTGATGATTTTTTTTTTAATTAGCACAATGTATTTTCAGTTATTTGTCACTCATAAATGTTGTGGCCAGTAGAAAGATTGGGTGCAAATGCTTGTAATATCAAAGCTAACGGGTGGAGTGGACTGGTGATTAAGTTACATCAAACATAACCTAAACTGTACTTTTATGTACTGTCATTAAAGTGATAGAATCACTTAAAATATTTCGTTTTTAGGTTTATACACAGCACTATAACCTGCCCTACGCACAATACATGGAAAACAACTCTGCATAAAAAGGGTAGATTCGTTGTTTTCTGATATTTATAATTAAGAGTTATTTTAGAAAATATTCCAATTCAAGCCTATTTTAAGTGAATTATATGATTACAGTATCTTATCATTTGTTCAGCCTGATAGTAAGCGATATTTATTTTAAGAAGCCGAGCCCCACCTCACATATAAAGCACTCTGTCCAAGGTGCTGAAACATTTCTGCTGATAACGAGCAGGAATCCGGTCAGAAATATTCAGATGGATTTTAGAAATATTTTAGAAAATATTGCTCAACACCACCTGTGGGGTCTGTACTCGGAAATATTGAAATCGGGTGTCTGAAAGTTGTTTTTTTTTACATTTGTTTCTGTGCAAATTTTAAATGTGGACCTGCAACATTTGCACAAAATTACACAAGTGTTATTAAGCCCTTGATAATTATTTTTATATATTTTTTTACCATAACAAACCCTGGACAAAATAAGAGTATGTCTAGAAGAATTTCATTTTCAAACTATAATTCCCACTTTTTACTTAATTATAGGGCGGGAATGTGTGGCACATATTATTATTTATTTTTTTGGCAAATAAAAATGTATTTAATAACAGTATTATTTTTTTTATTTAACATGTGAAGCACTTTTTTAAAAAAGCTCAAACTGGCTGTGACATACAGTGCTTCTTTTTGAACAAGCATGCAGGAACATACCGAGCTCTAATAAACCAAACACATTATCAACCAATTTCAGTCTTATTTATAACAGTGAACGGGTTATTAACCAGTGATGTGAAATTCATGCAAATGATCCCACTGAAAGCAATAAAACCAGTATAATCATTAGTCAACTTAATAATCAATCCTTTATTCTATCTGGTGCAGGATGCTAACCGCTTGGTGCAGGTCTGCTCGTGCTTCGCTGTTGGTAAACATTAGTGCAGGCCCGTGCAGGTGCAGCCTTCAGTGGGCGTGTTGCCCCAACGTGCGTGCGTGCGTGCGTGCGTGCCTCCACAGCCTCTCCTTTAAAATGCTCCATCAGCGACGTCTTAATAGGACTCAAGAATATATTGTACTTTTTTAATGGAATGAGAAATTGCATTTTCTTTCCCCCCCCGAGTGTAATGGGTTTGGGCGACGTTTCACGGATGGCTGAGCGGAATGAGAGCGAGATTTCACTTTTAATACGGAGGCATCGACTCACGGGCTCGCGCGCGCATTAATCACGCCCGAGGATGATGAAATCTTTATAAAGCCCAAACGGGGACAAGCGTGCGTTTTTTAGCTGTGTACGTGGTCTCGGCGTGTTTGTGGTTTTCGCGCTTGTGCGTGTTTGGATGGGTAGATTTTATTTATTTGTGTGTGTGTGTGTGTGTGTGTGTGTGTGTGTGTGTGTACAGTAATGTTTGTATTTCAGGCCACACGGTATTTAGGGTAATTTTCAGTTAATCTGCTTGTAAATAAGATGTTAGAAAGATAAATTGTTCGGCCAACTGCTGCGGAACACAAGTAATAAAACCATCTGTGACGGCTGTTTTTTTTTTAAATACAAAGAGCCCTGTTGTATTTTATTTACGATGAAATAACGTTAGTGTTTTCACTGTTTTAGTTCCATCTATAGCTGTTTGGAAACAGAATAACATGTTAACAGCAGCAGAATGGTTGATATTTGCAGTTTCTGAGTTATATAGGCTTTACTTATTTTCTACTAGAGGGATTCATGAATGGTACCTGCTATTAGACAGTGCTCCCTCAAAGATCTGCACTAGAGATCGTGAATATATTGTGATAAGAGGTCTTGAGGTCAGTTGCAGAAGGTCTACATTTATGTCTTGTTAATTTCGTTTGCCTCAGTGGTCAAACAGTATACGACCAGACTCAGGCCGGGCCCCATAGCTAGTAGAGCATCTGTGTTGCTCAATGACACTGTAGCAGGGTGGATCGGTTATATTGTATTAATATTCTCTAGACAAGACCCTAATGTCCTATTAGAGCCCTAAAGTTTGTCTGAGTGTGGAGAGACTTCAGTGATATTATCGTGCGTAATGGTAGTGTTCTCCCGTGGTAACACACACTGTAGGGACATGCTTCCACCTTGCTGCCCTCCTCACGGTGTAATAAACAGATACTCCAGGCATATGCTCCTCGGTCTGTGCTTCTGGTGGCTCACGGTTTTCTCTCTCTGCTTACAGGTCTGGTTTCAGAACAGACGCGCTAAGTGGAAGAAAAGGAAGAAGACCACCAATGTTTTCCGCTCCCCGGGGACGCTGCTCCCAACACCGGGCCTGCCACAGTTCTCTGCCGCGGCCGCCATGGAGAACAGCCTGTGCTCCTTCCACGCCAACGACTCTCGCTGGGCCACGGGGATGCCAGGGGTGTCCCAGCTGCAGCTCCCGCCGGCCCTGGGTCGCCAGCCGGGAATGCCACAGTCTCTGTCACAGTGCAGTCTGGGTCCAGGCCCGCCACCAAACTCCATGGGTCTCTCCAACGGCCTGTCCTCCAACGGCTCCGGTCTGCAGTCCCACCTCTACCAGTCGCATTTCCCTGGAATGTCGGCCTCTCTCTCCGGCCCCACGAACGTAACGGGCTCCCCGCAGCTGTGTAGTTCCCCGGACAGTGACATGTGGAGAGGGACAAGCATCGCGTCACTGCGGCGCAAAGCGCTGGAGCACACAGTGTCCATGAGTTTCACTTAGTGACTTTTCAAATACACGCCACCACACCCCTCTCCTCCAAACTCCCTCTCCCAGCCCAGCCCTGTGGCTCTTTTTCTGTTTTTATTCCCGCTATTTAGATCAAAACGTGAGAGCGAGCGAGCCAATCAGGCCTGAAAATGTGAGAAAATGGAGACTGTATGTGACTTCATCTAGACATAATGACGAAAAGAAAAAGGACAACACTGATGGACAAATGGAAGGAAAAAAATAACTTGGGTTTGGGGTTATTTATCTTGTTAATTCAAAAGGATTTTATCAACTATTGATGATAAATACTATTGTAATGATCTCTAGACTATAGGCCCTAATTACTGGGAGCCAAACAATCGTCGTATTTACGTTTTCACTGAGTGTGTCTTTACGCACACATGTTATTGTGTTCAGGTGAAGTTGTGTTATGTCAAACGGTTATTTATAAGATTGGGTATACATTTTGGTAACAGCCTACCAGACACGCACCATACTGTAGGTGGGCCTATTGAACTGGGTCTCAGGCATGCACTGTGCATGTGGATTTAAACGCTTGGATAATTTAAGGAGAAAATGGTGCCCACTCAGATTGAAGAGGTACCTTTGTTAGGCGACCCCAGTCTCGTCTGCATGAGACGGGAACATAAAATCTAAAGAGGAAAAAAATGCAATGATCTTTCAGTAGGCCTACTCTGTTTTAGGATGTTTTGTGTAGATAAAACATTCTTGCTATGTACCCGCTGGTCTTTTTTGTGACATGTTTTAACTTATTGTATGTGCTATTACTTGACACATTTCTTAAATGTTTGATCTTACATCGAAATGCACCACATTGACGGGTTTGTACCAATTTAAAATGAAGAAACAAATAAAAGTAATTTTCAAGAATGTCAAAACAAGAATGATTCATGTCTCCATTGAATTGAACGAGGTATCATAACGACCATTTTGTACAAATTTCTACAGGCACTGAAAAATATGTGACCCCAGTACCCTTGTTCTAGGTTGTAGATGGTACTTTATATTATTTAATTGTGCAGGAATTTACTTTATTTGGATTACATCAAAAATGATCATTTGATTATTACAATATTATTGTTTTATATATAGGCCTATATGATGGGCTTGACTGCTAAGATACTGTATATAGCATATATATATATTTACTATATATATGTTTTTTTCTCCAGTGTTTGAGGTGACAGGGTTAAAGGGTTTATGAAGGGTGACTGGTCCCATGGTCCCACGGTGGCAGACAGCAGCGGTAAAGATGTCAGTGCTGTGATGTGACGGTCATTGCTTTTAACCATGACGGTCATCCCACTGAGCGGACTGGATGGACTGTAACTAAACTAGAGGAATCACAGGCCTGTGTGTGTCTATGTCTATAGTGTGTACCAGCATACAGTGTCTACAGCTTTTATTTTAAGGCTAAAGTTGGCTGATGATCTCAATCTCACGAAGCAGAAATGACATAATCGATCAGTTGCAGAAAAAGTTGCTGTAATATCCAACTGGGGTTATGATGGGATTGTCACAGGAGAAAATACAAGGGCGCTCTGTTCTCATATGAATGTTACAGAAATATGCATAACTGCAATTAGCCTGTCAATAACCCTAATAGACTATACCTATCAACCTTTATCTGGGTCCCACTTTAGTCTGATATACCTGCAGGTTACTCCTGTGTATATGACATCCCACAGCAACAGTGCCATCTTATATTAGGTAGCTGATTGTGTACATACTGTCCAGTATTTTACTGCGGTGTCATTAAAGTGGTTAAGGCGATCTTCACTTTTGAGTTACTGATGGTCCAAGGCACTCTCACTGTATAGGTTTCATATTATTATTCACACAGTTTAAAGAATCAACAGTTTATCTCTGGCACCGGTTATTGGCGGTGGTACATGTTTAATACTTCTGCAGGGTCATAGTGAAGATACACCTATAGAAAACACAGGGACATTTTTACATGGACTTACACACAGACATTTTTTTTTTAGAAAATTGAATTACAGCAATACACTTTAGGCAAATCTCACATTTGTGCACCACTGTTTGTATCAATAACGTGTTCACTGGTTAACTTCAGTCTTCTTATGCAGCACGAACAGATGTTTTATGGAGGGAGCTGTCTCGCAATAACAACAACAATGAGCAATTAGCTAAATATCAATTTCATAAATAATAAACATGTCGATCCGGGTGTTTCCTAGGCTAATTATAAGGGGAAATAAAATGTGTTTGCATATTTCTGTGCTGGCAACTAAATGGCTACTGTATCAATAAGCATATTAAAATAAGAATATGTTTTTTAAGGCAATGGACAAACCGAAACCTCTATGACATGTATTAATCCAAACTGACACATTGTCATGCTGAAGTTGGTAAACTGACATGTTTTCATTATTTCTGATTTATTATTGGGCCTAACTTGTATAGTGTTACATTGCATGTAATTGCACAAAAATAAAAATACAGATAATCAGCGTTAAACAGTTTAGCCTTTACACCTTTTGATCATTTGACATTTATTTAAAATTCCTTATTACTTCCACAGCAGTTCTGTAATAAGCAAAACTCTCACCTTGTTTGCGTTACTTAAATTTCAAATTATCCTGATATGAGATGTAATGTCTATAAACTCAGCTCCGGAAGAAGTAAATAAAATTTTTCCATTATGAAAGTGAGCGGACCTCACTGTTTTGTGTCAAAGATTATAAGTGTCAACTTGAGCCTGAAATCACAGCAGCTCAAATTAATCAGCGTGTTAACCTCATCTCGTTGTCAGCGCTGAGGCCAATTTACGGTCACGGGATGGTAATTGATGAGATATGGCATTACCATAAGCAGTCCCACTGCCTGTAAACTTATAATTGGAGTTTCTGTAACAATGCAGGGGGGTTAAACAAAGGATTAATCATAATTAACAAAAGTATATTACTTTTCCCATATTAAACAGTTGGTTCCCACCTTTTCTATTAACATAAATTTGTTTGCAGTAATTTACTGAATTATTGAAAATACCAACCCAAGTCAAGACCCTGAAAAAATCATTTATTCCTCTCTGTGCTGTACTGTGTGTGTGTGTGTGTGTGTGTGTGTGTGTGTGTGTGTGTGTGTGTGTGTGTGTGTGTGTGTGTGCTACAACCCTATGTTTTTGTTATACACAATTAGCTGGAATTAAATAGCCTAAAGTTTTCCAACATAAAATAATAAAATAAAAAAACAGTTTTGACATTATTTTGTGTGCCATGCATTATCACAGGACGACACTGTGATTGCATTTACAGACTGATACAATGAGCAGGCCACATTGTATTATTTTACAGAGTGGAAGAATGCCTAATTACAACAAACCATGGTAGAAAAACCTTTTAATCTTTTTCTGGGTTGAATTTATAGTCACAGTAAAAGTGTAGTATATATTGGGAAAAATCTGAATGTTATTAATTGTTATACTCATCGACCATTACAGTCAGTGTAAACTAGTATCAGTGTAAATCAGTGACGTAAGTGGATATTATAAATAAACCCATTTATTTGTTGAAAAGAGTTGGCCAACCGTCTCAATCTGACATTAAATTTTAAAATAAATCTTTCAGGGAAACAGAAAGAAATTAATGGATGACATTTCTTCTTACTTTAATGACTGTTTGCTTAAAGTAATTGCTTATCTGTCTTATACTGTATATTTACCTCCATACACTCCCCATCCCAGCTCTGCCCTTGCAGTAGTTTGTCATTTTTTTGCAGAATGAATGCAGGTGGCCCACCTACCCTGCAGTGGCATGTAATTACAAGATACTGCATAACAACAGTTGATCAAACGTTATAACCACAGCCAAACTGACTGCTGCTCCACCCATCCAGGCTGGAGCTGCAACGGTGTCAGCCTGAGTGTGTGTGTGTGTGTGTGTGTGTGTGTGTGTGTGTGTGTGTGTGTGTGTGTGTGTGTTGTTCTGGTAAATCTAGCTCTATGTGTGGCTCAGCCCACCAGATCCAGCCCTGTGCTGACTACTGTGTCCTGGGCTGCAGTAACAGATGTGAAATCACATTACCCAAACGCTGCAATTAGTCTCACTCGCTCGCGGGTTAATGAGTTTGTGGAAATGTGCGACCCATTCCTCATTAGGTAATTTCTCATGCACTGATGAGAGAGGGAGAGAGATGTGGGTATAGCAACTCAGTGGAAATGGCACATAGTCCTTTGCAACACATACTGTAAAGCAGAATGCAGCTGAGGGTGGGGGGGACACTACAGCTGGGCATTTATCACCTCATCATGGATCATGGAATGAGACTTGCATGCATACTTTCCTATTGAGGATACACTGTCAAGTCTTATGTATTTGCATCCAAGAGTTCAATAACAGAGGCTTTGTCAAGCAGCTTCTATCGCCTGCTGGGGTTACATCAGTCTGTCTCATTATGGACTGCTATGTCTATTTCCTTGCTGCGAGGCCAGAGAGTCTGTGGTTGAATAGACAGCCCAGGGCAAAGCTCTGTCAGGACACAATGGACGACAACAAAAGAACTAATTAGCAATCAATTACCGACGTGTTTCTGTCCTGCACCTTTTATCTGGTTAGAGTGTAGAGCAGGTTACCACTCAACATGTTCCATTCACACACACAGACACCACCTGCTGCCTATCTATGTGTGTTTGTGCAGCAAATGTGTGTGTGTGTTTTTTTGGTGAGTTTGGATTATTGCACGGATGTATGTGGTAACCCAGTGATACGTGGTTTATTGCAAGAAAATGTAACCTCTCTCCCTGTGTGAGATAAAGGTGAAAAATCTTTAGACAAATCCAATTCAGGCCTTTAGAGGAAGTTGCTTTTCACCGGTCTGCA
Source organism: Dicentrarchus labrax (assembly GCF_905237075.1). Classification (NCBI taxonomy): domain Eukaryota; kingdom Metazoa; phylum Chordata; class Actinopteri; family Moronidae; genus Dicentrarchus; species Dicentrarchus labrax. Next base: position 14,135,160 of record NW_026136714.1, read on the forward strand.
CCTAAGAGTATAAAAGATAGTTGTTCATTAGCCTCATCTGTGCCAATCAGTCTCTAAACTGTCCTTTGTTGTATCTCATTGCTTTTGTTCATAGTTGTGATTACTTGTAGTTGATCTAAGTTTAGACTGAGGAGGAAATTCCTTGCATTAAAGAAATTTCAATCTACAACTTCATAAAAACCAACATAGATAAAGTACATTTAGTGTTAACCTAATTTGGGCATGTGGCTTGCTCATTTCAGCATCTCCCTCTCTCTTGCTGTGCAACACACACACACACACACACACACACACACACACACACACACACACACACACACACACACACACACACACACACACACACACACACACACACACACACACACACACACACAGTGACATCTGGGGGGAAAGTGTGCTGTGAGGAGGCTGCGAGTGCCTCTCATGATAACAACTCTGCATCTCAACAACCTGCATCCATCATCATCAACACTAACATCTGCTCTGAGCCTCAGCCTTAAATCTCTTTCTACCCCCCCCAACCCTTTACCTCTCTCTAGTTGTCACCCTCCTCTCTCCCCCTTTCCCACTCTCTCCTTTTCTTCTTCCTCTTCTGTTCTGTCCATCTTTTTCTCATGAGAAGCCACAGTAGCTGCATTTTTTTTTCAGCCACTCAGCTCAGTCTGCTTTGACTCTCATCCAAATTCCCTCGTCTGCAGAATATGTGTGGATGTGTTTTCGTTTCAACCATCCTTAAAATCAATATTTAATGATGATGTTATCAGTGCTTTTATGTGTAATTTAGCCAGAGTGTCAGTATGAATGAGACACTGTCAGCTTTATGGCATCGAGCATTTATTTTCTGTTAATGGGTGCTCCTGGTGGTATACAAACCAAAACCCAGAGGACGTCTGATGGATTTGACTGTTTTATTTCCATTCATGCATGCATTCACAGCCATGCGTGCATGCATACAGTACATTTCTACCTACAAACACACACAAAGTCTAGTTGATTATAACAAGTATGAAAAGTATAGAATGTTGCAAATGAATGCTGTGAATGCTAGACTGTGATGTGACATTTCTTGCTTTATAAGACAAATGAATGGATGAGGCAGTGAATGCAACTGCATTGTATCCCATTGGTTTGATCTTAAAACACAATCAATCAAAGCAACTGTTTGTTTCAGAACAGACTGCATTTGCCCGATTTTGACATTTTCCAAAACCATGACAATTACTTCACCTCCTCAGCTCTGAGAGCCAACATTGTTGAGAGGCAATAATCATGATAGTTTTCTCAGTCATTTTTCTCCCAATAACAAGCCATTTTTAATCCAATTAGGAGTGCTAACGTGAGAGGCATAATACCACGGCCCCAGGGACAGATGAGAGAATATGCAGGACATTTATCCCGACAGTCAATATTGGATTTCTCACTAAGCAGCTGTGCCTGCTCTCACTGACATTCTCCACCTCTGCACAGTGATCCGTCCTGATTAAACAGGCTTTTCTACTTTATCAACATTCATTACATTACCTGGTCATGCATGGCCACAGGAACCAGGAGTAGCAAAGTTACATGCTTCACGCTGGGGTTTTCCTACTGCACTTTCTCTTTGAATTCAACTGTTTAGTGAAAGATGATATATCACATGGCTCTCTTTTTGCATCTTAGGTGGTGTTTTATATGAACAGGTAGGTGTGTTGTGGTATTCCCCAAAAACTTTCCTCACCCAGACCAACAGGTTAGATGTCTTTTTACATGTTGAATCTGAATGCAGGTGCCAAAAACAGTTTTGTATTACAGTATAGTTTAGTGGTTACAATATCCAACAGTTGTCCTACTTTATTTCCTGATTTAGATTCCTGATTGTAATTGAATCTTAAGCATGGAAAAGTCAAATATCTGCTCATATTTCTTGTTTTATTCAGTTCACTCTCCTCTGCTAAGATACAGAAAATACAATTTAGTGTGCTTCAGGATAAGAAAACAACAAAGAGCTGTCAGTACTTTTATGCCAACAGCAGCTAAACATTGCCACCTTCTGGTGGCTGTCAGGAGGAACTCACTGCTGTGCAAAAAATTTTTTTATTCATTCATACAATTATTTATTTATTTTCCAAAAATCTAGACAGATGGTCAATAGATTTTATCTCGTCTCGGTATCACTTAATGAAATATGTCTGTTAACTCTACAGAGAGCCATACAATTATTGTTCCATCAAAACATAGCTAATAAAACGCAGAAAATGCATGAAAAAGAGGGCTGCTGTTTATAGCTGATTGCAGTCGATACATTTATGCAGTGCACTGAATCATTGTCATTGAGTGCATTGATTATGTGGACTAATCAATGTGTATTAAGCTGGGTGAGACTGGCCAGACCACAGTGGAGGCTGAATGATGAAGGAACACATTTACTGAGTGTCAAAGGCCCACCCACCTGCCCTGAGGAGACATGTTTTAGAGTTTGAGGGAACTTCAACCAGGGAGTTCAAACTGTATGTTTAGAGGACATTTATGTTTTATATACCCAAATTGGATGTACAAGAACACTCTGAGTTAAAAGCTGAGTTAAAGAAAGCAGATCTGGTTGACATTCGAGGGAATTTAACATATAACAACAGAGACAGTCCTAGCTCCTCTTCAAGGATGCAGAGGTAGGAATAAACTATCGGCAAAGATTGATAGAATTTGTGCTAAAGGAAGAGTTTGGTTTTTAAAGGCCAGTGCAGAAAAATCCATCGCATTAGTCATATCCTTGTCTTTGGTGGTTCCTCTGCCAAAAGAGGCATAACAAATGAAATGGTCTGCACTCTTTACAGTGTTTCTCTGTCTTATACAATGCCACGTTATCACAAAACATTGGCTCCACTTCGTACCATAGTCCACACTGGCCAACCGGTTGCTTTTACGAAGCTACTGACACTGACACACATCGACAAAAGCATCAGACTAGAGCTTTCTGATTGTTTTTCACTGCCGGCAACTGAAGGAATGATTTCCAAGACATACAAGGCCACTGTCTGACATGTAGGAGCCTCCTGAGACTTTTTATAAAGGGGCTTTTTGAATAAAATAGTCTTCCATAAACATAAGAAGTGGTCTTTAATCATTAACCCTGCAGGTGCCCTACTATACATTATACTGAAGCAAGTCTCTCATATTGAAATTTTCTCCCATTTGTTTTCTTCTGACTCTTCTGACTAACCTGTGCATGACAAAAACAAACATGTTCCTCTGATATGAATGGTTTTTTTGAGAGGACAAGTCATCTTACAAGGGTCTTCAATAGTGTCTCTTCATAATTTTAATTAATCTTAACTTTGTCTTGTGTTTTTCCTCCGGGCCAAGCTTTGAGACCAGGGTCACATCAATCAGGGTTTAGGATCAGGCTTGAGTGAATCAGTAATGAGTGAGCTATCAGGACACATTATGACAGACTCTGGGTGGATCAATTAAACAAAGAGTATACAGATATAAATGCAATGTGGTGATTTTTGACACTGCACCAACTATTACCTCACCAGTTTATTTTTTAAGCAATAATTTTTGTTCCCTCAGCGCTGTAGTTACATTTAGGGCCACTGCACTCTGAATGTGTCATTCTGTCTGATTGTGTTTCCTTGGGAAAAGAGGTCCCTTGCTGCTCCAGAACAATTATTCCACAGTGCACTCTGTAATTATACTATTATGTAGAATTATTCTCATCATCTGCATGCATCATCAATCATAACTGCACAATTTCTAAATGCGTTTGTTGCTATATCAGGCCAAACAAAGACAACAAAAAAGCTATTCACAAGATGTTCCAGTATCCGGTATGTACAATACTTCAGCATAATAAGCGTACATTTTGAACAATATCAATATACTCTCAATGATTACCAGATGTTTGCCCAATAACCTTGTCTATAATTAGTTGATACAGCGAATTGTGTCATATTAAACAAAGAATAGGTGAATCAAAGCCAAACCAAGACTATTTTCATGACAGTTTATTTTCTATATCCTGCTACTTATTACCTTACTGTACAGTATCTCTATAACGGACCTGTTAATGTATCAATATGATGTTTATCCTGAAAACAAACTGTAGGTAACAAAATACTTTAACCAGTAAAAGCATAGCAAACAAACAGGCCAGCATAAGATGGGAGTCACCAGGCCTCCCCTGAAGAACTCAGTTGGAAGGTAATTAAAAGAAGAGTGCGTTATCCATCGCTCCTCATTAATGCATTTTGAATTAACCACTTTCAGGGAAGAGGAATAGGGAGGAGGGGACAAGGGAGAAAATCCATGCAGGCCTTAAAGTAATCTCTCTCTGTCAGGTCCGTCCAAACGGGGAGGGTCGGCTCATTACGGCCCCCACAGGAGATGAATGGATCAGTCAGGCAGTGAGGAGAGCCGGGCTGGACCACTGTGTTGACAGACAGATCCACACAAGAGGTGTGTGTGCATGTGGGTGTAAGGGAGTCAACAGACAACGAACAACAGAGCCAAACACTTAGCTATATGTGCTATCTTTGCCAGGGAGCAGGTGTGCAGAAGGAGGTTGCATGCTGGGATACAAGGCAGAGTTAAGACACTAATGTCTAGACTCAACAATCATTGTGATTTAACTTTGCCCACATGGAGGGGTGAATGTCACATCTGGCCAGCTGAGGCAATTACAGACATGGACTGCTTCTAGCTTTAAGAAAATTCTGTTGATCGAATTGATTGCATTTTTATAAAATTACTGAACTGAAATTCATGTGTATCCTACATTGTAATAAAACCTCATTGACCCAAAATAATTAAATGTGTTCCTGCATTTGCCACCAGATGGTGATGTAGTCTTTTGTCTCGTTGAGATAGAGGCAGCTGACACTTCCACTTTATTTTATACTTCACTTATTTATTTTAATTGTGAGGTCATGGAGCTTTCTTGATTCATTTAATTTTATACATCTAAATTTCATATTACATTTCCACCAACCTCAGAGCAGGGACATTTGCCAACATTTGCAAAATTCACTGATTCTAACACGTTGATTTAATATGTATGTGTTTGTTGGTCTGTGTTTTTATCTCACACATTAGTGGGTTGCTTTTGTATGCTGTCATGTTTACTTCTTGTTAGTTTCGCCACTTTTGCATTGTTTAGTCTGATTTCCACAAATCTGAACAAAAAGTGCACAGAAAGTTCATCTCTGAGCAGCACAAGATGTAAATTCATTCATTCAGGGCTTCCAATGAAAGGGTTTGTGGGGTGGTAATATGGGAAGAGGGGTTAGATATGACTATATTAAATTAGATTAGACAATGAACTCTGTGAATAGACCAGCATAATGTGAATTGATATATCTGTTCATCATTTAGAGCAGTATAATGAGACTGTGGGGTTACTTGTTCATTAAAATCTATTGATTCATTTAATAAATTGGATTTAAACAATTACAGTATGTACCACAGCACCACATCACACACATCGCAGCATTTGTGTGTAATCGCCAAGGGAAAAGCACTTGTAGCACATGACATACACACACACACACACACACACACACACACACACACACACACACACACACACACACACACCATCTAGCATTTTGCCAACATTTTCCTTTTCCTCTACTGTCATTTACATTAGAAAAACACACTGTAGCACCAAGACTCTGGCTAATAGGTTTAGACATCTTCTTAATTCAAGGACTTTGTAAGACAACTCATTATTACCAGTGGCTTTTAAATGAAAGTAATACACCTTGAATAGGTCATCAGCATTGTAAGACAACAGTCTGAGCGGCTGCTACATCAAATGTTAATTATTATGTTCATTATTGTTTTAGTTTTTCGGTCTCTAGTCCTGTGTATGGCGTCATAGACCTTCATCACTATGAGAAAATGTCAGCTGTTATTAGTTAAAAATAATTGCGGTTTCACACAGAGTCTCTTGTTGTATCAGAAGAGTGTATGAACACTGACAGGATGATCATCATCTCTTACACTCAGTTATGTGTTTGACCTTTCTCAATGGCAGTGTGGACACTCACAATTAGTCTCATCTAAATGAATTTGCTATGTCACTACAAACCAAATTACATCACAGCCTCTCTCCTTCTCTCTCTCTCTCTCTCTCTCTCTCTCTCTCTCTCTGTCTCTCTCTCTCTCTCTCACTCTCCAACTCTTTCTCACTTTTTCCTTTCCTATATCTATATTGTGGTCCTTTTTGCTCTCCGTGTTGTGCAATATATGATTCTCTTTTGTCTTAATACTGTGCTATGGAATAAAGTGCCAAAGAATAAAGAATAAACCCAACACCTCAACACCTCTGGACTAAACATGTCATTATCATTGAGTGCTTGAGTTGGTGTTACCACACTGTCTGTCTGTGTTGCTTGTATGAAGCAGCGAATCAGATTTGTTGATTGGCTTTTACTGCCAGAGTATCCATCCATCTGCTCTGAACTCTTAGTTTAGAAAGACAGATCACAAAAACCTTTCCATGATTTCTCTATTGCTCATGCCAATAACCAGCACAGTGAATCAGAAGTTGGCAATTTAACTGATTTATGCAGAAGCCACAAGACACTGACCTGACAGCAGAGAGAGAGAAGAGAGCAGGAGATCATAGGCAACATGAGGAACAGCTGGCTCCATGTTCAACAGTAGAGACAGAAGATAGTCTACGCCATGTGAGGCAATCTAATCACGGTACACAATGGGAATTAACAACAATTTAATCCAACACTAGAGCTTTCTGAAAACAGGGTCTATGGGTATTAGACCTGTACCTCACAGGGGACTGAAGTGGCAACTTACACCAGTCACAAGCCAGCTTCTCTAAAATGTAGGCCACTGCCCCGTGATCCCTCACTGGCTTCCCATTCACAAACACTGCAAGATGCTGGTCCAGAGGCTTGACCAGGCTGCTGTTGGGAACTGTATCCAGGTCATGGCAGGGTATCAGCCCATATGTGACTTTATTATATCATTACAGGGGCAATCCCCATTCATCTACAAATAAAGTATTAATGGACAGATGTTCAAAGACATTCACATATAATATTAAGTTTTTTTTATCAGATGTGAAATCTGTTCAGTCTAAAAAGTTCACATGTGCTTTTTTTTTTGGTTAGGGGTTCTAGATGTTTTATTTTATTTCAGTATTTGACATGTTAGCTCTATGTTTCATGAATAAGTGCCACCATAATGTAATAACCATCACACGATGCAATGGGCTAACTAAGAATTATCATGCTGCTATCACAATTTTATGAAATTTTGCATGTTTACATTATGACTTTTGATGAGATTTCTTTTTATGCGCAGTTATTATTAGTCCCTACACAGCCAAGCATATTTAAGTGCCCTAATGCCGGTAAGACTGACAGGGTTTCACACATGATTAAATTGACTGTAGAACGCACGGCTCAGTGTTTTTCAGTGACCCTCTGATGTAGGCCTGCCTGTCTGTCTGTGCAGCTATAAAAGCTGCCTCCTCTCAGCCAGCGCCGTTATTTCCCCTCTGCTTCAGGAAACACTTCACTCAGAGACGCACTTCAGTATGTCGGTGGCTCTGCGCACACAGCTGTTCCTCTTCCTCATCTCCCTCTCATCAAGGATGGGGCTCAGTCGCTACATTGAGGTGAGACTTTTGATCGTTAATCAATAATTCCACATTGCTTCACTTTAAGTCAGACAGGTTAAAGTGAGGTCTATAAAGTTTCTTCGAGTACAGCTGGAACCTAGAAATTGACGTTTATTTCTATCATGTATTTATTTATTTTTTTATTCAGGACAACGAAGCTTCAGATGGATTATATTCTCTGCTCACTTTGGACCAGAAAAGAGAATCAGAGGATTTTATTTTCCGTCGACCTCTCAGTAAGTGCAGCAGTAAACAATGGCTTTATTCAATATCTGATTATACTTAACATTGTTTACCGACTCAGCAAACAACAAATAAACCCTTTAATTAAAAGTGATGAATTTAAAGCATTCAGCTTTAAGATGTTCATTGTTCATTGCAGCTCTAGTGACCAGGCATGTAGAACATATTTAATACTCTATCTACCAATCAATTAAAATCACTGAATACATCCATGACTACATCTTTATTGCACATAATACTGCACCTACTGGAAGACTTGTTATGTTTGATCATAAAGCTGATTACCATCATACTCTGATTTCATGACCAATTGTTTTATATCCCATTAAAGCCTCTGTGTTTGCTTGTGTTCAGGAACAGAGTGAAAAAGTGTTTTGTGAATCCCTCCTCTGTCATTATGAATAAAGAACATGCGTGTGGTTTGTAGGATGTTTGGACATGCTGGCCACTGATGGCTACTTCACCTTTGTGGCGTCTCAGCCTCAACTGGCCTGTGCTGCTTTCATCATCGCTGAGCCAAGTGAGGTCATCAGTCTGGAGCTGTCTGACGTCAATATTGACTGCAGCGCTGGAGACTTCATCAAGGTTGGCTCCACTCATCAGAAACAACACCCACACATCACCAACCCCTCTGTGAGAGGAAGACAGGAAGTTCGGGGCTTTGCCATTTAAACCCTGAATTCTATTTCATGTGCTTCTGTTTGATTAAAATCCAAACAGGGTTAAGGCAGTGTTTAAGGGCCAAACACCACACTGGATCCTCTCTGCATTGGTCACATTACCCAGAGCAAGTGTGGGAAGAGGAGGCTTTAGTTCTGAAGCCAAGCTTGCCAGTTACATGGCAGTTTCAGTCCATGTGGGCCAAAGTGGTAAAAGGCACTGCAGAAAGAAAGACTGCTTAACTCAAACGACTGGGTTTGCAGGATGGTCAAGGTGTCATCTGGAAACCGAAACAGCAGTTGTATGTGACCTGCACAGTGTCTTTTAGTAGGAGAAAGATGCTTAAAACACCCAAGCAGCACACTGCTTAGTTTTTCTGAATAAATGAGATTTACAGAATATTTATAGAACAAAATTCATGTTGGATTATGGTTGTAATTCAATATGATTCACAACACAGAACACAGCAGTGTAGATGGTGTGGTAAATCATATTGGACAAATAGCATTAGAAAATACACATTAAGTAAAGTAATGTTGCCTTATGTTAACTTTATCTTAATTAGCTATTAAATATTTGTTATTCAAAGACAGTTATTGATCAACTCAGTCATTATACAGTACAACTGATGTACTCCATTTATATTCTATTTCAAGTCAGCTACAATATATTCATCCTTGGGAAAAAAAATTTAGCTGAACAAATTTTATTCTCTAACATGTTTACATCTGACTGTATTTAAATAGGAAATGTCTTTGCAACGTTTTTACCAGTCTTCCTACACAAAACTGATAGATTGTCATACTTTTGTCATAGTTGGCTCCAGATTGTTTATGTGCACAGGTAGTGGAATAAATAATCTTCATCTTTGGCTTTATGTGCTCAAAACTTTCTATTGAATATATTTTCTTGTTGAAACCTGGCAAAATTTATATTTGCTCAACATCATTTATATGCCCCCTACAGGTGTTTGACGGATGGGTTCTGAAGGGAGAGAAGTTCCCCAGCAGGCAGGACCACCAGCTCCCTCTACACCAGCGCTACACAGACTACTGCTCCTCCACAGCACCGGGAGCCACCAGCCGCTCCTCTCAGAACGTCGCCATGATCTTCTTCCGCATTCACAGCCCCGACAGCGGCTTCACCCTTGCTGTCAAAAAGCTACACAACCCCTTCCGTGAGTCCTGCTTCATGTCCTTGAAGTCACTTGAGGGATAAAAAGTCTAAAAGCAAAATAAACAGAAACAACATCCATGCAAATAAAACTAAATCGTAGGCAAAAAGAAACGTAAAGAAGAAGAAAAAAAAATGTTAACAAGGACCGAGGCCAGGCATCTAAATTAGATTTGTGTTTTTTATTTCCAAATTGGTGTTTTTAAATGAGGTCTAGACTTTATGGTACTTGCTTGTGTGCATGCATGTGTGTTCTTCCTGGTCATTTGCGCTTGGTCGAGCATTAATCAAGGCCGAGAGCGACAGGAAGAGATTGAATGAGAGGGATGCACCTGTTTTCCAGCTGCTTGACAAACACGGTGTTAACACTGTGTCAAGCATCATAACAATCACCAAGACAGAGACGGACAAAGAAAGAGCACTGACACAAAAAAAGAGGAGTTTGAATGGATTATCTATAGGGAGACAGCATAAATCTCAGGCCAATGTGTGAGGTTTTATTCATATATTGATTCATTAACCACAACTGACCATAAACCTATATATCTATAATACATACATTAGCAACAGTAAATCTGTTATGTACCTCAACATGAAGGTAGACCCTTCTTGGCTAATAAATAACAAGAAATGCAGCAATGCCACGATGAGGGACACTAATATGTTTTATAAAAGTATAAAAGCAGATTTCTTTTTTTTACTCATTCTGTTCTTTTGTCAATATGACTGTTTAAGTTCTAAAAGATACACATACACAAGAGAGTAAAGTCATTAATCTACTCAAATCTTGCACTTGCAGAATAATTAACACTCCATATTATTTATTCTAACAATCTCTCCTCAGCTTTGATTGGCACAGCTCCTTCGCCATGAAAATGTCTCTAAATGAACAACATGACCACAGGAGTAAAGTGTTCCGACTCCTGTTGGTGTCTGTCTAGTCTACCATACTGTTATCAATTCAAATTTCATTATTTTCTTATCTTTGTCATCAGAACTGGAATTGGATTTTCATGCTCAGCCCTAATTGTGTCCCCTGCCCGCAGTCAGCCTTGATTATGTCCAATTTGTGACATGAGGTGTCAGTAATGAGTTTCTCTGGTGATGGGGGAACTGTTAATTCGAAACCTCTCCTCCGGTGTGTGTGTGTGTGTGTGTGTGTGTGTGTGTGTGTGTGTGTGTGTGTGTGTGTGTGTGTGTGTGTGTGTGTGTGTGTAAAGCCTGCAACATCATGTCTCAGAGTCCAGAGGGCAGTTTCACCATGGTGATGCCACACCAGCGCAGGAACTGCAGTTTCTCCATCATCTACCCTGTGGAGATCCGACTGACCGAACTCAGCCTGGGGCAGGCCAAAAGCAATGAGCTCAGCCCACAGGTGAAACACACACACACACACACACACACACACACACACACACACACAAAGACACAAAGACAGACAAACATCAAGTTATTTAACTTACTACTGAAAACTTACAGAATTGTGGTTCTTTGAAGAGACAGTGGCCCTTTACTCTAACCATGCTAGTGCCAAATGTCATGATGCATGTATTTGTCAGTGTACCAGCCATTGTAATAAAATGAGCCTTTATGTCATTACATCTTGACATAATCTTGTTGAAAAATTTCAGTTCACCATTAAGATCCACCAGCCTCTGGTCAAAACTAATCCCATTTAACTATTCTGCAGTCTGGTGCTGTTCTCACTGATGGCTGTTTCCACCAGATAGAGAAACAACTGACCAATCAGAGATTAGTAGGCATGATGAGACGTCTGGTACAAGTCCACTGAAGTGAAACAATATGGCAAATCAGTCTGATGATCAGACTATAGGTCTAGTATCATCTGGATCGTTATTATTTATCTACTTTTTTTTCCCTGAAAAATTCCTGCAATACTGTTTGCACTTTAAATATTTTCATAAAAACTCAGAAAGTAGGGTTAAGTGATATATATGTATAATGAACATTTTTATTTTTTTTATTTTATTTATTGCTGTAAGATTTGTCTATATTTTTTGACATATGCTTAATTGCATTCTTGCCAAGAGTTTGAGTCTTCTGTCTGTCCGTTAGCCTGGCTCTGTCTGTATGTAATGTAGCAAAAAGGATTTCTAAATAACATGTTATATCTCTTTCGTTTAATCCGCAAAAATACTGAGGTGTAAAAATGACAATCTCTACTTTTGGACAGAGCTAGCCTAGCTGTTTCCTGTCTTTATGCTCATATGAGCTAAGCTAACTGTCTTCTGGCTCCAGCTATATATTTATACTATATTTTATATGTCACCATACGGACAGAGTTGTATCAATCTTCTAATGTAACTCTTGACAAGAAAGCAATACGCATATTTGCCCTATTTTGACCTTATCCATATTGTAGCCTATTTGCCATGCGTGGATACCGTAGAAACTGCAAAACATGGGCAGTGAACTTCTAAAAATATTGTTATTGTAAATAATCCAGGATTTTTGAGAGTTGTCCAAGACCAATGTTCTGTTTGGCAAATAGTTTGCAGAGCTGCACTGGTGTTTTGAGTGATTCTGTTGTCAGCAGTTGTTCTGCTCTAAGAGGTGCAACAAAGTCTAATTAGACTTCCTTGGCAAAAGGTCTAATTAGGATAATTAAGTGAAAACACCTGTGTGAGTGAACAATAGCTATGTAGGGGCTTCAATCAGCTACTCTTATGAGCAAAACCGAGCATTAATCATGACAATTAGTACATGTTTAACCCCTCTTATTGAATATTCTATAGAGAAGTTTCTGATGTATAATGTGATGGAATAAGTTTATTGTAGTTTTGTAGTACAGATAAGTAGTAAGAATATATAAAATTACAATGTGCTCGTATTGATCAACCTACAGAAAAATTATCACCTTAATCTGCAGCTCCGCTCAGCTTTACGGAGCTTTATTGGGAGAACATAGCCGCTTTAGCAGCTAAAGAAACAAATATTTCTCTTAAGAGTTAGTAGAGACCAAAACAAAGCTAAAAGAGAGTGAATATTCGACGTACATTAATCAGGTGGACACAAACACGACTCCATACGAATTATATTGTTGCTCCATAACTGCTGGATGTGTAAATAAGCAACTGTTTGCTGACAAGTTTACCGTGTTGTGTTCACGATTTGTTTGCTCTGCCCCCTTTAAAAACATTACCAAATACCATCTAAGAATACAAAAAGTTACAACAAGAGGAAATAATAATAAACCTATTTACATTGCTATCACTGCAATTTCTGGTACTGTGACAACTACAACAACCAGTAAGTGCGTAGTAGTTAAAAGTTGAAGTTGAAGAGAACCTTTAAATCGGATTAATCATGTTTACAAAGCTGCAACATGTAACGTAAATCCAAGAATCACATGTGAACAGAATATTACATAAACATTTCAAGTATTGAAATGTAATTAATATATACTTAATGGTTAGAAAATACAGCTCCAAAAACATTCAGTAATAGACACCACATGAAGTCCAAATCTCTTTAAGTTAGAGAAGGACAGAAATGGTGTAAATCATGTTTATAAAAAGACTGAACAAAACAAAACGAGTCCTGAAGATGTTGGCAGCTGGTCTGACAGCGGCTGCCAGACTGCTGACATTATGACAAACTGCAAGTCCTGCATTTGCTGGGCCAAATACAATAACCTGACATTTCTACTCAGATGTTGAGGAAAGTTGTAAGTGTTCCAAAGTCAAGTGTTACAATTTCAAAGATGAAATTGTACAGGCAAATACAGCTGCATTTCATTGTATTTTTTCAAAATATATGTAATAAAAGAGGAGCATAGATGATAAATATGATGAAACTTGAGGTACCCTTTAGCCTTAGGCTATAAAGCAAGATTCTGAACAACAGAATATCAGAGTACTGTCTATACAATAAAACTGTGTCTATGATTATTATGCTAATTAATACTACCATTAACTGACAGCATGCAGACCAAGCTGGAAATTAAAGATACCCTGTGGGGTTTCCTTTCAGTATTTCTCACCAGCACATTGAGACCTGACACATGTGTTATAGGGCTGTCCCCGACTCAAGATTTTCTGTCAACTAGCAGTTGTTAGTTCAAGCCATTAGTCGACTAATCATCAAACATTTACAGCAGCCTTTTAAATGATAAGGGCAAAAGTGGTAATGATTCTGAATGTGTCGGAACAACCAGCAAGGTTATAATGCGTTTTCTTCTTACTAAACAGTTGATTTTGTTAATTCTTTGTAACCAGCATCTTAACTCTTGCTTTATATGTTGGCTAACACTCCTTTTCCTTTCCCTTTTCTTGCTTTGCATAGTTATATATTATTTTGCCACATTACAGCCACCAACTGATTGATCAGTGGAATAACGTAACATAACATCCTTGTATTTTACGGGTTATATTCGACACCAACCTCTCTAGCCAGGAGGAGTATGTGTTGCATCACATGTGCGTCCTTGTGCATGTGCTATTAGATGCGACATCCAAACCAAACAGGGATCTGATTGTCAACATATTGCTCCACACTGCCACATGTTCAAAAACTCCACAGCACTTCAGCACTATAATATTTTGTTGTTAATATTTTACAGAGGCAGGTGTGGTCGGGCTGTTCGGGGTCAGGTGACTATGTGGAGCTGCTAGGGGGGAATGGGGTGGACACCTCTAAGATGTTCCCTGTGGCTGACCTGTGTTTCTCCCTCAGTGGGCTCGGTGAGTCTGAGCTCCTCTAGTTTACCTCCACTGTGAATCTGTGATTTTTAACAACAGGTTTCCATTAGAACAGTGACAACTTGTATTGGACAAGGACTATACTGTGCTACGCTATGCTAGGCTCACCATCTTTTAGTTTGATGGATTACACTGCATTTTTAAACACAGTTTGGAACCTTGTGTATTGAAAAAAAAGCATTTAAACTAAATTCCAGCATATTATGGTCCCACACATCAAAACACTGTTCAGCACAGTGTTAACGCAGCAGGGTCACGGTGAGGACAGATCCGAATATGCTTTTAATAATAGAAATGCTGCTGCAGATGAGTCCTTCAAAATAAGAACATCGCACATGGTGAAATCACAAAACATTTGTAATACATTTTACAACGTGATTTTCACCTAATTTCAGTATTACGAAAATAAACACAAATAAATTCCCATAATTTCTGAAAAAAATCGTCATTTGTGGTAGTGGTCCTACACATTTTGAATTGTAATATGTCATACTGTCTTTATAGATTTACCATGATCTGGGTGGGTTCATGCAATTCAAAACGCTTCACACACAGAACAAAGACACATACACTTGTCATAACCAGGATAAGAAGGGCTGGCTAGAGAACAAGAATGCTCTGTATGTGCTCCAGTATAAAGCATCTGTTTTTCTCCTTGTCCCTTCAGCCCAGATGAAGATTGGTTGTGATAACTCGGTGGTGAGGCTGGTGTCCAGTGGGAACTATATCAACCGTGTTTCCTTCCAGTACCGACTACTGGAACACCATGAGCTCCCCAAGACCCGGGAGAACAGTCTGGATAACTTCTGCGCTGTGGAATGAGATCACACACAGACACACAATCATCCATCTCTCTGTAAATACACCAATTTGACAAATGAAGTCAATAAATATTTTGTATTGTTTTGGCCAAATATTTTATTTAGTGTCCTTATTATGTTAGCTTTGATCCTAGTGTATTTATTTGAGGAATTTTTAATTCATCTCAAATTTATGGATGATGGTGGATTTAATTGTTTTCTTTTTAGTAATTTGTCAAGAAAATCTGTGATGCATTATATTTCTTGGCAAGAGCATTGATTTCAAACCTTCCCTCTGTTGTTCTAATATCAGTTTGTTCCTCCATCTCTTGTTCTTTGGGAGGTTTTACATTGCTGCTGTCTCTTCTGTTTATATTGCCTTGACAATTTGAAAATAAATATGACTTGCATGATGAAGCATTTTTAATGTTCTGCTTTTTTGAGTCACTCTGTTTTTACAAGAATTATTCCAATTCATTACAGAACTGCATGTTCACTTGGTGTTTGTTTTATTAGGATGCTTCTGCAGGATCCGTCCATTTCACCCACAACTATGTTATGTTCTTGAGATCTGAAAACATGGGAATGCTCTTCAGTCTAGTCCAGCACTAAATACAATAGATGATAGTGTGGAACTGGGTTATTCATGTTTATTTAAGAGACAGGAGATGTAGTTATTAAACCATATGACATTTATGTAGCCATGAGTTGTCTTGAGCAATGTTGCTGGTTTTAATTAGTGCGTCTGTTGAGGGAGCAGAGATTGGTTGGTCAAGAGGTTTACAATCTTGCTTTTTTTAACTATTGACTCCACTTTGGCATCTCAGCAACTATTGGGTTGATTGCCATCAAATTTTGTGCAGACATTCATGGTCCCCAGAAGGGATGATTTTGGTGGTGGTCCTCCTCTGACTTGTCATGTAGTGCAACCATGAGGTGGACATATGTTGTTTTAAATGAAATATCTCCATAACTACTGGATGGATTGCTATGCTATTTGGTACAGATATTCAGGATGGGTCAGATTATTTTGAAATGTAGTCAGTCTTGGATGATTATCGTTACTTATTTTTTATAATCTGATTACGTAATCCCGATTTCCATTAGCCTCCACTGTACTTTGTGTTAAATTCTAATTAACAAATGTTAGCATACATTATACCCGGTTAATAGCAGCATGTTAGCATTGTTATTGTGAGCATGTTAGCATGCTAACATTTACATTTAGCTCAAGCACCACTGTGCTTAAGACTCACATAACTGCTAGCATATCTATGGACTCCTAATCTTGTTTAAATTGCAGGCATTTGCTGTCCTATATCAATGGTGCACGGTTTGGATACATAATAATTTGAAAATAATATGATAAATGCTGTGCTGCTATTTGGACATTGAATGGATGACCTTGCCAATGAAGAGTTTGTTTCTGTGACAACACAGAAATGTTAATATTCATGCACAGACACATGCACTTTTAAACCAAGACTCCCTGAAAAAGTCTAATTTTAGATCAAATGCTTGCAGTGTAGTCAGAGAAGATGCCATTTACATATACCCTGCATATACATGTGTGTATATGTACAATGTAAATGTGTATGTGTAATCCAATGTATTAAAAAATGTCCTTGGCAATCAGTATTAAGCAATGACGCATGCATGTCTCTCATTTTTTGTAATCCAATCTGTTCCAGAGACAAACTCTGAAATAGCTCTTGTAGTGGTTGGTCATTGCTCAAAATCATAATTAAAAAAGGCTTAATACTGAGAGCACATAATACGCCACCATTTTCTAAAACTGTGAGAGTACAGGTTTGCTATTGACCCCTCTCCATCACTGACTGTTGAGTTCTAATCTATTACATACTGTACAGTTGTGGATCCTTAGCCTGAATGAATGTGCAGCTCTTAATGGGATTATCCCACAAGCCTCAGTGCTCTTATTCCCCTCGACATCCTTCTAACTGGCTCGCTTTTGATCTTCTCCTTACGTGGAATTAATCTCAAACCTGCTCAACCGTGATGATTCAATTAACCAGCGGATGTCTTTTTTCGCTCTGTGTGTTGCAATTTTCAGTCTTCATTAGAGAATGAAACACACTTCGGATGCCATCGAAAGGGATAAAGTCTGATTATTTGTTTCTGGCACTGGGCACAGCAGTCTTGAATACTCTGTAATGTATTTATAGTGGTCTGTGATGGTGGATTTGAAATGAGTTTGTCGCTTCTCAGGTCAAACAGGTCACAAGTCCTTGTGGATGAGATGGGACCCAGTACAGAAAGAGACATGCTTGCTTTATTAATAACTTTGAAATAACTGAAATAGGAAATGATGTTTATTTAAGATATTATTCACACTAGACTGAAATCTGTTACTTCTGTTCTATGTCATTATTTTATTATTTATTATTTCTTTCCAAAGAGCTTTTCTCCATCAGTATATTTTCTATGATAGTTTGTTTTGGCCTTTTACGCTTTAGGTTTCACTTAGTAACATTGAACATGTTTCATGAGGGAATCATCAATCAGACTTCATAAGGTCTGAGTCTGAGGGTATAACTTCTTTTGAATCAAAATCAGAATCAGAGTTTATTACATACAATGAATTTGTCTTCATATGTTGGTGCATGACAATAAACATAGTATGAGAAAAATATAAATAAAGATGAAAGCAAGTACTGCAAGTCAAGAAGCATAAATAGAAAAATCTAAAATTGACAGTAACATATGGAAAAAGACAATCAGCTGTTATTTTAAATGAAAGAGCTTAGACTTTGTGCAGGTATGCGCAAAATATTGTCTGGGGAATGTGAAATGAAGAATAAACTATAAAGTATGTTTTCAGTGTCCAAGATTAGATTAAATAACTTTACTATGCATGTTAAACATAACTGACTCCCTCCCCATAGTCAAGGCTAATATCAAACTAACACCATCTACTGCACAAAGGTTTCAGCATTCATAACTGACTTGTTCCTCAACATTTGTATACTTCAATTCAATTCAATTCAATTTTATTTGTATAGCACCAATTCATAACAGAAGTTATCTCAGGACATATTTCAAATATAGCAGGTCTAGACCGAACTCTTTATAACGTTATTTACAGAGACCCAACAGTACCACCATGAGCAAGAACTTGGCGACAAGGGCAAGGAAAAACTGCCTGTTAAAAGGCAGAAACCTAGGACAGATCCTTCGGCTCTAGGTGGGTGGTCATCTGTCGACCAGTTGGGGTGAGAGAGAGAGAGAGAGAGAGAGAGAGAGAGAGAGAGAGAGAGAGAGAGAGAGAGACAGACAGACAGACAGACAGAGACAGAGACAGACAGACAGACAGACAGACAGACAGACAGAGACAGAGAGAGAGACAGACAGACAGGTGCACAGTTAGTAACATGCATTAATGGGACATGAATGAGTGCAGAAAGAGAGAGGAAGAGTGGAGCTCAGTGCACCATTTGAAATTCCCTGATAGTCTAGGCCTATAGCAGCATAACTAAGGGATGGTTCAGGACTCACCTGATACAGCCCTAACTATAAGCTTTATCAAAGAGGAATGTCTTAAGCCTACTCTTGAATGTGGTGAGGGTGTCTACCTCCCGAACCACAACTGGAAGCTGATTCCACAGGAGAGGAGCTTAAAACATAATGATGGGCGCTCTGAAAGCTCACCTGGTAGAGCTGGAGCCCCATGCACCAAGGCCCCACTGCAGCAGCCCAGGGTTTGAGTCCGATCTGTGACCCTTTGCCACGTGTCATCCCCTCTTTCTCTCCCCCTTTTCCTTTCACTCTTCAGATGTCACTATCCATTAAATAAAATAAAATAAAAAAAACATTTGGAAAGTGATCACAAAGTTGTTGCTGAATAGTATTGTCATTGTCACATATGTGTGACCTGCCATGTTCCCATAGTGAAAAACATGTGTTTTCAGTGGCATGAACAGTACGAATCCAGGTGTTGTTATTGTTCAAACTTCAGGCTTTTTACAACCTGGATCATGTTTTCATAGTCATAATTCTTTTGGTTAAGATAACATTTTTTCACGCAAACTGAAGCCATGGACTACTTAATGTGAACAATGCCTGTAATGAATGCAAACTATAAAATATCAGGGACAAAACAACTGTGATCTGAGTTGATGCTTGAAATGATTGCAAATAAAAGTAGACCTGTTACTTACAGCTAATTACTTTTAACACTTTAGTTCAATTCAGTTCAATCCGGTGATGTTTTTGCCTGTTAAGGATTATTGCTATACATACATTAGATGATTGAGTGAGATCTATTTATAATTACTGCCCTTTGGCTGTTGCTGCATGCATGACTAGATCATCTCCTTTTAGCATAACATCAGTATAATTCATCAAGAAATGGTAATTATGGGGGGAAAAAAGTACCCTGTCCATATATTTGGTACAACATCTGGTGTTGGCAAACATACAGCAGATCAAATTTAATATTCTATATAATATAATCAAGTCAATCAAAAATAACATGGTTGTAAGGATTAATATGTAAGAACAGCCAGACCAATCAAGCAGCATGATCTTTTTACCTGACAGCTTGGCTTATGTTGGAGGTTTGTGGGACAGTCAGCAAATAAACCCCCACTGATATGCAAGAGAATATGTTTTACATGCCTGATGGAAAGAGTATAAATCAACTTTACTTCACTGCAAGACACATGTAGATAATAATAATTTACGTCCATAAATGGACACTCATTGATGAAAACACACATACTTGTCCATTGTTTAATGTATGTAGCTCTGTGGTTCTGTGTACAACTTAGAGAGAGTGTTAACTGAGAGCATTAAATACGTCTATTTCACAAGTTAACATGAGCAAATGACCCAGAGCAAACACATCACAACATATTACAAACAGCGTGCTGTGCACAAACTTATATGTGATTTACTGTAATGTACAATAGGATCATCAAGCTGAATTTACAGTAACTGAGAGTGGAGGTCCTGTATGCATTAGCTCTATTTTGCATTGACATGACTCATAGAAAATATTGTTTTATGTGTGTTTTAGTGTGATTATGTTTGAAAGATTAACTTAATTGATCATTTTAGAATAATACAAAGTCCATTTGTGGTGATTAAAGAATTTAATATTATATTTTATTAAATGTATTATTATAACCACCGAACATCAGAGAATGACCTTCTCGATTGCTGTGGACTGTGATGAATACAGTTTACACACAGGGATAGAGGAGTTGTTGCATAATGGTTAAACCCCAGTTGATTTGTTTTACCTTTTATTTTGCAGACCACATTACCTCAAGAGCCACTGAACAAAGGAGTGTATGTTTATTTATATTCAGTCACTGTGTAATAAACCACTTTGAATAGAGATCAGAGCTGATAATCAGCTGGCTGTAGTCTTGATCTGCTCTTTCAGAAGTGCAAACAAGGTCAATTGGTAATTTCTTGGTTATGACACTTTAAAAAAATGGCCATTAGTTATACAGTTGCAATATAATTACTCCAGTAAATAAAACTGTGACCCATGGCTGCCATAGGATTGTAAACTTTAACAAATTGATCTGCAGCTTTTAATGTAGTATTTTCTTACTTTTCCAGCTGTTATTTTGTACTCAACTAGATTATGATTATATTACATTTTCCTTTTTTCACATGCAAAACACAATACACAAGTGCCTAATCCTAACACTTATATGAAAACACTTATTACATAATAACATATGAATAATGGAAGACTCTCAAGAGGATTTTTTTTTCAGATTGAGTACTTTTAACTAGCTTTTAATGACACATTTTGTGTAACATTTGTTATGTTCTGACAACCAAAAACTGACACACACACACAAATAGTTATGGAGTTGATTGGTTACAGGATACATATTTTATTTCACCACCCTAGAGTTTGTGTACCAACTTGAGATTTCTCCTATACTGCCCTCTACTGCCTAGTTTTATTAATTACACACAGTTTTGTGCATGTATCCTTTCCATTTGAAGTTGTTCTTTCCTCTAAAATATAGCTTATATAAATAAACTAGCTACAGTTTTCCTGTATGAATGAAGTTATGAATGTATTAGATTTTTTTTAAAGAACAAAAAAAACAGCTGGCAAAGCTGTTAAATATGAGTGAACATTGGAAAATTGTCATCAGTGTTTTCAAAGAAATTGGTATTTATTTTGTAACACCAGTTTATATTCGGTACTTGCTATATGTATACATATTCCAAAAATATACAGTATCTGTTAAATGTGGAAATGAGTCAAAAATAAGAGGACTTTTTATTATTATTAAACTTTATTAATATTCCAAATAATTACAGATATACAGTCCAAAAAGCTAAATTTCTTCAGTAGTTCACTAGGATTTTAGATTTCAAAGGTTTTCCTCAAGTAAGGAAAAATTTCAGAGATCACCACTGCCTCAAAAGATTATGCTTTCACCACCTCTGAACACTCAAAGAACCACAGCAAATTCCATTTTTTACAGGACGAGAAATTAGGACAGTAAGCTTCAAATTAGGAGTGTAATGATGGCTAAGGGCCCTAAAAGGAGAGGGACAAAGACTCCAGTGTGTTTTGCTCCATTACACAGGTCTCCAGCACAACATCTGACACCATCAGAATAAACATTATTGCACATATCACTTCTCATGCATTGTTTGGTGATCATATTTTCAGCAACTGCAACAGAAAAAGGTCCATTAAATAAGTTACAATTTGTAATAGCAGTAACAGAATGTCAGACCATGTTGTTCATAAGGCTAAGCAAAGATCACACTATATAGAACATATAACATTAAAGCCACATGAGGTAGAAAATTCAACTTACCAATGGTGGTGGAACAGCGGTCGTAATGGTCAGCACAGGTCCATACCTGATTACAGGTGCCAGGGTTTGCACCCCAGCAGGTGAAACACTTTAACCCACACACTGCAGCAAAAGGAGAATGCAAAATGTTCACATAAGCCGACAAAAATAATTTCTGCATTAAATTCTGTGCTGATTGAAATGAGCATCTTTGGTCTTACCTGCTGGTAGCAACATAGAGATGAACACCAAAGAGACACACAGCCTCATTTTGACTCTTCAAGTGAAAGCTTGTGGGAGCTCTTATGTCAAATGAACATTACCAACTTCCTTGTATGTTTTATAGCCTAACAACATTGGTTTTGTTCCAAAAGACAAATAATATTTGTTTATACATTTGTTTCCAATTGGGGAGTGTCCACCAGCCATTACAATGTATCATGCTCATTTATTATACTTGTTCATGGCTGTTTACAGTCCCATCTATTCATCCCTAATCCCCTTTACTAAAGAATTCCAGTGTCAATAAGAGTTTGAACGGCATATTTGTCCTTGTATTTGTGCAGGTCATTTAACCAAAACACTTCTGAGAGACTGAAGCTGCCCCACCTGCAGATGTCAATGTGTCACTAATCAGTATTTATACATCCAAAAAGAGCTGCAGTGACCTGGCAGAATATTAATATCATAGATGTATAAATTGCCTCGTGAGGGCTTCCTCGAAGTACTGCATATATGCTGATGATACACTTTAAGTGGTTTAAAATCCCAGTTAAATACCAACATTGGTTCTCTGTGAAGAGTGATCTGACTATTCACTATCCCTGCTCAGAAAATCCAAATTTAGTGTCCGCCTTCAGAATGTAATAATTGGAGCATTAACGCTTTGCTAACACACACTCATACACACACACTTTGAGCTGTTTAGTGTAGATCTCTAATAGCATTAATAGGTCTACGTCATTAATCTGCTGCCAGCAAAGGAGGAGCAACTCAGAAAGACTCTCTGAGTAGCAGGATTTAAAAGGACCATTCACACAAATAATTAGAACACTAATTTCGCATGGCAGGATGCCTTTATTTATAAAGTATAATCCCCACTACTCCTTCTCTAAGCATGTAAAATGAGATGAAAGTGGCTAAGTTATAGTATTAAGCAGCCACCTCTGTTTGGTTTGTCTGGTGTCTGTC
Organism: Dicentrarchus labrax; assembly: GCF_905237075.1. NCBI lineage: Eukaryota > Metazoa > Chordata > Actinopteri > Moronidae > Dicentrarchus > Dicentrarchus labrax. The sequence continues at coordinate 14,158,378 of NW_026136714.1, forward strand.
AGTAATGAGCTTGGCCTGTTACCCCTGGATTAAGGCCTTGTACAGGAGGCAGGTGAGGTCTGAATGTCAGGTTAACTACCAGTTGCTGAGGAGTAATTCATCCCTTGGGCATTTTTTTTTTTATTCCTGATGGTATTTTCTTTTTCTCTTTGAGAGTTACTAGACAGATAAACAATCTTATCATCAGAAGAATATGAACCTATTTGCTGCAGCAACTTTTATTCATTGTTAGTTATTGAGTTATAGTGCAGGACAAGCAGGGGTTCAGTACTTAATTGCAAAGGTCGTGACATGATTGTCCAATATAGCTCCATCTTATTAAGTCTGGCAGTCGGCCATGCCCTGATAACTACATCTCTGTCTGAGCCAAAGAAGGAACTAGGAGAGCAGTGGGAGGTCAACAAGTCTGAGTGTGAGTGTGTCCTGTACTTTGTGTGTATCTGAGTTGTGCTTTCTTTCCTGTTTGTATCTCTTTTTTATTATCTTGTTTTGTATTTGTTTACCAGTAATATGGAAAGCAAATAGTTTCTTATCTAATCTTACATTTTGTTTATCACATTTCAGTGTGCTTTTAAGGAAAATGAATATGGCTTGGTTGGATTTGATCCACAAGAAGTGACGGTATTTAGATATTATACTTAAGTAAAAATACTAATATAAGAATGTAAAAATACTCTATTACAAGTAAATGTACTGCATTCAAAACCCTACTTAAGAAGAAGTACTGACAGCAAAATGTACAAAGTACTGATACTCCAGAAAAATGCCCCCCCCTTGATACTAAGGCATCAGTGTGGAAGCAGGATTTTGGTATTGTGCCAGGTCAAGGTGGAGCTAATAACATGTTCATTTTTGGACTTTCCTCTAATGTTTGATTTTTTTAATATGAAATATTGGATAATATTGTATTGATAATATTACCTGTGTAAATGTACTTTCCACTGCAGCTGTCAAGCTTAGTTCTATTCATATTTTAGGTTTAAAGTAACTTTTCTACCACAGAGGTTGTAACATCACCAAAATGGTAAAACATCTGCCAATAACACTGCTCGGTTCTTCAAGAGAGTTTATTGTGCTTAGTATTCATGTACATGTTATGAATTTATTGTGCATGAAAGTCGGTACAGTGCTATACATGCCACGAATATCTTGTAAGACCAACATTTTAGCGACCAGCGGTTGGAGCGCCTGCTCTATACGATGATTCCCAGCAGAGGAGAAGTTCACTTTCTGAACTGAGGGATGGGGGAGGGGATCTTGATGTCCTGCCCCCTCTCCAGCCTCTTCTCACATTCAATAAGGTAGTTTATGCCATCAATCACTAATTGTACCAGCTCCACCTGTGGATACACAGTAATTAGTGTCAAAAATCACATGACCAATATGTACATAGTTGTTACAGGTTCAGGTTACATTCAAATCCATGCAAATGATCTACAATGGTCCTCGCAATTACCTAACTCAGTGGTTCTCCAGGATGTGTCACTGAGGCTCAGAGTGTTTCATTTGATTTTATTAACTCTTGATGATTAGTTCCTCTCTCAGGTTGAAGGGGTGCAAATAAGTGAAATCAGCTGGTTTTGCTGAAAATAGTTTTAAAGCCAGCTTTTGTACTTTATCTGAAGTAGCTTTTTACAATTAACTTTACTCCATTTAACTTTGAGTGGATATCAAAAGTGACGCCTGAGAAAGACCATTTGTGGTCGAAATGCTTTCATGGCCACAAAGAATAAAACATTTTTTTACTTTTTTTTAAAGTATCGATGCTTCTACTTACCTGAAATATTAGTAACTTATCATTAGTTACAACTGAGTACTTCGACACCGCACTATTTCCATGGAGAACCATTGACCGTAACTTTAAATTTAAATTCTCTGTGATTTGCTGTGTGTTGTCTACTAACTAGAAAACCTTGTTCTGGCTTCTGGCAGCATTGGCAAGTTCAACTAACACCAGGGGACTTCTGATTCTTAAGTTGAGCCTTTAGTCCTCAGGGAGGACTTTCACTGCTTGAGTGTTATTGGTAGACTCTAACCACAACCATAATCCTGACCTTACCCATCTATGACCTTTAACAGCCTTTGATTGGCAGTCCCTGTTGGAGGCCTTCATCACAGCCTGTGTGGAAGTGCAGCATGAAAGGCTCAGCTCAGGAAACAGAAGTCTTTTAACCTCACCTGGCACATCCCTGCCTGGATTACAGATTAAAGAACAGCAGGGGTTTCGGTCATTCACAACCCACACCTGTGGGGATGTCTGCACTCCTCTGTCTGACTCTCTTAGCCTGCTGCTCTTTTCTACTTTGACTTCAGCTGCTGCCTTCCCCCTCAGGTGTTTACCTCTGACTTGCCCAGACGGTCGAGGTTAGAGATGTCAACGGTGTCTCCAGTTGCAGCTGTATCAACACCTCCTGTGCCTCTCTTCTGTAGCCTCAGGTTATCCAGGATCTTCTTGAAGCGAGGATCCTGGATCATAAACATCACATTAAACATCAGTCTCAATTTCAGACATGAGAGCTAACATGGGGAAGAATACGTGTCCCTGTGTGTGCTGTCATTTACTGCCAGTGTGTTTCCCACATTACCCTGCTGAGGAAGGGCAGGCGAATATGCACACCAGCCCTGAGTCCGGTGCCGAGGTTAGAGGGGCAGGTGAGAATGTAGCCCAAACGCTCATTCCACATGAACTCCCAACCTCTCTCCTGAATCAGATGTTCCACCTGAAAGTTACAAGAAAAAACTGTTTATATTTTTGGAACGCACATAGAAAAACACACAATTTTAGCAGATCGGCCCTGTTTCTTTATTTTTGGTGAGTTAATTCCACTGTGTATTTTACTGTTATAGCCTAGTTTTAATACAGTGTTGTAGGCAATGATCTTAATTATGATTACTAAAATTAAGATGCAAGAAGACACAGAGACATGCATACCTGCTTAAGACCCTTGCAGAACCTTTCAAACACTCTCTTCATGTTTCCACCTTTCTCCATGGATATGATCCTTGTGTGGTCCTCCTCATTGATCCAGATTAAAAAGTTCTTCTCGTTGTTGTGCCTGAGACAATCAGGAAGGCAGAATTAAAAGCTGGGGTTTGATATCCACATATATACATCTGCTGATGCATTTAAATAATTTGACAATTAAATATTTTTCGGTCACATTCAGCAGAGTAAATGCCTCCAGTGTCTGGCCTGTCATGAGTCATGAAGGCACAGGTGGGGAGGTGTGGGTTGGAGCAGCACTACTTTATCAAAAAGGAAATGATCCTGAAGTTGGATTTATTGAGGTAAAGGAAGAGGGGAGGCATGAGAGAAGACATTTTGAATTTGAGAGAGACATTTGATCAGTGCAGAACATCTGTTTGAAAAATGTATTTCAGGCATTCAAAAAGGAGATAAAGTAACCTATTATTTTGGTTCTGCAGGAGCTTTTGGGATACTACCAGCAATGTATTATGCACTACATGTGTTGGAAAAATTGCGTTTACTGTATGGTACAACTAATGGAAAAAACATTCAAACATTGAATTCCAGCAGTGATTGAGTCTCAACCTGTTTGTTGTTTTTTTTTATGATTTTAAGCCTTGCAGCAATGGGGGCACAGTGTTTTCCACATAATCTTCTTACATAATTTTACTAAAAAACAGTGTAATCTAATTCAACTATATAATCCATTTCTCTCCAGTCATAATTGTCCAACTGTATGGTAGTCTATAATGCATAATTGCATAATGGCGTCAGACAGCACTCCCAAAATCTTTCCTAAATAACCCTTTGTACCTAAGGAATTCAAATTAGGCGCTGCTATGTTGCTAAAATGAAGTTTTGGAATAAATATTGTCACAAATAAGCTTTTTGTCTTATTTGTGTTATTGTCTCTCTAAATCCAGTAGTCCCCAGCACAAACCAGTGAATTCTGTCATTCAGCAAACCAAAAGAGAGTCATATCTCTTCAAAAACTATGTTTCTAAACTAAACTGTCTCTAGGCAAATTATGCAATGACTACCACTTTTTCAGGTTCTCTAGGACACAAGAACATCAGTACTTCTTCTAGACTGATTTTCTCCTAGTCTTACCAGATCCCACGAGCATCAGGCCAATCTCTGGCCATCCCAGCTGATGTGAGCAGAGGTGACACAGGTTTATCAAACAGGAAGTGCTCCTGATAGGCCAGTAAAGGGATAGAGGAATCAGGGAGGGGGCATTATATGGCAACGGTTATTAAAGAAAAAAGTAAGTAAGTATGTGTGTGTGTGTGTGTGTCTGCAGGTGTGTGTGTGTGTGTGTGTGTGTGTGTGTGTGTGTGCGCGCGTGCGTGTACTAACATCAATAAGCTGCTGCTGCTCTCTCTCGGACATCTCTCCCAGACTGTAGTAGCGACCCGCCAGGTCTCCCTTCAGGCCAGACAGAGCTGTCACAACCACACGCTCCACTTCACGGCGCTCAGAGCGTGTGCAAGCAGGGGGCAGACTCAGTCCACGGATGCTGCGACCAGTACGGACACGAGATGATAACACGTAGCGTTCATCAAACACTCCTGAGGTGACCTGAGGAGCAGAAAGTACTAGGTCATATAAATGTAGGAGTGGATATAGGAATTGATGGATGAATAAGATCATGTAAAGGACTGAAGATAAATGCAAGTATAACCTTGGAAGCATCCAGGTCAGTGGGGTGCTTCATTGTGCGAGGGTCATAGCCATTGTGTCTGTCCTTGATCACAGGGTCAAAGAGCTCAGCAAACACCTGATGGAAAAAAAATCAAACACTAAGTTTCTCCAATATGAGGACTGAGGACACAACAACTCACTGCAACAACATAATCTCCAACCTCGTAGCTCTCCTCATCTCCAGCCACCATGCCCACAGTCTTGATGAATGGGTGTCCAGGGTTGTCCACCCCGGTCTGAATGCATTGATCCACGGTCCAGTTGCTGGGTGTTGTCTTGTCCCTCAGATGTGCATATATGGATGGGGACAGAGCAGCTGCCATACAGTTGTTGTGCTTCCTCAGGTCAGGGAAATCAGCACTGTAGAAAGTTATCAACAAAGTGTTATGGCCAATGTAGTTTTTTGTATACCTGGCTTCTTTTCTTAGGTTCAGGAAGCTCCCAATCAACTAACTCCTCTTTTCCAGTCAGTGGCACCTACCTCCACCTCCCACACTCTCCCCTAGTTTGATTGTTGTTTGTTTTACTTTATATATCTAAAATGTGGTTCTTCCTTCATGTTCACGATAGTAAAGCTGTTTACATAGTGTAGTCTGTAACCCTCCCAAACACTTAGTTTACTTTAATGGTGCTTCAGTAGTATGGAAATATAAGCATACATTTTATACATACAGTTTTCAAAATACATATTTAACTACATATATATTTATTTTGTCCATTAATCATTCAATCTTTCAGATGTGCTAACGTGAGTTGCTATAATTCATGGGGTAGACTTTGCCAAGAACTTATGCATTAATAGACTAAGGCCTCTCTGTGGTGACAAACATCTTGTTGAAATTCAAAAGAGAGAAAACACACACGTGTATCTCTTATTGGCAGGTGATTATTGAAACACCACACACATACACACTCACACACGTACCTGGGTGGATAGAGCCTCTTCCTCTCAGCTGCAGCGGTGCTGTCACTGAAGAGGTATCCAGAGACCAGTGTGCCAGCTCCTACGCTGGCCAACATCACTGCCGTTGCCGTGTTACGGCCAGACATCATTCGGGTGAAAGAGTTCGCCATGGTTACGTGGTCTGGGTTATTACCTGGTAAAAGGTGAGAGGGCAAAGGTGACTTTCTATTGTGTGTTATTTATTTACTCAAAAAAGTTCAGTTATAATTTTTTGCCAGTGTAAGGTGCTATGCGTGTTTCAGTCAGTGACAACATGAGTTTACCACTGAACACCAAAGTGTGAATATCCATACTAATTAATAGTTGGTTATAGTCTCATTAGGGAGTTATAAATGTCAGGTTATGTGTTTATGTTTATTTGACACTGAGTTTAACTAAGCTTGAACTTTACTGCAGCATCCTGCCTGAATGTCACAGACGGCATTCAGATAATTGGGAATCAGATTGTTAAACCAGACAGCCCGCAGGCACAGAGGAGAGCAGAAAGCCAACAACCTGTAAATATCCAAGCAGAGTGTTTGTTGTGCAACTTTATAACACAACTGTGTATTTCTCTTCAGAAATCTCACAGTAGTGAGATTGTTGCATTGTGGAAGTGTATGAATGTGAAAACAGAGAGGTTGTTATGATTATTATAATAATTAAAGCCTTTAAAATGCATCTCATCTTTTGGATTGCAGTAATACATATATATTTGGAGGCAGCAGTAGTTGTGTCTTTTGTATTTAAATGACTGTTGACAATGTTGCAACACTTGAAAAACATTTTATTTTTGTTTTTGTTGCTCTGTGGCCACAGTGCTTCTTTACATTCAGACCTATTAACACACATCTTCACAGGAACATGCTCAGACAAAACTAGGCTACTAATTGCTAAATGCTTCAGTAACAGATACTCCTGCAGTCTGTGTGACGAGATTATTCTAGAAGCAGACAGAAGCCTTCTAATTGGTCACTCTGGGTGAGCCACCAGCTCAGGTGATCAGATGATTTGTGATTGGACACTGAGAGAGTTACTGCCAGATTAATATAATATTTCATTGCCCCTTCTAACACCTGTCAGCCTGATAATGTAAATCAAATCAAATCTGCCAATCACATGAGTTGACCTATATTGGCTTTTCATTAATATTTTTGGATTAAAACCCATAATACAAATACAGATTCTATATCTGTCTTGAGCTATGGGTCAAAGTCACCTTTCCCACCTCAGTCCATTCATTCTGTTAAAGCTGTTCACACTGCAGATATCCTGCTAGTATATATATATATATATATATAATGTTGTACATATGTGCATTACTTTGCACTTTACTGCTTTGCACTTCTGGTTAGATGCTTAACTAAATTTAACTGTCTAGTACTTGTGCAATGACAATAAAGTTGAATCCAATCTAATCTAATGCTCACACACACCATACACACACTCAAACACACAAACGCAGACACACAGAGGGTATTGTTAGTAGCAGTCATGAGGTTAAGCTGAAGTGCCAGTTTTGGCCTGGCATCAGCTGACATCCTGGGATGGTCAACTAAGCTTACACAAGACAAGCAGGCAGAAAATAGAGACAGAGAGAGAGAGAGAGAGAGAGAGAGAGAGAGAGAGAGAGAGAGAGAAGGAAAGGAGGGCAAATTGAGTTTGAGAGGAGCTGTGGAAAAAATACAGTCAAGGTGGATGTCTATAAGAAGAAAAGGGAAAAGAGGGATGCATGAGAAATTCTCACTGAAAATAAGAATCAAACATACTTGGAAAGGAGAAGGAGCAACAGGAAGGATGATAGTGTGGAGGTGAGAGGGGCAGTATAGGATGTTTTAAGGGTCACATTAAGGATAGGGGGAGGGGTTAAAGAGTGAGAGGCCACTTCAAAGAAAAGGTAGGATTAGAGGGATTCCCATCAGAGACGAGAAGAAGAGACCAGAAGATTAAATGAAGAGGGGAAAGTAATGAACCTTTTGACCTTTCCTTAAACGTGAAAAGACACATTACGAAGAGTGTTTTGTTATTTTGAATGGATTTTGTTTGGAGAGATTTTATCAACTGATGTTGAATGTAGGATGAACGATCACTTGTTATATATTAATTAGATTAAATAAAAGGGACCAGTTATTGACAGGTGGCTGGTCTCTGTTAATATCAGGCAGATTAAGAGGCCCTAATGCAAGAGGTTGCTGTGTAGGCTATACAGTGTGCTGTAAAGGTTCACCCATCAGTGAGGAAGAAGAAAGGCTCTTGATGTGTGCATACTAAACTTAATTTATATTATAGATTATTAAAAACATTTAGAGTGTATTCAGTTCTAATCAGCTCTTTATGCAAACTCTCACAACAATATAAATGCATTCAGAATATTTTCAGAGGACAATCAACGCCTCTAACTGATCAAAATGTTATCAAAAAGTTATCAAAAAGCTGATCAAAAAGTGAATAATGTTTAAAGGCAGCCTAAACTTCTGCTCTGACAGCTACTTTACTTCTCCAGGGGAAGCATGCAAGCATATGGAGGCAGGAAACAGACAGAGAAGACCTGCAAGAACAAGTACCAAGAGATGAGGAGGGAGACCACTCACCTGAGGGTTATCGAAAGAGTAGAGGCAGCAAACGGTCTGTGTCTTTCCTGCAGTTCAGTCCAGAGAGGCTCGATCTGCAGAGTAAGAGCAGACTGAAGAACAGAGATGGGATCACAGAGGGAGAGAGAGAGGGATGGGGACACTGGCTCGGGATTAGCTTCTCACTGGGCAACAGAAAGAAAATCCTCTTTCTACTGTCAGTCAGCATGTCTGCCTGCCTCTTCACACATGCACTCACACACACGCATGCTCAAACACACACACACACACACACACACACACACACACACACACACACACACACACACACACACACACACACACACACACACACACTTAGGAACTAACTACAGGCTTTTTCATGTGCTCTTCTTTACAATACAGGTGACAGACCTTATACCTAACTTATACCTGATTTGCTCCTTTAAATAACATGACTGAGATGATCAGTCAGTCTTTGCTGCTGCTCCACTTACAGAAATTCTTGACAACTGTGATAAATCAATCTGTAACAATTGATCATATCTTGTATGTAAAATCTTATTTGGAAAAGTGACTATAGCTCTTAAATAAATGTAGTGAAGTGCATAGTACAATATTTCTCTCTGAAATGTAATTTAAAAAAAAGTATAAAGTAGCATAAGATCCAGGACACATTACATTGAAACAATGGTTTATCTGTTATAGTTTTTAACTTGTTCTTTTAATACAACACTACTTACCAACAGCAGTCCAAGTACACTTTTGTTCTTAGCTGGGAGTGAGTACTTTTCTACATAATGGGTTTAATAAAATAAAAACTTTTTTTAATATGTTTTTTTTTTTTTTTGGGGGGGGGGGTTGCCTTTATTAGATAGGACGGCTAAAAAGTAACAGGAAAGGGGATAGAGAGAAAGGGGACAGGTCAGACTTGCAGCAAGAACTCAGCTTGCACATGTACAATGCTTGCTCTCAGTATTGTCGCTCAAAAGGAAGGCACATAAAAACAAGCATGTCCTGAGTCACACAGTGTAAAGTCTAGTTTCAGTACTGACATGGAGGGTGTGGAGAAAAGTTACATAAGGAGGCACAACAAACATGGAGAGTGTAGCCCAATGTTTCTACTATAAAGGAACATTTTTACTCAACTTTACATATTCATCATTATGCATTGTTTCTCTAGGTTCATATACCCTCTACTTATTTTTTTTATCCCAGTCAAGTCCAGTATTACTAATTGTTATGTCTGACTGGCTGAATAAGGCTAAAATGTAACACCCACAGTGTTGTTGTAAACTTCAGCTAACTGTCATCCATCTGTCCCTCAGAAACAGGATTTGTGTTGGTTGATCTGCTATAAAACTCCTACTGAGAGACAAATGCTTACAACCTACAACTGCCACCCCCCAGTCGGTTTAATGGCACCAAAAACTGACAGCAGTGCTGTCGACTTGGCACATCCTCCTCGACAACATTTGGAACGATGACTTCACCTCCTCAGTTTGTCGAGGAGTCACACCATACCATTTTTCTCTTTCACTCCCTCTGTCTCTCTCTTTCTCTGTCTGGTCTCTCTCACTCCCTCCTTCACTTTACATTATTTCCTGCAACAAACACAAATAGCAATGTCAGCTGTTGTTCTAAAACTAGTGTTCAAAGCTGGTAAATATCTGAAGATCAAACAAATAGTGAAAATAATGATTCATTCGCTCTCTATATTTATGAATATATCATATTTAAAACATTATACATTCAGTTCCTCTAGTCTTGACATTGACTTTTATCATTTTATTTTTACAATTTCTGACAGTATCATTTCATAAGACTTAAATGGTAAGACAGGGAGCAGATTAGGTCACAAGTTATGCAGAGGTTAATGCCTTTACTGGTGCAGGACGAGGCAATGCCATTCATGACCACATGGTGGCAGGATGGCCACAGCGCAAGGTCATAACTACATGACAGTAAGTGTGGAGGCTGTGATGTCATTCAGAGTACTTCAACACAGTGTTTTGTGATTCAGTTAAGAAACAATTAAGATAATGGCTGAAGAGATGGTAGTGGAGAATCAGGCTGCAAACCTAAGGACTTAAATAATGTTTGATGTTCTTACAGTTACTGTCCTCAGTCAACCTACAATATATTGATAAAATGAAAATCATATTCATGGTTTGACCACCCTGGTGCTCTTAGGAATTAATGCAAATTACATGACTTCATCTCGCTGGTTGAGGAACTGTTTGATGATGGACACATTAACAACTGTCTTTAAAGGATTTATTTGTATAGCGCCATTTCATAACAAAAGTTATCTCAGGACACTTTTTAGACAGAGTAGTGACGTATGTGTTATTTAAATATGCATGAACTGTATTTGCCCTTTTAAAGCATTGGACACGAAGATGGAATACTCTTCAACAACAGCTGTCATGCAGCCTGACGAATTGTCTAGAAGTTGAAATGAAAGCTTTTATTTCAGCTGTCTTTCACTATTTAGGAACATATATTGTCTCCCTAAACATCATTACAGGATTGAACCTGTAAATAAACAGGCTCTAAATGTCAATTTAAGGCCCTCTAACCTCCTCCCTCTGGCAAAATGATGTCAAAAATATTAAATAATATGCCTGCAATATTTTTGTTTGTAGTTCTTTCATATCAGTTTAAATTATACCTTCATATACAATTGAAATAAAAACACAGTTCAATATTTAAAGGTCAAAGGTGCCTGCAAATGTGTGCAAACAGTTCATAAGAAGAGAGCAGGTTTCATGCCTTCATTTGTTGTTTGGCTGTGAACAACAAAGATGAAATGTATAGAAACTGCATGATGTTAGTAATGGAAATATTTTCAGAATATTGTGCTTTCTCGTACTTCGCTGAAGTGGCTCTCCTATGAGATGACAATACCTGCAGTGGCCTCAAGCCAATTTTAGTTTGAGACCCCTGTCCTACAGAGAGTGTACTTCAAAAAATTCAAGCTCCAAACATTGCAAATATCCAAAGTCATTCTAGATGTTACCTGGATATATGATTTAAGGATTAAGTATTCGTTAAATGAGACTGTGGGAGCACACAGGGATGTTAATTTATCTGGTCGTCTGATGCAACATCTGTGAATCCACAAAATCGGAACATAATTTATCATTTTAAGGGCAGTGTCACATTTGACATGTTGAGAATATGTAATTTAAAATCTAGTTCTGCTGTCTGGCATTGAGTGTGTACAAGTGGGTTAATAACTGGACAGTCCTAGACAAAGGGAAGAATATTGATTCTTAAATTTGGTGAATTCTCATTTCAGTCTAGTCTTGGACCTCAGCACCAAATAAAACCCCCCAGATGTTCAATAAGATATCTTGGTTGAATTGAACTGTGTGGTTATACAACAGTACTTCTTCACTTGTAAACACATGCCCACTGTTTTACTACTGTTGTGTACTGTAGCCTGATATTGGCAATTTCCTCTGAGTTAATCAACATAGGAGTTAACATTAAGGGCAGCTGCCAGAGGAAGCACAAGCAGAAGCAGACTGACATCATCGAGATAATTGCACTGTCCAAGAAAATGCTCAAACACATAAGGCATGTTGAATTTATTTCCCCTGCACCTACAAGTGAAAAATGCAAACAGATACACAAAAATAACATTACAATACAAACACAGCATCCTGTATTCCCAAACAGACACTCAGAATTACAGACGCAGTGCAAAGTACAAGTTTTTCCAAAAGCAAAGCCTGAAAACATTTCCTCTAATCAATCTTGAACAATCTTGTTGTTTTATGAGGAAAGTTCTCCGTTTTCACCTAGGCCTGCATAACTTCCAACACTGCTACTGCATAACAACAGGCTGTTTTGCAGATGACATAGCCTAAAGATTATGCTTGACTTTGTGAGGTACACTGAGAGACAAACGTGCCAGATTTGATGGACAATTTTTTTTGTTTCTATGCCTTTTAGCAGAGCCTCCCGACAGCTGCAGAGACAATATTAATATAGAGAAGCAGAGGGAGAACGTACAGGGGGCGTCCGGTCAGACATGCACAACATGCAGCTGTTGTGTGCATGCAGGACAACTATGTTCACCATATCAGCAATACGGAAAACAAATTCTGATTATTCAAATGCTACATTTTTTTAACCTTCAAAAGACTTTTTTTTTTAAGAATAAAGTTAAACAGATTTCTTGCAATACAAGAGCCTGGGATGCAAAACTAGAATTCAACAAGAGAGACAAAAAAAAAAAAATCTATATTCACAGCATGACATTTTTAAAGTGTTTCTTCAGCAATCATATGATATGTGTGGAGTCACTATATACAAAAATAAGATAAATACAGTATCTGATGAAATAAATAGCATGGTAAATAACGATCATACTGTCACTCAAGCAAAGCTACATCTCAGAGAGTGCAAAAACTGTCCCAGCCTACATCCAAGAGTTACACACTGGGACCTGACTATGGACGTCAGAATCTGACAATTTATAAAAGCCAAAAAAATCAAACTGCACACAAACGCTGCAAAAGCTTTGGGTCAGTAGAGGTTCTAACGATGTTTAAACACTAGAGGGAGATATTTGCTGACGATTAGATGCTGCAATGACTTTACTCTGTTTACACTAACATGCTACTGTTTAGTCTACATAAAATATTTTCTGAAAAAAGTTGTATGAGTGAAACTACAGTCCAATTTTTATAGGAAATCTTAAGATTTATAAGCAGGATTTATATATGTTGTTGTACTGTATGTAAATTGGCAATTGTGGGGAAAATTACCTACACTAGTGGAAGGCACTGATAGAGTTTATAGTTTTTGTATCATTCATGTGGACATTTTTTTAAAAGAGCTCTTCATTCTCATGGGACGTCTTTAGGCACAGACTGACCAAAGACAAATACAGAATTAATTCATTAATTTGTTAAAAATAAGCCACTTCAGCAAAATATATCAAATTTTAGACACAAATTTTAAACTTTAGATAGATAGATAGATAGATACTTTAGTTATCCCGAGTGAAATTCAAGCGTTAATTTTAGTGTCTTTCTACATTATATTTGAAAGCTTAAAGGCATTTTGCCGTTCCCAGTCCATTGAGGATGCATAGTGGCTTAGAGAGTCACCCTGGTAAAGAGTGAAGCATGCTAAGCTGAGGGTCAGGGGTCAGGTAGAAGGCCATTTAGACAGTTACATCCCAAGCTGAAATCATGCAAGTTTTTGCAGTTGACCATCATGACAAAAAGCATTTTTGGGGCTCTTGCTCCAAGACATGGCACAGAAATGCACAGGCAACAGAACACAGACAACAGCACAGAGACACGAGCTCAGACATCTCTCTGTCACACTATCTGTATATGCTACATCTCTGTTATGTCCACTGTTTTTTATCCATTCACACTCCAAGCCTTTCCTGCAGTCTCAACCTGGTCTGAGGAAGTGTGATATCAGGTGCACCACACTCTCGACTGAGGAACAATGAGCACACACAGAGACATGTTATTTCCTCAGAAACCCTCAACACGATGCAACCAAAACCCTTTCCACTCGTTCTCTTTGAAGACAATCAGTCCAACATCTTAGAAATTACATCTCATGCGTCACCAGTCTCTTGTAAAACTCTCATGCTTCTTCTTCTCTCACTGCAGTCTTGATTTCTCATTTCCATGTCGCTCTCAAAACTTCCCGATTTCCTCTTGATTGATGAGATTACCTGGGCGTGTTGCCCTTGGGGAGGGGGGGATCCAGGTTCGGCAGGCTCCCACTGGCCACAAGCAGGTGTGAATCAGGCAGGAAGCCTGGGCTCGATCTTCAGTGAGAGATCATAGAGCGTGTCTTCATCCATGATCAGAGTCTTATCCAGAAGGTACTGGGTCACCTGGACAGAAAACACAAAGGTTTCAGACTAGCAACCTATATTTACAGCTACAGGCTTCATTTAGTCATTTTCAATTAAAGGGCGAGATGTTTAACTGTTTTTTAGCAACTAGATGACTAGATGGTCTGGAAAGGCTCAGTAGGGAATGAAATTGCTTTGCAATGAGCCAAATATAGTGCTTAACTCAAATTGATTTTAGATCTCGTCTTTATCTAAACTATTCTCCACGGTTCTCTGCTTGGTACAGCTAACAGCTGAGAGGGTAAAATTGATCCTCAGTGGATGTTTGAAAGATGAATATCTTGTACAAGAACCAGATGATTGGTGATTTAAGATGGCTTCTGCAGGGCCATGTTTTTATCTCTCAGAAACATATTACAGATATACATTTCCAAAAGTCTATACATATATCAAAGTGATTTTCAATAATCCGTTCACAACAGCAGACAGGACTAGCTCTTCCATGAAGGATCTGTACTGTTTAACCTTGTGTAACATTGTAATATTTTTTATAAACTCCCTTCTACAAACTATCTTCTAAGTTAATCTTTGATTATTTTATATATGTCTTTAATTTTAGCTTTAGTTGTAATGTTTTTGTTCCTCTGTTTATGTTTTGTAAAGCACTTGGTCACTATGTTTTTTTAAAAATGTTATATAAATCAATTTTATAAATATGAAAAACATAAAAAAATCTAACATATTAGAAAGAAAAGTACCTTGGCTTGATGCTCTATTCTGTATGGAGTCTGCTGGAACTGTCGGATCTCTCTGATGATGTGTGATATCTAAAGAAAACGTGGAATTTAAGTTGACAATTAAAGTATAGTGTACATATGCAGATGATTTCCATACCCCTTGTGCATTTCTTTTATGCATGTATGTACCTACCATCCTCATTTTGGAGAAATTAACAAGACCTTCCTCAGTAAAATTGGGCGTTCCCTCCTCAATAAAGGCCAGGTCTGTTAGATACATTCCTAGGTATGGCACACATGGAGGGTTGCAGCTGGAGGAAGAAAGTGTGAAGAGTGAATGAATAATGTGCGTGACAAAGTCCATAAAAGCACATTTTCATTTTCTTATTCGCATTATGTAAAAAAGATTCAATCATTTGAAAACATGTGTAAAGTCTCACTTTTTCAGGGTCTCTCTCAGATTTTTAAACCTTCCCTCAGAGGACACAGTCTTCTGCAGTTTGTCCATCAGGGCTTTAGCCTGGACAAGACCACAAACACACATTTAAAATCATTTTAAGTAATTATTATGAACAACACGGGAGAGACTAGACAGTTGCATGAAACCGAGATCCACTTACTCTTAATAAAAGATGATCGTAATAAAATGACAAAATCAAATACATGGCTTGGTGGAGAGACAGACTGTCTGGTGATTGGATGATTATGGCTTTAATCGATTTAGTGCTCATCAGAATAAAGCTAAGAGCTGATACTAAAAATTACAGGTAAATGCCTCTCTGAATCGTCTTTCTCTGAACTCTCTAATGACATCAATTCTACCAGGAGGATACCCATTTGTCGACATTACAGAGACAAAAGAACTTTATATACACTTGTTTTAAAGTGCAATACTCAGGTTTTATATACAGAGAGGATTGATTATTATTAATGATTCATTATTCCACCTGTTTGCTAACTTTAGCCCAGGTCTTCTTCAAGCGGTAGATGGCACTGCGATTGAGTGCAGATGTGATCTCCAGTACTCCGTTGTAGTTGTTGAGACAGCGGCAGATGTCAGCCACAGCAACCCACTTCTCTATGGAGTTGGCCCTCGAGCCCACATCAGTATGGGTCATAATTTGCGATGCCACCAGGTTACTCATCTTCAAAAGGAAAAAGAAAAAAGAATGTAAAAACAACATGCTGCTGGATATTTACACAGGTGTCAGGGGAAAACGTTTCTTAAAGACATTGAAAGAGCTTACGTCATTAAAGTGTTGACTCGTTTTCATGATGTATGGCGTCCTTTCTGTCTTATCAACCTTCATCCAGCCCTGGCCCAGGAACTCTCTTACAGAAGGAGGACAGACACATGTCAGATCACACATACTAAAATATAGCATTGTTTGGGAAAATACAAAAGAGCTTTGCCATAGTTTTCATTATTTAACAGCTAGCTGTGTTTCAAGTGGTTTTAAATTTCACAAACCAAGGAATTTTTATTTTTATATTAGACTTTTGAGAGTAAAAACACAACACTTTTGACCTGTAGTACTCTGCTGTATGATATGTAATGGCATGTGTCATTATAGAGAAGGAATACAAACGTATTTACACCTAAATTGTCATATAGTGTTGAATTACTCTTTATGTGGCACCCACCGTACCTAAAGAAACTGGAGTACGGTGGTGCTACTGAGTGGGGAAATGATTCCCAAAATTCCTTATTAAAGAATGAAATGATGAAATTCATGGTGCAAAGAATCGAAAATGTAATTGTAGCTGTTACAGATGTTTCAAAAAGCTGATCTGAGGGAGAAACCTTCATCATAGCAGAAGTTTACCACATAGTGATGCCACTATCGTATTTAATAGGAAGTGAAACTAGTGTTTTCAAATAAAACAAATTGGAGTTGGAGTTTTCCTCATTGTCCATCTAAAAGCATACTTTCATATGGAGCTGCCAAGAGAATCTGCATTGATTAACTGGTCTCATAATAATGAGTATCCATTAAGTTGATTTAGTTTTATTTGGCCTGATGCAGATCACAGTGTGAGAGTATTATGAGAGGACCGACTCATAAGGAATGCTCCTGAAGACGATGTGATCCAGCAGAGTGATCTGCTCAGCCAGCTCCATCGCTGAGAGAGACTCGAAACACTCTGCCTTCGGACAGTCCGCCTAAACACACACATAGGTCACACACATACAGAGACATAGTAGTCATAAACAGACAAATACTCACGCCGTAACACAAACACAAATAACGTATCTAATAAAAAGACTGGCTGTGATGAATATGTTTCATGACAGTTGGCAGTCCCCTGGAGACCATCACAGTCAGGAGAGGGTCTATTTACCCCATCTGACTGGAGGATAGAACAGTTTGTTCTGACCGAGGTTTTTCACATCTTACTAAAGCAACGTATGTTTGTAATTCCCAGTCATTATCAGGCCAAGACAATTAACTAGGAGCACTCGTGACTCCTAATTGCTTTCATCTCTGGCTAGTGGTAAAGTAGGGTAAGAAGGAAAATTAATAAGTATTTGCGGGAAGTGTGTATTAATATGTTAGTACTTAAGGGGGACTAGCTTCATAAAAACCAGGTCATCCCATAGAGAACCAAATAAATATACAAATTCAAATTAAAAACTGCATTGCTCAGCCAGTCTGGAATAACAAGAGGTGTATGTTATGCAGCAAAAAGACGAGTTTCTCTTCTCTGCAGTTTACTGCTGCTTAATTCATCCAACAGAATAATAACTAGTTTATCATAAAATCATAACAAGACATTTGAAATGACTCACTGGAAAAAAAAGTTATCAGAGGATTTTATGTGCTGCAGTTTTCTCACCATCTGTAAGATGTCCTCTATCCTCAGCTGTGCATCGTCCTGCTCATCTTGAGAAAGGGCACTAAGAGACAGCATAGAATAAAATTATCAGAATTTGACTATTTAAATTATATTCAGGCGCTTCATACACATACTCCATGTTTGTGTGTGTGCACATTTGTGTGTACATTTGTGTGTGTGCACTACCTTAGTATGTTGGCAGTAGCTTTTCTCTCCTGAGGCAGAAGGTCTGGATCTCTGAGCACCTCCTCCAGGAGACAGATCACTGACATCTTCAGCTCCCCATTCATCTCAAAGTCCTAAACACAAATACAAATTAACTTCTATACTCGAAAACTTCTATACCCTAACATTAACCTAAACCTAATTCTGACCTAAACTTTAAAAACAGACTTTAACCAAAGTATCTTCACTTTCCTTACTCTCAAAGTCTAAAACAAATTGGTCCTCACAGAGGTAGAAGTTAGGAATATTTTAGACAGTTATATATGATATTTGTTGTGATATTTAGTAATGTACGATGACATTTATTTGTGAAGGTAACTTATTTGTTTAGTGATATATTTGACATAATTTAATTGATGGTGATATGTATTTAGTTTAAACTCAATGTTTAAACGGTTACCAAATTGATAGTGTCATTATATATATATATATCGTCATATCGCTCAACTCTAATAGAAGTAAAACGCAAACAAAGACCATACTATTACTTGCAGTGTGAAAATACATTCTCTATTCCTTTCTCTCTACTGATGACTTTCTCTATCCTATACACACTCATCCCCCACCTCACCAAACATCAATAACATGTCTTCCATTCCTCTCCCTGAACCCCCTTATTCCTCCCAATCTTTACACCTTCTTTTCCTCCTCTTTTTCCCTCTCACTCCCACCCCCAATTTAATTCTTGCTCAAAGGTCAGTTTTAACAAGCTCCTTGTTCTTTGGCCTCCCAAAGAAAAATGTGAGTGGGTGTACATGTGTGTGTTTGTGCTTGCCTCAGTGTTAATAAGCCGACTAAAGCTGGCTTGTCATCACAGCATTTTGTGTTATTGAAGAAAAATACATAAAACAGATCAATGCAGTTAGACCTCTAAGCAGGGAGCCAGGCAATTACTGCGATATTCAATTCATTAGAGGCAACACTGGAGTAGGTAGGTGGACTGAAGCGGGTTGAGCTGGTCGTCCAATTGACACGGCAACAATATTCAGTGTGTGCTTGTGTGCGTGTGGCTGTTTACATGCTCAAGTAAGAGCAGTAGAGCAGAAGAGAGAACGCATCAGACACCTGCTTTAATGAGACCACAGACTTGACCACCCTAGAAGAAACAGGGGACCCCTCACACACACACACACACACACACACACACAACACACACACACACACACACACACACACACACACAGCGGTGAGGGCAGACAGACCTGTGAGTGTTTGGAGACCCAGTGCCGCAGCACGTTGAGAACTCTGTTAGTTGCAGCTCGGCGGATGATGAAATCTTTATCACAAGTTCTTTCTGAGTTAGTAAAGACTGGAGGAAATTTTTAAACAGGAAAGGAAGGAAAAAGAAGAACAAAGAGAATATGTTATTATTGTGTGTTGATATAAAACTTTCAGTGATGACCTGTGGTTTGACTGTATTTACCAACAAAAACAAGGTCAGTCAGTGGTTGAAAAGAATTTAAATGATGTGCTTAATTAAAAGCAACAATGGGAAAATGCTTAAATGCTTCATTAAAACATTTACATTTACAGAAGTAAAAGTATTTGCAGGAAAATATAAAGGGTAAAATATCCACATATTTGAACTAGTTCTTCCACAAAAAGTAATGTCAATAAGAACTGTTCACAGGGTGGTGCATGGATTATCCAGCGTAAGAAGAAGGAAACTGTATCTGTAAGGATCTGACAGTTACTACAATTTTTACTGCTTTGACCACCAAATTCAGTTCATCTCTGTTGTATTGGGTTAGCGGCAGAAATCTTGGGGACCTCACATTTGGCCGAATAAAAACGAAACTATCTGCTTGGATTGATACAACTGAGGATGACTGAGAACATTAATTTTGTAATTTTTAGAATCAACCTTTTAACATTTTCATATTTTAACAGTTTTTAATTGATCCAGTTGTGGTTATTTCTATCTAGTTAACTACATAATGTACTACATAGTAACAAAATAGGTTTCATGAACTGGACATCCATCTTCACTGTATCTAATAACAACTGCTAACAGATGAAGTAACTAAGTAAGAAAATATCCTTTTGATGTTTTGTACCTTTTTAGGTTTATGGCAGCAGATAACAATATACTGCTACTATTGCAAAATTAAACAAGGAACAAAACCTCCCACTTTGATCAATTTTGTAATGTGATAGTATATTATGACTTTAGACTCCACTTTCCAGAATCTGCTATATTTTATTTAGCTTTCACATTTTATTAGACTATTCACATTCACTATAAACAATACGGCTGTAATTTACAGTATGTTTAATCATTGTGTGTGTGTGTGTGTGTGTGTGTGTGTGTGTACCTGGTGGTGAACCATGTCCTGCTGCTGCTGTGGCAATTGCAAAGGCTGAAGCGGGAGAGACAGAGCAGCGTGAGTTCTCCCCTGACTGGACTGCAAACACACAAACACATAATTATCATCAATGACAACAATACCGCTATAATTTTCATCATTGAGGGGTGGGACCACAAGTGAATAAAAATTAACTTTTATTTTATCCAAACATGATTGCAGTGGTCACAAATTCAAATGACTTTCTTTAATATTGCTTTTTATTTATTTGTTTTATTATTCAATTTCAAATTGCCTGTTATATTGATTAAAATACCCTTTTCATAGCAACCATTTTATGATTTTTGTGTCAACCTAATTAATAACTAAATAGTTCATAATTTCCTCAGTAACCTTTTGATTTAAATATTCACACAAGTATGTATGTATATGTGAAAACATTTAAAGTTTGCCTTACTATTCATAATTCACAAAGAGAATATTGGAAACATAATCTGTGTTAGTAAACATAGCAATTTAGATGAAAGAGCATTTTGTTTGTACACAATGACCACATTTATTTACTTATTACATCAGAAATTAACATATGAAAAAGACAAATATATATATTTTACTAGTATTTCTGAGTGTTTTGAGTATACTTTGTAGAGATTATAGATCTGAAAATGTATCTAGTCATAATTTATTATCTTTATCATCATTTATGATATGCCCGTCATCAATATTGTCATTCTGGTTACAGGCACATTGCAGACCATAAATATACTCCTCATTGTTAGCAATATCTCCAACAGCATACATGAATCCTCAGTGTGATCATATCAGTCATCACCTTTAACATCACCATTAAAATCATCACCATCATCTTCATCATCATCCAAATGCTTGTTGGCTCTGTAGCTGTCTTACATACTGTACAGGATACACTCCCTTTAATGTCATCCAGGCAGGTTATCTAACTACCACCCAAAGAAAACTAACCCAAGACACTTACAGTCTCCCATACACACTCAAACACTCACACAGGGCCATTTATGCATTAGTCTGTCTGTATTTAAGCTTTGTATTGTGCTGCTGTATTAAAGATGTCAGCCTCCAGGGTCAGGGATCTTTGCCTGGCCTGAAGTGTGGTCAGTCAGTGGGCATCGCGCTGCCCACTTTGAGGGCCTCTGGATATGGCATTGTGGCCGAGTTATGAGTCATAAACCGCAGAGTCACACACACACGTTGTTACCTCCAGGCTGTCTGTAGCGGAGGTGTCGAGGTGTGGAAGGGGAGCGACACGGAGACATGTCTCCTGCTTCACTGCTCTGAGGAGACTCTGGGATGATTTTCTCCAGTGACACTGACTCCAGCACAGCTAGAAAGGAGGAGAGATGATGATGATGGTTATGGTTATGGTGGTGGCCATTACTGTTGCTGCTCTACTGGAGAGAATTTTATTATACTTAAGTTCACAGTCATGCAGATATCGATCAATATAACCAGTGGATAACATCAAGAACATCAATTTGTTCCCTGCACATTTTTGTGCCTGTGAGCAAGTAAATGTTTAAGTAAATGTTCATTTACATGTTACTGCATTCATATAGGTGAACATGCATGTGTTTGATATTTGATTTACAAATGTGTAATTCGAATACCTTTGATTTCTTTGAATGGCAACTTTTATCTAACCTTTTGGAAGTGAACTCCAACACAAACAGACAGACAATGACAATGACAATGACAATGAAAGGACCAATAATTCAAGTCTGTCCTGACATGTTAGCAGGTATTACAGCTGAACCTGAATTTCCCTTCTGCAATGGACAAAGTGACAAAATAAAACAAAAACCAACATAAAGTGTATTAGTTTGTCTAGAGTGCCCAAGTCTCTGGAACTTTACTGGAAGGGTGAACACTATTTTCAAAAGTTATTCCTTCACTTGGCATTTTGATGATGGTTGTGGAGAGCACAGTCCACCACATCAGTCTAAAATCACCCATATGTGTACGACTGTGTTGAGATCTGGTGATTGTGAAGGCCATTTTCACACTCATCAAACCCTTCAGTGACCCCTTGTTCCCTACATTGAAGCATCTGTGTTCATTACATCTCTAAAGATTTATTCAAGTCTAGAATTTGTCGCCTGTCTGTATTTGTATCACAGTACACAGTATACAATACCAGGTTACCTGGAGCACTACTGTAGATGTCGTTGCTACTACTATACACGTTTTTGGTTTGAAAGTAAGTTGTGTCATTCAAACAAATTTCATTTGAATACAACTTGAAAGACACAAAGGTTTTACCTGATTACTCTTTAACATACACTCAGAATGTCACACTGACAATTTGTCAGAAGACAGTAAAAGCGCAAGATTAAGGCAAATAGGAAGATATGTAAATGTTTGAATACATATTAACACATAAATACACTCTCTGATTAAGGGCGAAAGAAACTGAGAGACCATATGCAGAGGAGGTGAGAGTGGCTCAATGCTACGAGTGCTAATGGTTCTTTGTCTCCTAGTGAGCGGTTAGCAGCTGTCACACATGCACATGCTCATGCACACGCTCATGCACACACACACACACACACACACACACACACACACATACACACACACATACACACACACACACACACACACACACACATGCACACACACTGTATGTGTGTGCACATGCTAATGAGGGTCTAACTGTGGCTTGTCCTTGCTGTGCAGCTTCATGCCCTGATGCTATCTCTCTCCAGTCTGAGAGGGTTGTTTAACACCACTATTAGAAGATCTAAGGATGTGTGGTGGGAAGTCAGCGTAGCTGACTCAAGCACACAAATACAAGGAGATAATGATGTCCCACCAGGCGCTGTTCTGCTCTTACAGGGAACACTTCATACTGTGTCATTTGATGAGTGACCTCCAGCTCTTCATAAGCATTTCAGTACACCAATAAGGCTCTGTATGTTGATGTTCAGTCATAGAGAACAATATAGTTCAGATATTGACAACAAACTGCACACGTTATCTAAGGTGCATGTAGCAATAAGCTAAGTCCAGTGTAAAAGTATGAGAATTTACATTATATGCCAATGCTTTTCAATTCTCCAAATAGCTGTTACAGCCCACCAAAATAATTACATCATTCTTTTAATGTGTTTAGCTGTGAAGCTCAGGTATTGCATCAGCACTAATATAGATACATTTGAATACATTTGTATTTGTTTGGAAAGTATTAAATACCTCTACGGATGCTCCGTCTCAGTTTGCCACAAAATGGATCAATCTTCGGCACCTCCTCCCCCTCTGCAGTTGAGCAGGGACTCTGGTCCGGGGACGAGGGAATAGGAGGAACTTGGTCCTGCAGTGGTTTGGAGTTGTTGGGTGGGGGAGAGGTGGAAGAGGGAGGAGGAGGAGGAGAGGAGGTGGTAGGAGTCGGGGTCTGAGGCGTTGGGGTTTGGGGGGTGTGGGCAGATGTGGGGCTACTGGCAGCAGACTGGGAAGTGTTATGGTTGATGCCAGAGTTTGACAGAGGACTGGTTAGGTCGAGGCCTCCGACCCTGGCAGTGATGGGAGAATGGAGGGAGAGCTTTCGTGTTCGAACAGGGGAGGAGGTGCGGGACGGGATGGAAAGAGGAGGTGGAGAGGAGAACTTGCGGCAGAGACGAGGAGATTTGTCGTTGTGTTCTCCACCTCTGTTATTCTGATTGGTGGCAAAGAACAGCTCCAATGATCTGAAAGGGGGGGAAAGCAATATGTTAACAAAATAAGAGGATATTTAAAAAGCAATAAAGAGAGTGCAGGTATGAAAAGAAAACGAGCAACTGCAGCAGCTCAAAACAAGAGCTTGTTTGTCTGCATGCCTTCAAGTGTAAAAGGTTCAGTAGCAAATTAATTTTGGCAGATAGTTTTCCTGTATTAGAGAAATATTTCTGGTTTAGAGACTAAATAAAATGTCATACTGTGTATTCAATAACAAAAGAAGAGTAGAAAGTGAATATCGGACTTACATTCATCAAGAGAACAGCACCTTCACATGAATGCTAATGTTGCTCAGTGTCTACTGGATGTGTAAAAAGGAACTATTTGCTAGCATTGTAGCCACATTAACATAATAAGGAAAATTAGTTCTACAAATTCCTTAGTAATCTTGTCTGTTGTTTAGGATCATTGTTCTTCTGCACTATCCTAAAATGGTGGGTCTATGTAGAAAAAGGTTCATACTAACCTTAAACTTTTCAGCAAATGTGTATGTGAACACCCTCAAAAACCATTAAAGACTATGTTTTTAGTGGCTGATTATGTGCCTAAAACAAAACATTTTACTTCATCGAGCACTCAAAATGCTATTGTGTGTGCATGAGATACAATTAATTCCCACATTTTATTATTTTGTTAACATAGGTTTTATTATGGCGAAGGATGGTCTGCTGTGCTGGCTCTCTATATATACACTCGTCCTATGGCCATTAATGAATCAAAACGTGGAAACAAACTGTATCTTATGCGCATGCAGTAGCATTTTGAACACTTGGTATAGCAAAACATGGCCTCAATATATATTTTTTTCCCTCAATGGCCACACTGGGGTTCCACAGAATAGAAAATTAATCAGTCTTTTATTGCAGTTTACATTTGCAACATTTAATCGCCTTATTTACTGGGCAATGAAAGTGCAAAAGATTTAATGAACAAGCATTTTGGTTATCAATTTTGTGATGACATTAACACTGCTCAGAGTCATGTGTACAGAGCTACATCAAGGGAGGAGTAATCATGCATAGATAAACACAGCCATCATTTATTCACACAAGCCTGTTATTCAGCAGGAAATAGAAGAACAAATTGCTTCCCAGATTGAAAGAGGAGGGGGAGAAATGAAAGGGAGATAGAGGAAGGAAAGATACATGAAAAGCAAAGAGGAGGAATGTTGAACTTTGAAGCAAGCAGCTGAAAAGTGAAAGCAAGCAGCGGAAGACTCTTAAGAAGAGGACATGACAAAAGGGGATCAATGTGGATACAGAGAGAAAAAAACAGCCTTGAGGAAGTGATGCTCCAGTGAGAGAACATGCAACAGACCAGCTGCAGAGTGAAGACTCAAAAATATTTCCCTTCTCCCATTCCTGTCTATGTATCATCAGCCTAAAATATTGGTGATATTACAACCCCTGTGAGTTGTCAATTCATATAACAGATAGATAGCAGTTAACAAGTCAAAGTTAAGGGGAAAGTCATGCATCAGTGAAGGATCAGACCAAGACCAGAGGAAGAACTGGCAGGAAAAGTTGGAAAGAGACAGTAAATAGGAGGGCAGAGAGAGAAGAGTTGGTTACTTGGACTGATCCATGGCTATCTTCTTGATCTTCAGACTGTAGTCAGGACAGATGGATGAGATGGACAGACGGTCAAATGAGTGGTACTGCGCCCTGTAGTTGGAAGGGACATGAAGAGACAAGGGGACGGATGACACAGAACAATGTTTAAAGAGTGATGGTTGGATTATGACAAGAAAATGTAAATAGGAGATGTGACAGTGTTAGAAGATGGTTTGAGGGAACCTGATAGAAGGATGATAAATGAATAGAGGAAAGGTGTGTTTGAGGAGGAGGGAAGGCAGTGTGTGAGTGAGAGAACAGCAGCATGTTCAGTCTCTAAGATACTGACACATGACCACATGGGGAAGAATACAGTACAAAATGGAGACCTTTGCAGGGGCACCTCTTCGATCCTAGAAACCAAGAGGTTCAATATAATAATTTATAAAGTGTGGAAATTTCAGTCCTCCAAGCTTCGTCAACAAATCCTCATTTAAAGACATGGTAAAATGAATAACTGCAAGATAAAATATGATAGATAAAATAGAAGAAATTATAAAAACAGCTATGAAAGATAAATACACAAAACAAGAATGCAGCTAACATGTTGATTAGCAGGGTTAGCAATGTTTACCACCTTATTTTGGCATATTAGCATGGTAACATTTGCGAATTATCACTAAATGCTAAGGTTAAGTAGGCTACAGCTGAGACTGATAGGAATGTCATTAATTCTGCAGGTATATGGTCATAAACCAAAAGTTATGATAATAGCAGTAGATGCAAAGTTTACGGATCACCAAAGTCATTAAGATGCATCATCTGGGAACCTTGAATGTTTGAAAGGTTTGTGCTAATCAATCCAATAGTTGTAGAGATAATAGACCAACTAACACTGCCATCCTTAAAGCCATGGTGCTAGCATGACTAAAAAGCACCAAAATAATAAAGAAACCACCGAAAAACAATAAATCGTGTTCTCTTTTGTGTTGGCTATCTGGTGGGTGAAGGACAGAAAAAAAGTGGAAAGGTTTAACTAGAAGAAAGACACTTGGGCTGCCTATGTACCTACGTGGAGCAACATTCAGGGCAAGAAATAAGCATATCCTGTTTAGTTAAACATTTGAGATGGGGAACTTGCCCTACACACCCACAGTACCCTTTCTGCACACCTCTGGTCTCTGGATGAGTCCGCCCTGTTCTCTTCCAGTAAAGGCAGCCAAAGGCCTTTACATACAAACCTGCCCTTGGGCAGAGGAAAAGACAGAGCTTTTCCAGTTGAAAAGTTAAGTTAAGTAAAGCCGTGGAAAGAATATAAACATACAAATCTGATGCAGCCAGAGACCTAATAAGTGAGAGAGAGCATGAATAAAGCAGAGAGAGAGAGAGAGAGAGAGAGAGAGAGAGAGAGAGAGAGAGAGAGAAACTCCCCATCTGACACACAGTATATTCCTATAGCTGTGCCAGAAACCTTGTCAAAGCATCTGTTCTACTGGCCTCCTGGTATGTACTTCAGCCAGTATGTATTCAACCTTGTGGACGGAGTGGGAGCTCCATGCCGAGTCCAAAACACTGACCCACATCTGACTACATCATTCACAGAATTAAAAAACAAGGGGGGAGCTAATAAAACAATCTCATGTACACTCATGGTAGGATTTACGAGGTGTCTTAACCTCGGTGGGGGTGAGTTTTGTCTGCATCTACACCTTTTCTGTGTTTGTGAATGCTTATTTGTGTGTTTGCACTGTATGACCTGATCGGAATGGAGGAGAAGGGCTTCTTGTAGATGTCGGCCAGTTTGTCCATGACCACCGTTGCCGTGGTGAAAATCCTGTAAGTGTGCAGGAAGGTGTTGAGGAAGTCAATGGAGAGGAAGCGCAGGTCGGTCAGCCTCTCAAGCAGCCGCTCCACGCTGGCATAGCGGATCTGGGGGACCTTGCAGGAGTTGAGCGTCTTGCTGAAGCAAATGTCAACATCATCTTTATGGAGACGCACATCGGATCTGATGGATACACACGTACGTACATACACACACATAACCGAGCATGGGTGACTGCTGGGCTGCTAAGCAAGGAGAAGGTTACAACAGTAGCTGAGCAAAAACAGCCAAGTAAAAAATGTATATAATCCAAAAAAGGAAAAATAAGAGTGGATACCAAAAAATATTTTTTAACAGATTTCAGCAACAACATAAAAAAATATTGAAAAAAAGCATATACATAACATACAGCCTAACAATTTACTGTACATCAACACAACTGTAACATATTCATCAGGTATGCTACATTACAAACTTAAGTTTTGAAACACTGGCACGAAGAGATGGGTATTGCTCTTCACAAACACAGACATACTTACTTGATCATATGAGGCACAGTGACTTTAGAGTTCTCCTCAAATACACTGGTCATCAAGCCATTACAGCGGATATTATCTATACACTACAGAGAAGGAGAGAAAAGGAAGATAAATAATGACGGAATAACATGAAATAATGACAGTAAAAGACGGAAAAAGTAAATGTCTGCAAATTATCTTCAAGTTTGTTTGAATTACTACAGAATTTAAAGCAAATGATTGGTCTGCAAACTCCTAAAACATGTCAGGGAGAAAAATACTTTAATTAACTAACTTTAATTTGTAATAATCTTTTTAGCACACATTTGTTAATCTGTGTGCTCCCATAATGCTGAGAATTGTTTTGAACATAATAATATATAATAATAATAATTTCAAAAGTCTGGTTAATGAGGAATTGAGGAAAAAGAAGGAATTTATAACTGTCAATGTATTTTTGTCACATAAGAATTAATCCAGTCTGACATGCTTGTATGGCGCTACTGTGTTTGTGAAGTACTGAGGCAGTGAGCTGAACTCACCTCTGGGGAACTGCACCCGTGTCTGTGTTTACTTATCACTAAGCCTTCTCAATACCCGGTGGACACTTGCTCTCGCTATTTGGAGGTTCTTGTTATTCTGTGTTTGTCTGGGTGTGTGTTTGTGTATTACCTGGCTAATATCACTGGTCCATGCTGCCTTCTCCTGCCGCGATGGCGCCAGTAACACCACAGTGAATGACGGTAAGTCTGACGGCTCTACTATGAGCTTAAAGTCCAGCTGACCAAATACCTGGCCGCCAGCTTTAGCTGTGTGATAGATGAGAAAGAAAGAGGTTTTTTTTACAGTACAGCAGTCCTCTTAATGATGACAATAGTAAAAAAATAATAATAATACACACACACACATAGAGGGTTAATTAAGCTGACCTGCTATATCCATTCTACGTACCCCTGAGGCTTCAGTGTAAAGGTGTGTGTTGAAGTGATGTGTGCACATGCATGTGATTGTCCCAGCACTTGTGTTTGTGTGGCTGTAGTGTGAGTGTTTCAACTCCCTATTTGCAAAATGAATCCTCAAAAGATCAAAACCTGACATTTAAAGGGGTTAACATCTGATATTTAAAGGGAAGTAATTTCTGTACACTTATCATCTGACACCTAATTAACCTCTATGAGTGATGAAGAGCCTACATGAGCAAATAAGATCTGCATGTGTGTCGGCCAACGTGGAAACACTGCTGCGTTGATGCAGTAAACTTACACTCCTCATCACTGGCATCTGGCTCCTCTATGAGTGTGCAGTCAATTAGGGACAAAACTCCACCTTGCTGCAAAAGTTTTAAAGAAAATAATGACAACGGTTTATTGGCATTTTGGTTAAAGAAATCCCAAATTAATTTCCTCTCTAGGATCTACTTAAACTACTGAGGTTAAGGTGTTCTCACCTTGAGAAGGTGCAGTTTTCCCCCGGAGCTGCGTGTGCAGACAAGGAAGTGTTTGGTGAAGAGGAAGCACTGTCTTTCCCCTTCCTTCTTTAGAGAGAGAGAGCCCAGACGGACCTTACTTAGCTTCCCTCGCTCCACTGATGGCAGCTGGATCAGAGAGCCTGAGGAGCAGGACAGCACAGGATTACATTACATTTCATTAAGCTGACACTAAGCTGAGTGCGTAAAACACAACATTTCTGCTCACATGTACTTTGTGCATGCACCTGGCAGACATAAATGAGAACTGAAGAAGTCAAGGAGATCATCATCAAAATGGGCAGATTTAGTGGCAAAAAACTATCTCTGCTAGAAGAAATAAAAACCTTGGTTACGCTGTCAAAACTGTATCAGCACTTCCTCTCCTGACCTCTGATTCAAATGCAGGAGGAACATCACAATCTGCTCTCCTGTGCAGTTGTAAAGCAGCATGTTTCACTTAGCAGGCATGCACAAACAATGGAAAATTGCCTTTGACGTGATCTGTGTGTAAATACCCTAACCCATAAACAATATAAAGATTTTGCAGGCCACTTGTTGCTTGAAGCAGTTCCTGATAAATACAGTGCACTTTATGTGGTACATTTGAGATTAACTTGATCAAGAATTACTTTGTTTTGTTAGATTAGGCAGATTGTTGGCTCTGGCTCCACGTTAAGACCTTGGCATACACCAGTGATCACAGACAATCCATTTATCTCCACTGTAGGAGAATGAGAACTTCTAGTAGCTTTAAATCTATAATTTTACATCACATTCATTTGGCATGCACTTTTTCCCAAAGCAAACTACAATAAGCAGAACATAGGAACAGAAGCTGGAGGTCATCAAAACTTGGAAGCGCATCAAACAAACAACTGACAGCTTGTTCAGTGGTACAGTACAAGTGCTTAGAGGTTTTCCATTTGGTAAAGAGAAACTGGTTTAATCAGTTTTGTGCAGTAAACCTATTAAAATGCACATGAAATGTGATTAAATAAAATAAGTACAACATTCTGTTCTGAACTGTTTGGGAATAATTTCTCAATTGTTTTTTTTTCCTTTAAAATTATTATTACTATTCCTCAGAATAATATATTTGAGATTCATGGAGAACCAACCAATTTGCAGAACATTTTCACTGGGCAAGGGGAGAGAGAGCCACATCTCCCCCAGTAGAAAGTATTACAGTAGCTAATGTCATGATTCAGTGACTGAGCTCCACTGAAGTTCTGTGTCTGTACTATCAGATCACAGGTTGACAGGCAGTGAGACCCTCCTTACTGTCAGGAAAACCTCCAGAGCTTTGCTGTCCGGTGAGCAGCACTGTGAGCTGACAAAGACTTACCCTGCCTAACGAAGGTCTGGCTTGTGTCCAGTAGGATGTCACAGCCCTCCACTATCATCCTCTCTATGGCCAGGTTTTTCCGGATGTTCTCCGTGTCACTGACCTCATCATGCATTACTCTGGGCACACACAAATACATCAGTAAGTTCAGTATTCAATATCAAGATGCATCAGGAAATCCTTCAGACAACCACACACATACCTGGAGAGTTCCTCTAATTTGGACTTGGCAAATTCAAGACTCTTGCGCTCCACATGTTCATGAGGTGTGTGTGCTAATAACTCATGCAGGGTGATGATGTAGCGAGGAATCTTGTAGGAGAAAAAAACAATGTGAGAAAAGGCTGTTAAAATATATGAAATAATTTTAAAAAAAAATACAGTTTATACAACAATAAATGGAAGCAGGAATTGATTTGGTATGTTTGAAAAGGAACAGTGTTGGGCAGTAACTCATTACTAGTAATAATATTACAGTGATAATACTACTTTCCCCAGTAACTAGTAGTGTTACTCATTACTAATAAAGTGTGTAATAATATTAATTTTAAAAGAGTAATGAGTAACTAGCCCAACACTGAAAAGGGGGGTTTGCCGGTGCCTGCAATCTACCTGGAACATTGGGTATGTGAGGAAGGTCTCGAGCATCCTTCCCTCACAGGCTGCATTAGACTCGTACTGTTTCAGGAGCTTGTCAAAGTCTCTGTTCTGCTTACAGTTGGCCAAAACCTGCAGGCTGTACTGATGGTTACGCACAAACTCCTGATAGATGTTCAGCATGGGCAGCAGGATGTCAAATAGGTCAGCTAGAAACAAAAACAAAAATAACACACCACATATATGAATATGCAGTATGTCAGTCACTTAAGGGGACAACATAGTGTTGCTATAGCAACCACTACAGGCACAATTCCATAGGAGTTTAACGGACATTGTTTGAGCCATGTCAACCATGAGCCTTTTGTCATCTGTGACTAAGAAAATACTGTCAGACATCTTTCATCCACTCCCCAAATGCCCTTGTTGGATCAGTATCTGAGATCCATTTACTGCTAACCAAACTAGCTGTCAGAGGCCAATGTGTTTGCCATGTGTATGTTTACTAGACTAGGTGTCACCAGAGTTTCCCAGGAGGGGTTTGCGAGGCCTTCTTGATTTTAAAGGGTGTAAGACAACTTATTATACTTATATATATATATATATACACATATATATATACGTGTATATATACAATTATAAATATATATACATATCAGCATTTATTTCTAATCTTAAAATTTAGATTATTTTTTAAGATATAAAATCTCACCAGGTAAGGGCACGGTGAAGACCTAAACACAAACTATATTCACAGAGCCTTCAATGTCTACCAAACAGCTTTGTCAGTTAAAACAACCAAAGACCTAATACAACAATGATCAAGCATCAGGGAGAAGAAAAAGACTGAATTTGTCAAAAACAAAAGCCTATTTACTATGTATGATTGTTAAAAAAATAAAATAAAAAACTAATACAGAGAATTGTATTAAGTGTTCCTAAAAATATCAGGAAAACTAATCTCTGATGCAACATTGACAGAAAATAATCTGCTCAAAATTCATTCAAATCTCTCTGTTTATACAAACAGTTATTGCATTCACTATCCTTAAGGAAAAGGGTTGGGAACCACTGACTGTGCTAGATTAACTACTGTCGAGTGCTTCCTATTAGGACTTAATGTTAATCCTGGTGATACTGTCTTCCTTGCATAAGAAACAGGGTAACCAATCTGGCAGCTAGTATTAGTCTAGTCTTCATTTTTATAATAACTTTTGTTTAATTTTTGGTGTCACATTATTTTTCATTGTCCAAAACTGTTTTCCCAGTTTGACAATTGCTTTCAATAAAAACTTTGAAGGCCAACTGTTGTCTTCGACCTCTATTGGAAGTGTGTTGAGCTCGCTGTATCGCTGTGCAGCTATACTCAGTGAGAGCCTGAAGACCAAGGTAAAACATTAATGGCACAAATAAAGGATATACAACTTTATTATTATTCGAAGCTGATGTAAGCTGTGAAACTGACTCCTTAAAACCAAAGCCAGTAAACATTGCTTTAATAATCATATAAGTGACTACAACCCAGTTTCTTTATTGATCACATTCTGCCTCTTCATGCCTCTTTCTTGGACGACAAACATCTGGTTTAAGATAGAAGCATCACCATGGTGTTAGATACATGACAAAGTCTACTCAAATAATCAGTATAACCTAATTTTAATATTCATGTTACATTCTGAAATAGCATTAAATGAAGTAGATGTTAGTTTATAATTCACTGCAGAGAACCAAATGACTAGACAATCAGGCTATTCAATGGCAGTGCCCTCAAAAAGATAAAATCAAAACCATGCAAGAAAAAGCAAAAACAGATTTAAAGAGCCTAAATTACAGAGTCAAAGATGGATGCTTCTATGCATCTGAATATAGTCTATGTGGGGTTAAAAGCATGTTAAATTGGATGCTAAATATTCATTGACAAGATCAAAAAGGAAACAATCTGTACTGAAAATACAAAATCTACATCAGCCGTCAGCCTGAAGTAAAGAGTCAGATAACGGTGACATTTGGCCCTTTTCTTTTTGAATTTGTCAAAAGCAATTTGCTGTCGTGTCTTTCAGCCGTCTGTCTCCTAGGTGATGCTTATCTGTCGAGGGGGCTTCTGTTTTAGGAGATGAATTTGTGGCATGCCTTCTGGTCCGGGTGGTCATTGTCTGTCAAGACAATGAGTGTGCTTGTTGCAGACTGAGATAGGGAAACGAGCGTGTGTGTATGTGTGTGAATGTGGCAGTAGGACGTCAAGTGTGACGTTTGAATGAGAGAAACTCGATGTGTAGAACCACTAAAAACCTGACCTTGATGTAACTGAGTGGCTGAGTGTATGCACACTGGGTTTATTTTTGTGTTTTGTGCGTGGTTAAGTAACAGCTTACCCAGCACAAGGGTTGGCCAGTTGGCTATCCTCGCCTTCAAGCCTTGATGGAAAATCTCATGTAGGAACATGATGGTCTCACTGAAGACACAGTGTGAAAACAAAATGACAAAACATTTCTTTAAATCGTCAGTATCTCTATCTGCTTGTGCCTGTCGCATATTTGTCACTTCAGGGATTTGATTAAAACCATGCTGCTTTATCACACACACACACACACACACACACACACACACACACACACACACACACACACACACACACACACACACACACACACACACACACACACACACACCTGTTGAGGAAGATGCTGCTGACATCGTCGTGGCTGATGGGGGGTTTCTTGGAGCTGGCAGCCATCCTCAGAGGTCTGAGAAAACAGTTGACCAGGATGTAGAGCTGGTGGACGTACCTGTCATCACACATGGGCAAACAGGAAAAACATTATTTCAACATTATATCATATACATATTACATCAAATATATTGACTTATAATGCCTGAGTTCAGATTTAAAGAGGCTTTAGAACAGTGACAGTGAGGAAATAGCAAATATGTTCATTGAAGACACTAAATTGCACATGTACAGTTACATTTTTTAGTCAAGCAGCTTAATCTTATTTATGTTTTTAAATTGCACACCATTGTACTTGCACATTGCATATAGTGTATATATTTTTAATTTATAGTTTCATATTTTCTATTATATTTTGTAATATTCTTATTTGTAATAAGATTGTATGTACACTGTACTCTCTTTTTATTGCACTATATTCCCCAATGCTGCTGTGTGTAACTTGAATTTCTCCTACGGGGATTAATAAAGGAATATCTTTTCTTATCTTATCTGTTATTATTTATTGGTTTGGGTTTTTTTTGTAATATTGTAATAAACAGACCTGAACATAATGAATAATGAATGCCTGCCTTTGTTTGACCATTACAGTACATACAAATTACTAATCCTCTTTACTCAACATTTTATGGTATTTTAAACCCCATTCACCGAATATGTATATGTATAAGTTGCAATTTGCAATTTTAGTTTGACATGTTTCAGGGTCTGACAATCCGACTGATTCAATTCAATTTAATTAATGTACAGAGGAAATGGACCATATGTATAAACTCTTCTACCTTAGAGCATGTATTTTTATATCAACTGTCAAAACATAATATGATATAGTATATTGAAAATGAAAATTCAGTTGACAACAATCTAAAGGGGAAATATAGGATGGGAATATCTGTTATGGCTACTCCAGTAAAATAAAAGATCTAATTGAAGTACTTCATCACAATAATGCGAAGATCCTATAAATCCAATATCGTCATAGTGCAGTCCTGTTTGTACGGAGCCCCTAAAGGGACATGGGGAAAAAAAAAAAATTAAACGTTTCTCGTGCTCACAAGATACTTTCTCGCACTCAGGAGAAACCTTAGGTTAAGCACAGGCAGTTGTGCTTCCTGTGTATGCCTCTAGGCTCATTAACTGCGGTCAAGTCAGCCATTAGGGTGGCGATTCGTCCGGCTTTAGGCTGGACAGTCCTGCTTTTAAAGGCCCTGTCCGGCTGCAGCCTTAAGCCAGACACTCATTTGTCCTCCTTTTGAGAAAATAACAAAAAAGGTCGCCTTTTGACACATTACCTTGTTAGTTTTATTGGCTAAAA